>NC_133863.1:8362715-8933022 GCF_044706935.1 Curcuma longa
AAATTCATTCTATTAGCAAATATTAACAGATGACATGTTTTTTTTGTTATCCGTATGGTTGATTTTTATCATGCATGTTGTTTGCTTTTCTTATGGTATTTATGGTTGTTTTTTTAAGAATTAATAATGGAAAAGAAAGAGATAATTTAAGTTATGATGAGAATATAAAATAAGAGGGGATGAATATAATTAATAAATTATGTTCTTACAGTTCGTATAACTGAAATAAGTAATATAACTATATGAGTGAATTTTGGCTCAATGCTCACAGGAAGTATATGACTTCCCAACCAAGTTAATTAAAAAGTGAATATACCCTTCATGTCATGAAACTCAATTCTATTTGTTATAAAAAATCTAAGATTAATTATATCAGAGTAATGAGGAAAATAACTCTATAAATATAGAACTCTTTATTCTGCAATTTAAAAGAGTTTTCGAATCTTTCGACGCGTGCCTAAACTTCGAACAAATTGAGATAAATTTTTCTCACATGGTGGATTGCAGGTCGTTCACCCTATTCTTATGTGAGACATCTCATGGGATGGATTGCAGGTCGTCCATCCTATTTTCATGTGAGATATTTTTCGGGTGGATTGCGGGTCGTTCACACAATTTATGTATGTATAGATGCATATTTATGATGCAATTTCGTTACGGTGGATTGCAGGTCATTCACTGTATTATACAATGCATTTCTTTCAAGTGGGTTGCAAGTCACACACATTGTTATTTTTCATTTATACATGATATGTTTGTATTAAGTAAAATGTAGGTTATTCCCCTTTACTTAAAGTTGGTGTCACATTCTAGATGAATAGATTGTATGTCGTTTACCCACTCAAGAAATCATATATTGAGTGCAGTTGATCAATAAAATAAGACCATAATGAAAATTGATGATATTAATTAAAAAAGAAATAAAAGACGAATGATATGAAAAAGATAAATGATAATTGATGGTGTTGCCTTCTTTAATACTATTCTTCATGCACGTCTATCGTATCTCTATTTTACACTTTGTGCTCACTTTCTTTTTCCCTTTGATCTCCAGATTCACAGACTTGAGGTAATTTTCAAAATTTGATCAATAAAGTTAGACGATTGTTCAGAGATATTCAGCGATAGTTACGAAGATGGTTTCTACAGAGTTCATTAAATTTGTGTTGTTTGCATAGTTGACTACTTATACATTTTGTTATTTCAACATTGTTCATTTCATTATCTACATGAGGTCAGTTGTCAATCATGTCATGGTATGGTTGAGTCAGATTTTGAGATTGAATATTTTCTACATCATTAAATAAAATATTAGCATATTTATGTTGGCACAGCCTGTATATTCTTGTTAGATATTATTTATAGATTTTAATGTAGAATAAATATTATCCAAACAAGAAAACTAATTTCATATAGGAATGGAGGTCTTCGGGTCGTGAAGTAACTTAACTAGCTTCTTGGGTGAAGTAAGTTTTATTTGTTGTTGCTCACACGTTGTTCACAGTAGTGTGAGGTTGAGCTTCTCAACTGATGCACATTGTCTGCTCCTCACCAAACCATTCCATTTGTCCAAAACCCATAACCATCCAACAACTTCTTCATCTCTTTTTAGCCTATAAATAGCCTCGAGGCCTCTTTCCTTAATCTCCATCACAGCACATTGAATCACTCGCCAATGGCTAACTCCATAGCTCTCTTGTTTCTCTCCCTCGCTCTTTGCTTTCTCCTCCCTGCTCCCTCTCTCGCCCAATTCGGCTTCAGCTTCGGCCAGCCGTGGTTGAGTCAACGTCGTCTTGGCTACCGGAGCCAATGCCAGCTCGAGCGCCTCGCTGCCCTCGAACCCACGCGTCGAGTGCCGTCGGAGGCTGGCTTCACCGAGTACTTTGACCAATTCCACGAGCAGTTGCAGTGTGCCGGCGTAGTCGCCTACCGTCGCACCATTCAACCGAGAGGACTAGTCTTGCCGTACTACTCCGATGCCCCTAGACTCGTCTACATAGTCCAAGGTGCGATCGATCGATCGATATTCATTATCTTCTTTTTTTACAAGTATTATTAATTATGATGGCATTCAATTGTCGCGCGTCCTTCAATTCCTAGCTCATTGATAGTATATACGTGCAGGTAGGGGTATCTCTGGAACGGTGATTCCTGGTTGCCCAGAGTCATTCCAATCTCTACGACAAGGCTTTGAGCAACAATGGGAAGAGGAAGTGGAAAGCCAGAGCCAGCAGCGTTTCAGGGACGAGCACCAAAGGGTTCAATTCTTCCGTGAGGGCGATGTTCTGGCATATCCTGCCGGCGTCGCTAATTGGGTCTACAATAACGGTGAAGTTCCTATCGTAGCTATCACTGTCGCCGACACAAGCAGCAATGCCAACCAACTCGATCGCCAACACAGAGTCAGTTCAATTCAAATTCGTATAGTAATTAATTCATTCACTAATTTCTAATAAAACATGCATCGATCAGCTAATTAATTAATTATATTTATGTGTCCGCGCGTTTAGCAATTTCTATTGGCCGGCAGAGAGAGACAATCCCAAGAGCAAATCGCACAGGCAGAAGAGAGATTCCAGCAACAGAAGGGTAATAACCTCCTGAGCGGCTTCGAACTCGAGCTTCTGGCTGAGGCTATGGGAGTCGACAAGGAAGTCGTGAGGAAGATTCAAAATCTAAACGACAACAGAGGTGACATTGTTCACGTGGAGAAAGGGCTACAGATGTTGGAACCACAGAGGCATGCTGAGCAGGAAGCTCAAGAGCAAGAGAGAGAGGAAAGAGAAGAGACGACGCAGGAGAGGAGCTGGGGATCATCATGCGAACGTAGTAATGGATTGGAAGAAACTTACTGCACCCTCAAGAACAGACAAAACATTGCCAATCCCACTCTTGCCGACTACTACAACCCACGCGCTGGAAGACTCACTAGCCTCAACGTCCAAAAGCTTCCCATCCTTCGGTTCATCCAACTCAGTGCCGAAAGAGGAGTTCTTCGACGGGTAATATCTTCGATCATTCACATCGATATATATATATATCGTTACTTTACAAGTATAAACATTGATTAAATAAATACTGACATTTTCTGGATCGATCTTTTCATCGATCTATGCAGAATGCAATTCAACCACCTCACTGGAATATCAATGCTCACAGTATCATGTATGTGGTAAGGGGAAGTGGTCGCCTGCAGGTGGTCGGCCACCAAGGTCGAACCGTGTTCGACGGTGAGCTCCGTCAAGGACAACTGTTGGTGATCCCACAACAGCACATCGTAATCAAGAAGGCACAGAGCGAGCAATTCGAGTGGATCTCATTCAAGACCAATGAGAATGCGTTGGTGAGCCATATTGTGGGTAAAACATCTGTTCTTCGAGGAATTCCGGTGGAGGTGCTGATGAACTCCTACCGCGTCTCGAGAGAGGAAGCCAGAAGGCTCAAGTTCAACAGAGGAAATGAAATAGCAATCTTCAGTCCTCGACAAGAAAGAGAACAGCAGCAGGGTAGCGTACTCAACAGTGTTAAGGAGTTGATCACCGGAGTTTTTATGGCCTAATAAAGCTATAATTAAGGTTGAATAATAAAGCCTTCCTTGTAGTTCTGGCACTTTAGTCAAATAAATAAAAAGTCAAACGCTGGACTTTAATTATGCACTTTTACCTCCTGCATTGCTCTTGTTATTTCTGTTTATCGTTCTATCTTGCAAAAGTTGTGTGCTGCTGCTTATTCTTCTTCAAATTTTGTGATTCTTCTGCAAAAGTTCCACTATTAGGGAACAATGAAATACAAGTGGGAATCACTGAACCATATTATATGATCTGTATTAGCATCATATACTTTTAACACTATCAACCAAATGCGTACATGAATTACTCAACTAAGAGTTTTACAGTAGATGAACCTATACAAGATCAGCCGACTTGACTTGTCGTATCATCAGGCATCAAAAACTGAGATTGTAAATTGATGATTGTACAACGAGCAAAGAATTCCCAGGTTGTTTTTATTCTCTATTCTCCTATTTATTTAACTCCAGCCATTGAGGCTCTGCACAGTAGTAGAGCCAGAAACAGATGGAACAAAACCTCGCCCGCCAAAAACTGGACGCATGAATGCATCATCGAACTTCCGCCAATAGTGATGAACCCTATGAGTTGGTTTTGTGAGGAGCAATCTAAGATTGTATGGCCGAGCTATATGTTCCCCTATTTCATCTTCCAAGGCCTGTCCATTCTCCATGAGCGGCCATAGGAGAGATTTGGGGGTTGATTGATCAGAGGACATGCTGCTGAAGTGCTTTGCGCTATGTGGCAATAAGAACCTCAAGAGCGGCTTCGTCATCAATCCAAAAACCTACGAGGCATCATTTAAGCTAGTAAAACAATCAGAAATTTCACTCCAGAAAAAGAACTGCTTATAGCATTTGATAATCACCAGCTTGTTTATTTATTTAGCTTGAACATTATGGTAAATTCGAATTCAGAAGGTGGCAAACATAACAGGAATCTTTACATATTTCCTACTTCAGCAAACACAAAGACTTACCACAGTGCTGAAGAGCACAACAGAGATAGTGCTAGTGATCATAATTGCATTTCCTCGCAGTTGAGTGTGTCCAGATCTTGCAAACTGTAAGTTCAATAGATATATATATTATCAGAATTTGAAAATTGGAGATGTGTTCATCTTTCAAATCATCTATCTGAATTAGATTATCATAAGAACTGCAGGGTGACAAAAAATTCATGCTAAACATCAGTTGAATGTCAAGAAATGTATTATCAAGAAACATTAGTATTTTGATTGAACTGGACATATAATGAATCAGGGAAAGCATCTCTGCCTCCTTTTTTAATATTAATAGATCTATTGTGAAAAAAACTTCAAATTTGATAACCTGATTGTAAGCAAGTGCTATGGACACTGCACCTCTCATGAGACCTGCCCACCATATCGTAACCTGTCTAAATTTGTGTGAATCTATTACTGAATCAATCTGATGAACTTAGTGAGAATGATTATATGTGCACTTACTTGCTGTTTAAAAATGATTCTCTCGTCTGGAGATTTCTTTGTTAGGTTGGATAGAAATGAGAGTGGAAATACAAAAGCAGCTCGACCAACCAAAACTAGCCCTAACAAGATCGAGCTGATCTGAACTGATTTCCCAGGGCTGCAAAAAAGGCACATGAATGTTTCTTTATAATCAATATTAGTAAGAGGAACGAGAATCAGAAATGTTATTAGGCATGAGGTGTAGTAGATTTAGTCCTGTATTAGTACTTATAGGTGTTTATGGTTTTATCATGAGTTCTAAAAATTTCATGCGAGTGTTTCATATCAAGACGCATACAATGCAATACTTCTTTTCCAAACCATACCTGCTACTAACAAACCTCCATTTTTCGATGTCCAACGCATCCATTCCGACATAAAGAAATAAAAAGGTTTCTGCAATGAAGGATAATGTGGCAAATGTGTGCCTGGAGTTGCAAGAAAGGAAAGCAAAGAGAGATGGAGAATAATTAGTGGACTCGGACTCTATTTGATCGATGGGATGCTTAGAAACTGAGTTAATCAACAAATTAAAGACCAAATAGAGGCATTAAGATCATTTGTAACACACTTGGTAGTAATTCTGGAGCCCTCTGTGACATTATGCCAGGTATAGTGTGACATGACTATCCCACAGAAGAATACTGTGAGGATGCCGCTTAGATCCAACAACTGCAACATAAAACAAAGCCTGAGAACATAAACAACTCTACAAATTAAACCATCTACTCGAGATTTTAAGAACTTGTTTCATGCAATTAAAGATGCATCTCACTTCTGCCAACATATATGACAAGTACGCCATGAGCATCATAAGAGCAACTTCTCTATCAGTAGAATGTCTGGGAAGGAAAATGAATAAAGATTATTTCAATTCTTAAAATTTCAATTTAGAGCAGAACTATTAACTAAAGTATGCCTACAGGGGTAAGTTCATCGACTAACCTCCCAATGTACAATTTCTTGATGATGTAAGCACTTAGCAGTCCACCCTGAAATTAATAGATTAAATATTTTTAGATCATACAAGATGATATATATCTACAAAAATATCGAACTAGTAGTGAAATGCATGAAGTAATATCATACAAAAGCTCCAAGGAGGGTGCTGGTGAGAAACAGATATCCAAAGTTTGCCACAAATTTCAATATGATTATGGCATCGATGTGAACAAGATCAAAGTTCTGAATTGCGTTAAAGAGCACGACGGATGTAGCATCATTAACAACTCCTTCGCCAAATACCAAGCTATATAATAGAGGTGTTTCATCTTGATTAAGAATCTGTTTCAGAGGAAAATTTTGTGTGTTGAGTATTTACCTTATTCAGCTAGAACTAATGAATCCAGAAGCCTTCATTACCTGCAAGGTGCAGACAGAATCCGTGGCAGAAAATATGGCACCTATTGCTGCATCAACAAAAGCAAAGGAACAAATCAGAATGAGAAAGATCACTAGGATATAGGGAAAGCAAAGATATGTGTGAATAAGGAAAAACAAATACCAAGAAAGTCTCCGATATCCAATGAGCCAATATCCATTTTCTGGAACAATGCAACTGCTCCTGTGTTTACCACCAAAGGAAGAAAAATATATATTATGCAACATAAAAGACTGAACCAATAGGCATGATTAACACTGCTATCCAGTGTTGTGCACTTGGAAAGAAATCTCGAAGATCTCTTTTTCACAGGGCAATACACTTTTGTTAAAAGAAGAGCTTTGCATATTCCAACTCTGAAACAAAAGAATACACATGACGAAGATGTTCTGGAAACTTAGGATTCACATAGTAGGCATCTTGTGACATGACCCTGAGAACTTACCAAAGGAAATTATGAAAAACGAGATTAATGTCCCAATTGCACCGAACAACATGATTGTCATGAAGTTGCGGAAGAATTGTTTCTTTTTTACTTGGAAGCTGGAAATCAAGAAAATTTCAACAAGTCAGTCTCAAGCTATATCAGTTACAGAAGATATTTTCTGGCTACAAGGAAATCACAGTCTCAGATGTCAAACGATAAATGGTATATTGTTAATGAATTTAGAACGGAAACATGTTGACAATGTTAGCTATCAGCTCAACTGTGAAAACACTAAGAATTTAGCAGAAGTAGGATAAAAACACCATCGAAAACAATTATTTTATATCGGTTCACTTTGTCAATCATATTTTATTCATAATCTCTATTCATTTTTTAGCCATAGTAAGTAGAAGATCAATCCACTTAATAACATTGTGTTCCTCGTCGTATATATGTAGCTGGCATCAAATAATCACTCAAGAACCAAACAGCAAATCTTACTCAATACCATGTCCAATGAATCATGTGCAAGATGAAAAATAACTCAATTGGGCCTTATCAATATGTCAAGCACAGGATTAAAAGGATGATCCAAACAAGAAGTTTATGTTCTAGACAGTAGCTAAAATCCTCGGTTTTGCAATCTAACGCATAACCAAAATGGTAACCGTTCAAAGAACATTAACGATATATGCCCTCTTTTTCCTATTTAGAATAAATAAATGAGAGTGAAAAACAAAACCCGGCATTGAATATAATGGGAGGGAGAAGGTAGATGAAGAAGAGATCTTCGCTAAACACGAAGATGTGCGAGCTCTTCCCTTTGGTCGTCAGCAGAATGACGGCCCCCGTGCAAACTCCCTGGACCAGCAGAAGAAACAACGAAGAGGGGACTAAGGAACCCTATTCTTCCGAGGCCGGATCGAAAAAATGAATACTTTATTCGACAGAGAGAGAACAAATGGCGAAGGGAACTCACGATCACAAGGGCGGTGATCGACTCGTTTATCCATCGGCTCTCCTCCAGAAGGTGCCCGATGACGATGCATCCGCAGAGCAGCGCGACGAAGATATTGATGGACACGACGGAAGCGTGGTCCGACGTCGCCGACAGTATGCCCGGGCGAGCGAGGTGATGCGCGACCAAGCCCAGCGCCATGAAACCAGAAATCGAGAGAGAGGCTCAAAAGCAAGGCAACGATTGAGAAAAATTGCAGCGGGGTGGATCACGTCTCCGAGGAGTCTAGACGCGACCTCTTGCCTCTTGGCGCGCTTTCCACGGAACCGGAGGCTAAATCAAGAATGCAGAAAAAAAAAAAAAGCTTTTGGGGGGCGAAATTTCCGGCAAAAAAGGAAAGAGCTAAAAAAAGGCGGCTTTTTGGAGCGGAAATCTAGCAAAGAAGGCGAAAAAGAAAGAAGATCGCCGGCGTTCGATCGGGCAACAGGCGAATATGGAGACTTTTGAAGAAGAACGGGAGGCGACGGGCTAAATACTTCGTTCGCGTCCTTGCTGCACCAAATTTAAAAAAAAAAGTTTAATTTGACTAAAATTAAGGATAGTTTTCAAAATGCTCCATGAATTTCATAAACATCTCGATTTCTTAGTTCTTACTATAATACGAATCAATTCACTCCTCTCACTACTCTTTTATTATTATTCTCAGTCTCCATCATGACTGCCATGACTGCAAACAAATATAATATAATTGATTTCCCTAATAATTTAATTTCTCCTTCAAGATGCATCATGTGAAGAACAAAGAGATCTCCCTCGTCAAGTACAGAAGGAGAGGAGAGTAACATGGCATCTGTCTCCACAAGCTGAGATCTGAATTACTACACCAAAAGAAAAACTATTCTCCAGTCTAATTTAAAAAAAAAAAAAACACTGGAGCTTTAACTGCTTCAAAGGAGTTGTGGATGTTGTCCGCGTTGACTTAATTGTACCAAAGATCGATGAGATGTGTGTTGTAGTTGAGTTGCACCAAAATGGATCCCCCGGCGCATGTAGCTTTATTTATTTGATTTTGAGAGCCAAAACTACATGCAAGGCTTTATTTGATACTAGATAGCCTTTATTATTATTCCATTAGAGCTAGCTAGCCTTGATTATTTATTCTGTGACACTCTACAGTAGATAGGTTACGCAGCAGCTCGATCTTCCTTCTCCTGTCGAGGACTGAAGATTGCTATTTCATTTCCTCTGTTGAACTTGAGCCTTCTGGCTTCCTCTCTCGAGACGCGGTAGGAGTTCATCAGCACCTCCACCGGAATTCCTCGAAGAACAGATGTTTTACCCACGATATGGCTCACCAACGCATTCTCATTGGTCTTGAATGAGATCCACTCGAATTGCTCGCTCTGTGCCTTCTTGATCACTATGTGCTGTTGTGGGATCACCAACAGTTGTCCTTGACGGAGCTCACCGTCGAACACGGTTCGACCTTGGTGGCCGACCACCTGCAAGCGACCACTTCCCCTTACCACATACATGATACTGTGAGCATTGATATTCCAGTGAGGTGGTTGAATTGCATTCTGCATATGAATAGATCGATCGAGAAAATGTCAGTATTTATTTAATTAATGTTTATACTTGTAAAATAACGATATATATATCGATGTGAATGATCGAAGATATTACCCGTCGAAGAACTCCTCTTTCGGCACTGAGTTGGATGAACCGAAGGATGGGAAGCTTTTGGACGTTGAGGCTAGTGAGTCTTCCAGCGCGTGGGTTGTAGTAGTCGGCAAGAGTGGGATTGGCAATGTTTTGTCTGTTCTTGAGGGTGCAGTAAGTTTCTTCCAATCCATTACTACGTTCGCATGATGATCCCCAGCTCCTCTCCTGCGTCGTCTCTTCTCTTTCCTCTCTCTCTTGCTCTTGAACTTCCTGCTCAGCATGCCTCTGTGGTTCCAACATCTGTAGCCCTTTCTCCACGCGAACAATGTCACCTCTGTTGTCGTTTAGATTTTGAATCTTCCTCACGACTTCCTTGTCGACTCCCAGAGCCTCAGCCAGAAGCTCGAGTTCGAAGCCGCTCAGGAGGTTATTACCCTTCTGTTGCTGGAATCTCTCTTCTGCCTGTGCGATTTGCTCTTGGGATTGTCTCTCTCTGCCCGCCAATAGAAATTGCTAAATGCGCGCACATGTAAATCAATCAATTAGCTGATGAATGTTTTATTAGAAATTACTGAATAATTAAGTACTATACTAATTTGAATTGAACTGACTCTGTGTTGGCGGTCGAGTTGGTTGGCATTGCTGCTTGTGTCGGCGACAGCGATTGCTACGATAGGAACTTCACCGTTATTGTAGACCCAATTAGCGACGCCGGCAGGATATGCGAGAACATCGCCCTCGCGGAAGAATTGAACCCTTTGGTGCTCGTCCCTGAAACGCTGCTGGCTCTGGCTTTCCACTTCCTCTTCCCATTGTTGCTCAAAGCCTTGTCGTAGAGATTGGAATGACTCTGGGCAACCAGGAATCACCGTTCCAGAGATACCCCTACCTGCACGTATATACTATCAATGAGCTAGGAATTGAAGGACGCGCGACAATTGAATGCCATAGTTAATAATACTTAGCTTGTAAAAAAGAAGATAATGAATATCGATCGCTTACCTTGGACTATGTAGACGAGTCTAGGGGCATCGGAGTAGTAAGGCAAGACGAGGCCTCTCGGTTGAATGGTGCGACGGTAGGCGACTACGCCGGCACACTGCAACTGCTCGTGGAATTGGTCAAAGTACTCGGTGAAGCCAGCCTCCGACGGCACTCGACGCGTGGGTTCGAGGGCGGCGAGGCGCTCAAGCTGGCATTGGCTCCGGTAGCCAAGACGACGTTGACTCAACCACGGCTGGCCGAAGCCCTGCTGGCCGAAGCCGAATTGGGCGAGAGAGGGGCTAGGGAGGAGAAAGCAAAGAGCGAGGGAGAGAAACAAGAGAGCTATGGAGTTAGCCATTGGCGAGTGATTCAATGTGCTGTGATGGAGATCAAGGAAGGAGGCCTCAGGGGTATTTATAGGCTAAAAAGAGATGAAGAGGTTGGTGGATGGTTATGAGTTTTGGACAAGTGGAATGGTTTGGTGAGGAGCAGACAATGTGCATCAGTTGAGAAGCTCAACCTCACAATACTGCAAACAACATGTGAGCAACAGAAAATAAAACTTACTTCACCCAAGAAGCTAAGTTTCCTTGCCAAGCTTGAAATCATATATTTAGTTTGTCTTGTTAGTTACTGTTACCAACTTGCACTAACATTAGTCTGTCGTCATCGTCAAGTTGTGTTAGTCTCAACAACATGCTTGCCAAACACTAATTTTATTGAAATACTAGTACTAAAATAACATCTTTAGGATTGTCAACCAGTTACATCAAATGTTTAACGTTTTTTGAGCAATCTCAAACTTCAACGATTCTAAAACAGGGATTGGAATATCATCATTGCGAGTTCCTGCATCTCGACCATTTACATCAAATGTTATTCAAGACGATCTCAAACTTCTATGGCTCTATAATACGGATTGGAATATCATCTCCGCTAGTTCCTGCATCGAAAGAGACACAAAATAACATCGAGTTTACAAACTCATCAAGGCATGGAAAAATAGGAATACAAATCTTATGGAGGACCCAAATTTATCTGTCGAATCCAGTTTGGATCATCTTTCAGCTGTTATTGGGATTTCTCCATAGGATTTATTCGAAAATTAGGTAATATATGGCCACATAATCATCACCTGTTTCCCAGAGGCCACAGATGGTTCACCCCATTCAATTGCCTTCTTTTCAAGTGTCTCAAAATCTGCCTTACCAGACTGCATTCAAAGATTATGAGATTATGATTTGTTATTTGATCATGTAGTTTATAATGGGATTGATAAGTGAATGTACCTCGATCAAAGCCCCAAGTTCAGTGTCAAAGCTTTGGTAGCGTTTACGAACAAGCTCAGCGAGAGAACCATCCTAGAATTAGGAAAGCACACTCAATACATCTCTGAGTGATCTCGCATGAATTTGAATACTCATTTTACCTCGATTAGTTTGGCTGCATTTCGAAGCCCTCGAGCAAGTGTATCCATTCCAGAAATATGAGCTATGAACAAGTCCTCGACATCAGTGCTCTCTCTCCTCCTGAACCATGTCATAACAATATAATTCATATTGCTAAGCATCAAATAGAGTTAACGGAATGAAGTAAAGGAACTGACAATTTTGCATCGAAGTTAAATCCACCAGGTGCGATTCCTCCCTGCCAAGTCATAAAATTATAATTCAATGTGCAAATGTGAAAAGGTAGAAGTCATTAGTCATAAGCAAGTGCTTGACTAATCAATTATTTAAGTTCATAGTTAACACATCCATAATAACTTTAATGAATATGGGTTTGCCACCTTATTTTCTCAAATAAGTTTCTTCTTGATGAAGTTTAATATGTATGAGATTTCCCACCTTTTTTGCAAATTAAACCAACTTACATTTCTCACAACACTGAGCATGACAAGGGTTGCCTCTCCAATATCTGTGAGAAACTGATCAGTGTCCCAACCTATGCCAAGAATAGTGTGCAACACATTATTATTTACTCTCTGCAGCGCGAAAAGCAGTTAAGTTTGTTTCAACTTTCATTTTGCTTTAGGAAAAAGCATGTACCAATCTGCGGATCACCAGTATTTGCATCAATATTTCCGAGCAATCCATTTATTCTTGCAGTTTCAAGCTCATGGTGACAGCTGCATGAATCATGCTATCAAATTTTGCAAAAGAGATCAAGCAGAATTTGCTCCAGACATCAAGTTGAACTAATATTTTAAAGAACACACCTATGACCAGATAAAGTGGCATGGTTACATTCAATATTCAACTTGAACTCCCCTACATCATAGTTAAGTTACCGTCATGATCTAAAGAATCGTATAGAAACTATACAAGAGTCTGATCTCAATAGTTAAATAAATACCTGAAAGGCCATATTTTTGAAGGAAAGCGAAGGCAGTTGCAGCATCCCAATCATACCTGTCACAGCAAAAGCCATGTTAGAACAGATGACAATGAAGATCATCGTGGTATAACCTTTAGTTGCAGTACGTACTGATGCTTAGTGGGTTCTTGAGGTTTTGGTTCTATCAGCAATGTTCCTGGAATGCAGGGGGAAAATATTTATAATAAAAGTATCATAAGATCATACACAAAGGGGCATCACTCAAGGAGATCATATAATGTAAAATAAGCAATGTGGAAATCTTTCTATGTTCTTCCATCTCTTCACTGTTTGATTCATTAAATACCCGTTTAACAAATTTTTTGCAGAAGAATGAGTTGAAAATTAATTACCATTAAATCCAATCTTCTTTTTATAATTGACAGCAGCTTGAAGAAAACTTGCCTGTATATTTGCAAACATTAGTTTTATATATGACACTAACACTTTATCATATGCAGAAAATCTACGGATATGAAATGCATCAAAAGATGAATTTTGACATGCCCCTCAACAGAAATATGAAAATCCAAAACAAATCGCATTAATTGACTTAAATATACTAATTAGCAGTACCAAGTGATCAAGCTCTCTTCCCATATCGGTGTTGAGAAGAGTTTGATAACCTTCACGTCCACCCCAAAATACGTAGTTCTCTCCTCCTAAGTAGTGTGTTACCTGTAAGAATACAGATTTTAACAGACCGGAGATAAAATAAAGAGAGAGAGATCTGCTAAACTCACCTCCATTGCCTTTTTGACTTGAGCAGCTGCATAAGCATAAACTCCAACTTCTGAGCTGCATATCAATGTACATAACTCAGGTTACAGGATCATATAGTATGGTAGTATTACAATGAAACAAAAAATGAAGTGACAAAACCTTGTAGCAGCTCCATGCATATAGCGAGGATGCAAGAAGAGTTGTGCTGTGCCCCACAATGGTGTGATTTTTGTCCTCTCCTATATTATATTCATTTGAAGGAAATTATAATCACAGGATTTGTTAATTATTAGTTAAACCGAAAAGCAACATTAAATTATGAGCTATCTCTGAATTTATTAATTCAGAAAAATTAAATTACATTTTGGTAATGTAGTGCAAGTCTTGCGATAATTTACAAAATGGCAATAGAATGCTAATTCACCTGGAGTTCTTTCGCAAGAGCTACCACTGCATCCAAGTTTGCATTTGTTTCCTGTGAAACAAAATTCCCCATAGATTAGGTGAAGGGAAGTATCAAATTGCCTCTAAACCATTGATCTAAATTAAAAATAAAAAGAAAATAAAGAAATTACAAAGTGTTAACATCTCTTGAAGGGTAAATATTCAAAAATATTAGAAATAATTAATGATAACTAGCATCAAATTCTAGCATGAGTTGATATGAATGGCAAAGCTTCTAACAAATATTGATGTTAATATAGCTAGATTCATTTATAAGTTAATTGTGATTATGAAAAGTTAATGATCATATATGAACTCCACTTCATATATACCTCTGCTAATACTAATCATAATAAAGAAATTAAACGGTTAAAAAAGAACAACATGAACTTACTGTCAACGTTTTACCATCTGGAGCAATATCTCTATCATGGAAACACCATTTGTCAACACCAAGCTTCTCCGAGAACTCAAAGTGTGCTCTCACTGTATTTAGATGCATATATGTCATAGGTTTATTGAACTAACACGAATTATCTATTTTGAAATATTTTGGTAGCATTCGGTTGCATCATATTTAGTTAAAAATATGCCTAAAGAATAATGAA
Source organism: Curcuma longa (assembly GCF_044706935.1). Classification (NCBI taxonomy): domain Eukaryota; kingdom Viridiplantae; phylum Streptophyta; class Magnoliopsida; order Zingiberales; family Zingiberaceae; genus Curcuma; species Curcuma longa. Next base: position 8,377,340 of record NC_133863.1, read on the forward strand.
TCCATACTAGAACATGAATTATCATAAGTTTCAAATAAAACTGAAAGGATTACAACAATAAGAATCAAGAAATGCTAGCTTACTTCTCCTTTTGGCCATCTCTAGTGAGTTTGTACCATCCTCCCATGGCCAGGATTTTGTTGGGGCACCAAAAGGATCAGCACCAGTCCCTCGAAACGTATGCCAAAAGGCGACACTAAACCGAAACCAATCCTACAACAACAATTTTTGTTTAAAAGAAAAGCTATCATCAAAAAAGGAAACCTAAACCAATCTCAAAAAGGAACAAGCTATCATCAAACCTTCATTTTCTTCCCAAGAATCTCCTCCTCAGCATTGTACCACTTAAACGAAAGTGGATTCTTGCTAGATGGACCCTGTCGAAACAAAACAATCATTCATAAGAAAATCTAACAAAATAATCAATGTAAGGACCAAAACGTTAGCACACTGCATTTCAATGAGAGTGAAGCATTAGCTTGTGAAATATCACCTCATACTTAATTTTTGAGATGCCAGGGAAGAATTCCCCTTCCCAGCCATCGCCATCGCACTTGACCTCGCGATTGGCTGGGCATGTTTTGGGGATTTCAGCAATCTGCAAACCAACAAACATTACACGAGCATCCATTGCAACAAATGGAGAGAAAAGAAGAAGCGTGAGATCACTTACAACGACAGAAAGAACAAGAGTCAATGGCAACAGCAGCAGACTCCCCTTGAATTTCATGTTGCACAAAATGCCTAAAAAGGAACAAACTTTGGAAGAAACTGAGAAAATTTAGCTTCGAGCGATCAAAAAAAAAAAAACAAAACAAATATACTAAAAAATGAATAGAGATTACCAACTCAAAGCCGATCACCAATCCGTCTTCGTCGCTTCTTCTTCAGCCGCAAAGCGATTGATGATATTTGTGGAAAAGTGAAGCATCGCTAGGGCTATTTATAGTGGAAAATGGATTGAGAGATTTAATTCTTATCAATTCCAACAAAAAAGGAAACGAACAAGAATTTTTTTTGTCAAAGTTTATCATCAAAATTTAAAAACTTCCATATTGGTCAAAACAACATCAAAATTTCAAAAACTCTACTCTTTTAGCATAAATTAAGTTGAGATTATGGTAGAGGATTATATGCTGTATTTAAACGATTTAAATGGTCAAAAAAGGATTATATATATATATATATATATATATATATATATATATATATATATATAAATATATATATATATATATATGCTCGTTTGAAAGCTCTTTCTTATCCATGAACAATAAATCAATTATATTCTTAAAACTTTTACTTAATTGAGAGTTTACAAGACCAAACAATTATTGATAAATAGATATTACTTCTATGGTTAATAAATAAATAAATAACTCAACTTATTTGTATGTTGTATTTTTTAATCAAAATGCAGTTTTTCCTTCAAAAAAATATGAAAAAGGCATCTTAATATATTTCTTCTATCCAAAATACTTTTACTCCAATAATATTATAAAAAATAGATGTTATAGTATATATTAACTTGTTAAAATAAATAATTACCTTTAAGACATAATTGTGTTAGTTATGATAGAATAAAATTATAGAAATAAATAAGATAATATTTTTTTATTATGATTAATTATAATTTTTTAATTTATCTTTTTATAAATGATCCACGATTCAACAGAAACATCACATTTTTTATTATTTTCCCCCTAAATGCCGAACCAGAAAGGGACAACCAAGTTTGATTTTGAAAACCTCGATTAAAATAGCCTTTATGAGCTTCAAAAACGAATCATAAGGAACAAGAAGCTGAAAAAAATCCGTGGATAAATATTATTTAATTTTCTTTTTCTAGTCGTCTACTCCAATTGATTGACGGGAGAATAATCATGAAAAAAAATACATGAATTGCGTGTTCCACGGATTACAAATTTTTTATTTATATTTCCCCTCCCTCATTAATCATTGCTTCGAATTATATATATTTTCCTCTTTTTCCATTTTTTTAAATATATTTACAAGTAAAACGTTGGATTAGTGCCACCGCCCATTTAACATCTTTGTCAACAAGTCTTTTCCAAAGAACATGAAAACTTTCAAAAGTCAAATATCTTCATGTTAAAAATAAATAGATTATCAAATAGAAACTTAAAATAAATAATTTATTATACAAATTCGGAAAAATATCTATTATACGTAGTTAGTGCTCGTTAATGTTAAAGCTACAGAACAGAACAGAACAGAACAGGGGAAGGAGAAAGGAAACAGAGCATAGCAGAGGATACAAAATAAGGGGACAGAGATGGTTAGCATTGGACGTTCCCCTCGTCGCCTTCCTCATCTTCCTCGTCGGTATTGTCGTCGGAGTCATTAGCGTCGTAGTGGTCGCCGTCGGAGGAGGACAAATGAGCCAACCGGCAATAGCCATGGAGGTGGCCGTTGACGCATACGAAGTACTCCAAGCTGCCTTGATGGGCGCCGAGCCTCCGCGCAGCGCTCCTCGGCACCAGCCCCGCCGCCGTCATGCTCCACACCCGCGCGCCGCAGTAGGGGCACCGCACCCGCGCCTCCAGCTCCGCCCTCTTCCTGAGTAGACACGCCCTCGTTCTCGACCTCATGAACCCCCTGAACACACCCCTGTACGCCCCCAAGTCCTCTCCTCCGCAGCCGCCGGGCGCCTCCGGGTGCTCGCAGGGATCGCTGACGAAGAGGAGATCGCCCCAGCACCGCCGCGGGAGGAAGCACCGCCCCGACGTCTTCGAGAACCGCGAAACCCCCACGAAGTGCGCCTTCGCTGGCGTCTCCACCGGCGAGAAGAACCGCGTCGCCGCCGCGCAGCCGCAGCAGAAGAACAACAGCTTCGCCAGCGCGTACCACCCGCCTCCCAGCCGCCCCAACGGCTTCGCCCCGCTCGCTGTCAGCGCAGCCACCATACGCGGCGCCCGCGCCGCACACAGCTCCCGGAACAGCACCCGCCGGGCCACCGCCCGCAGCCGCCGGCTCAAGCACGCGACTAGGCAGATCACCTGCGGATCCCAGTTTATGCTCCGGAACACCAGGAACAGCACCATCTCGTCCATGATCCCCGTGTTTCCGTCGCCGGCGACTCTCGCCGCCGACGAATAAGGCAAAGATTTACAACTCGGACGCCTACTACTACTCTCCATCGTCGCTCGTTGCATTCCGTAAATTCGATTCAATGATTTATCGAATCAAATTCTGGTGATGGAATACAAAAGATTGAGACGAAGAGGAGGAAACTGGTGGATTTGGCCGAATCGATTCTTGTCCGCTCCAAACTGACTTTAATTGGCTAATATAGAGGCTCCTAATCCGGGGCCGGTCGGGTTCGACTGGTTCAATTGTCGGACCGTCCTGATTCTTTTCCGCTCGAAAGCGAGTCTGTACGCGTGGCGGCTCTACACTCCACCGGTCCGACCAGGGTCTCATCGGACTTGCAATCCGCTGATTCGCCGACACGCGTCCGTCAAAGCCATCGAGGACGTGTGTCGCGATCTGGTAGCTTCTTGACGGACACGAATGCTGTAAAATGCGCAAGGCGAAGGACACGTGGACATTTCCCAGCTGTTCCAGATATCGATCGGCGATGGGACCAGGAAAATATCTGCGAGGCCACTGACGTCTCCAAGCTCCGAGGAGGACACGTGCCGCGCGAGAAGCGATCCTGTAAAATTTATGGCGACGTGGGATGATCTTCGCCGTCCACGTATGTCTTGAAAACGTGTTTTTGATAATCCCTGTCGCCTTTACGGACTATTTTTAACATGTACGGCTTGTTGCAGTGAAAGGCAAGAAAAAATAATAAAAATATTGGAATCGAGTGGCTCTGAATTTTGTAGCACTGGTTGTTGATTGAATGCTTATGAAACCATTCCATAATTCAATTGATTGATGTAATTGCCCCGGGGTTGAATAATGTGGGTTTAACATGAGGTATTTCATAAGTCCACTAGGCTTGAATAAATAACATGAGATATTGAGTGACTTATCTAGAGTAGTAAGTATGAAGATATCTATTATCTGAGATTTTCAATTTAAGTTTTTTCAGTAATAAATAAATTTCTTTTGAGAGGGATATTGATTGAAAGTGTTGTTTCGATAGTAAAATCTTTTATCCATATATCAAAATCTTGCATCTAAAAAATCTCTTAAGAAATTTTCTAAATATGAGACCATTTCGACAGTAGAACACTATAAAAAATGTATCCAAATAGTTTTTGCTTTCAAAATATAACTGAATTGATTACGACAGAGCAAAGTTGCAGTAGAAGACAATAGTTCGAATCCTGATGAAATCAAAATAATATCCTCCTCTATCATGGTCAACTACAACTTCTTGATTTACGTTCTTATAAGATAGCGTATTTCATCTTTTGCTGAAGAAAAAAGTAATACTGAAAGATTATCTTTCAAAATTCATACATGTTTTCTTAATTTAGATGGAAATTTTTTATAAGTAGTTTTATAATAACTACTTATAATATGTTAAAATAAACTACTTTAATATTTTTATTTAATTTATTATCTATAGAGTATTATTATATTAAAATATTTTTATTAATATAATAAAAAATATTTAAATTTATCATAATTATTTTAATATTATTATAACAATTATAATTCTAAACCATAGTTGAGCAATATTGCAGTTTTAGCAATTTCAACTAAGTTATTAATAAATAATGTTTCATTTTAATATTTTAAAAAATAAGACATCTTTTTTATGATAATAAAAATATGGGCCACTATTTATTTTTCCCAAAACGGAAAGTGCAGAGCTTTGCCATTCTCCCTGGGCATTGTGGGGTGAATACAGAGAAAATTTGTATTTGTAGGTCTAAAATGAAAATTTGCAGAAAAAGGAAGTACCAGTTATCCATGTTACAAGGGCAGATATGCAAATTTCCCGGTCGAAATAGAAGCCTCAGGCTTGCGTAGGGTTTCGCCGGTGCTCTCGCGAATTCGATCGGCTCCCATACCTTCCCACCCACCGCCTCTTTCCACAAGCTTCGCCGCCCTCGATATCCGTAAGTTTTCATCGATCTTTTACTGGTAGACGCACGTCTCTCATCGATTCTGTTTAGATCTAACAAAGAGTAATCTGCAGAAGCCTAGAGTAAGTTCTTTTCGTCGCTCAGGTTCCCTTAGGTGTTTTTGTTATGGTTTGTTTCCTTTCTTCTGTTCATCCTGTTATTTGTATTTGCTGATGTTCTGTAATTCGAATTGTTAAGATTTTTGTTGAAAGCTGAGAGTAGTTCTTCTGTACGAACTATGGAACCAATTTTAATCCATACATTTTAAAGGAAACACTTCTTGTTGCGGTGCTATATATTTATGAGATGGTTTTGTTTAGGTTTTACAGATTTGGAACTTTTGTTTTTTCGATTTGTCATTTGGATGACAAATTCGCCGGTGGCAACAAGTTGCAATTGAGTTCATACTTCTGATTTGATTGTAGATCCTTGAGATGGCTGGTAGAGGTCGTGGACGTCGCCAAGCTTTTGAAGAGGTTCGGCGTGGTTATCCTGCCCCTCCAGGGCCACTTGTTCGTGGGCCTTTTCCCCAACCTCCTCATCCAGCAGCACTTGAAGAGGAACTTGAATTGCAAATGATGGACATAAGGAGGCTTTTAGCAGATAACTGTGGGCTAGCTGAGGATCGTGCGGCTTTTCACCGGGAGTTGGCTGCTGCTAGGGAGGAACTTCACAGGATGAACTTGGTGATTTCGGATATCCAAGCTGAGAAAGAAGCTCACACAAGGGACTTGATGGAAAAAGGATTAAAGCTAGAAGCTGATCTGAGAGCTACTGAACCTCTGAGAGAGGAGGTCATAGAACTACGTACAGAAATTAAGAAGCTCACTACTATTCGACAAGAGCTCAACAATCAGGTTCGTTCTCTTACGCACGATCTGACAAAGGCTCAATCTGATAATCAACAGATCCCAGCTCTGAAGGCTGAAATTGATGGGCTTCATCAAGAACTTATGCATCTTCGGTTAGACTTTGACTAACTGCACAGCTCTTCTCATGCCATGCCTCTTTTCTTAAACTCACACTTCTCTTTGTCCAGGATGTCTGTTGAATACGAAAAGAAATCAAACTTTGAACTGATGGAACAAAGGCAATCAATGGAGAAAAACTTGGTTTCCATGGTGCGTGAGATTGAAAAATTACGTGCTGAATTGGCTAGTGCTGAGGGGAGACCACAGGCTGCAAGTAATGTTGCTGAGCTCTAATACTCCTATGTTTTTCTTATTGGCTTCAATAGCCATTAGCTATCCTTTTCAGCAATTCAATATCTGGGTATTTGTACATGATAGTCTAAAGCTGAATATTTATACAAACCAAGTAAATTTTTTCAGTGATGCTGCTACCACATTGTGTTTATTGTATACAAGTTAGTTAGGGATGATTTCTCATTGGATCTGTTTGTCAGAGCTGCATGTTTTCTTTGCATCGGTTTGGTCAATTCTGGACTTTTCCCCATTGATTTTATTTAACTTTGCTGTATGATGGTTTACTGAAGGTGGAAGTTATGGGACTAAACTTGGCAGTTCTGAAGGATCCTATCCTTCAACATATGGATATGAATATAACATTAAGCCTGTAAGTTTACTATGGAGGTTCAGTTCATTGCCAAGTTGGTGATTCATAGCTATTAACGTGCTTTTCCACTGTATCTTTCACAGCCTGTTGTTGACAAGACTAATCTGTATGGTGCTGGCTCGGGATCATGGGGAGCACTCAGCAAGTCTCACCTTGCTCGTCGTTGAGAATCTAGTTCAATTACCCTCTAAATAGGATCTATACTATTTCTATTGCCGATGCTTGCACACTATATGTATAGATGGTTTTCTAGCTTCACAATTGGTGCATGCTCCACCAGCTTCACTTAGGAGACTGCTTTTCTGAAGCTAGATAACATCACTTATTCTCTTCACTTTTTAGTCAGTTTGAGGCATGCTCTATATGATTTTAACTTGGAATTATGGGATGTCAAATATATTTGATGTGGTTCTCAATCTACTTTTATTCCGTATTTTTAGATTGTTTTGTGGATTAATTATTTGTCAATCATGTTAGTTAACATTTTGTTTTCTACAAGCCATTGCATGCCGTTGTATCCACATTGTTGCCTTCAATTAACACTGAAGTAATGAATACGCTATCAAGGATGCCATATACATTTCTAGGCCATTTTACTAGCATAGTACTAATGAAAATTAGCGATTGGTTAACCAACTTTACAAGGTATCAGAGCAATAACCCATATATTCAATTGCACTTGATATTTAATTCATGTGTTAGGTTAACTTAGTCAAGTGAATTATATACATTCACACATGGAGTACATGTGTGGGAGGAGTGTTACAGATATAAATGTATAGATTGGCTTGTAACTCGAGCTTTTGAATAAGTGGTTACATAATCAACTTTACATATACATATAGTATTTGGAACTTTACCTAGATCATTGACGAAGAAATGTGGAATCACCTTACTTTCTTTTGCATGAGTCTAGATTTATTTGGAAGTGGTTTCAGGACCAACATGGAATGAGATTTTCAGACACAACCAGTTTTATCTTATATCCTTCCTATGTCACCAACAACAGTACTCTATTCTTGTTGAACTTTAATGGGATCATTATATCAGATGCTTGTGTTTTTGCATTACTAACTGTGCATTATCAGTGGATTACTATTACTGGACAATAATGGTTCACCATTCTTAGTCTGTGTGAACTCTAATGTGATTGGTTAGGCATTTGAAGGTGTGAGAGCAACAAAAAATAAACAAAAAAAAATTAGTCATTTGAATTTAGATGTACTATGAGGCATGCATGACATGATAATTAATTATTTTTTGTTGCATCTATAGTGTTATTTTTTGGCTTATTTATGGAAATGGTGGTGGTCAGTGAAATGTAGAAGAGATACAGTTCTTCAATGCTTATCAGTGTTGAGGAAAATGTACTTGGACTTGAAATCTTAGGTTTGCCAAAGAATTAGTATTTTGTGTGAACATGTTCATTTGCTTTACATAGTGCACAATCCAGATGTTACGGTTCTGTTTCTCATGTTGTGGGAATGGGCATCTTGTGAATTCTTTTGGTTGATTTTCTACCAAATAACTTAAATTGTTAGGTATATTTAGAAGTGAATTTATTATTAGAATTGATGTTAATCATTAAGATAGTCTAGAAGGGAAAGACTATTTTCATAGTAAACAATTTTATATTTATGGACAGTGGGAATGCAATCGTGAGGAAGATGAATTAAGTCAAACTAGCCAACGGTTAAAGCATATACATAATTTTTCATGAGATAGGTTTTGAAGGATGAAGTGATGAAAGTTTCAGTAGGTTGGGAAGTGCATCTTAGTGTCTACATGTTAATTAATATATGCTTTAGCTATATGTATACATATATTCTTTTTGGTTGCATATGTTAACAGAAGTATTGGGGCTCTGGTAGATATTGGTTGAGACAAAGAGGAAATTTAGTTCTTCAAAACTGTTTAGACTGTGAAAAAAACTGAGATTTTGCGTGAATAAGTTAATAGTCATAGTGTTAAGCAAAAAGTGGCCTAGAAGTGGAGGTTATTGTCAGGAAAATGTATATGATTTAATATTCAGGAGACACTTTTTGCATTCAAAATGGAAGGTTTAGTCCATCTCCACAGCTGATTGAGGGGAATACAATATTTATATGGCAACATAGCCAATATCTTTGTCTTATGTAGTGCGGGATGACCATGTGTTTCTGTGTTTAAGGAGCATTAGGGTAGAGTTCACCGTTAATCCTTTAACTTGTGCAATGCCTCCTATCAAATGTTGTGCATTCTTTTTGAAGAGTTCCAAACATTCTGACGAGTTGGATTAGAGACTTGATTTATTACCATCGGGTGTCAGCTTTCTTCTTTCTTTGGCACACTTCTTGGCTGCTTTCAAGTGTTTTGTCTGGCATTCAATATGAAGATTGATGCATGTGGGTACAAACCACAGTTTGTCAATTCAACTAAGAGTTGATGAGATGGTTCTGTTGATGATGATGCAAAAGATGCAGAATGGAGATTGTTTTCCTCGTAAATGGTTTGTTGAAGTTTATCTAGTTGGGTGATGTGAAATAAGCCTTCGTGATGGCCGACATGTTATCTTGTTCATTTTCACTCACTTGGATTGCTTTCAAGTCTGTACCAGATTCCTTTCATCATTTTAATTTTCTGTTAGCTTGCCTGAAGTTCTTTGGTGATGCCATGAGAATAATCTGTATGAAGTCTTCTCTGAATCTTTCAATTGATGTGGGTAAGGGGATTTGAAATTGTGGACCAAAGGTTGGGGATTGTCATATAGCCCACCCAATCGAAGGATTTTCCAAATAGTCTGTAATTATACAAAATAGTACCTTCATACTAAAAGAGAATCAAGATCAAGCACCAAATCTTCGAGTGGAGGACCTAGGATAGGCGGCCAACATTGTGGAGAGGTGATATGCTTGGAGTGGTTCTGCTGTTTATGACCAGAATCTTAGAAGGGATGTCTATGACCAAAATCATAGAGGCAAGTATTTTCTACTGTCCTCAGAATTTGATTGAATAGTTTCTGAAGTGCTTGTTTGATTTCTCATATTGTTCTAGACGTTGATATTTCCTAGAATTATTGTATTTGACAATACATTTACTCCACTTGATGCAACTGCCACTATATGTATTTTAGGTGCAAGAATACTTGGTATTCTGTGGATATTCCTTATAAACATAAATCTAGTATACTTTTTGGCAAAGGTGGTGCTAAGATCAAATGACAGACCTGTAGTCACTATCTAGAGTTTGTTGGTTTGCAAGCCTAAACAAGAAGAAATGGCCCTAGAAAGGTGCCAAGCGGCAAGGCTTTTCATTTATTTGATGAAGCTTTCAGGTTACAATCTATGTGCCATTACTTGGTTTCCAATCATTCTTTTGGAAATTTAGCTTTGTTGCCTAAGTAGATCTGTCATGGACAATGAATAAACCACATTGTGAGGATCAAGAATTCTGGATTTAGAGTTATGGAAAGAGAAGCAACTTCAGGTGGAAATTTTGTTGTTTAGATGGAGTTTTATCTGAAGATCTACTTGATTTTCTTTAGATTTACTATGTTGCTTTCATTGTGTGGAATAGCTTTACTGAAGACTTTACTAGAATGTGATTGCATGGTGCTTGTTAAGCTGTCATGGTTAGAAGTTTCACTCATTGGCATAGCCACCGAGGGACACTTGGATCAGGGCATATTGTGATCTATTCAAACTGTAGCATTGACTTCAAGTGTAGTTCATTTGAATTTCACTGTCATTGAGCTCAAGTTCATCCAGAGGTAAAAAGTGAAAACTTGAATTATGATTTAAGTTGGATTTCAGTCAAAACCTGTGCTTGAATAAAACTCTAACTTGATTTGACAACTAAAACTTTAGTTGCTTATCAAAATATTATACGTGCATAAAGTTTTATCAAGTTTATAAATTAGTTAATGGTATGGGAGTAAATGTAAGATCTAGTGAAGGTTGCTAGCATTGATAAGTTGGAGGTGACATATTGTTTGGATTTGAAGGCTACTGAGCAGCCACAGCCTTTATGTTGCACTAACGTGGAAGGGGAAAAGTGACTTGGTTGAGATAATGTAACCATCATAGAGATAAAGAGAATTAAGAGACAAATTGAGAAGACCAGTGATATATATTCTTCATAGAGATAAAGAGAATTAAGAGGCAAATTGAGAAGACCAGTGATATATATATATATATATATATATATATATATACACACACACACACACAGCACACCCTCTTACCATACACCACACACTAAGTTTTCTTGTACTGACACACCTGACTTTACAAAGATGAACCTTAACTCCCACAAAGTTTCACATAACTACCCCTCCCGGTAAATAATCAATCTTTTTATTGTGCTTATCTGAGATCTATTGGTGCAATGTGTAGCTAGTTCAGTTTAAGAAGGTCCAATACTGGCTTTCATGCTTTCGCTTATCCATTTTATTATTTTAGGGAACCTTGTTAAATGATTCTCTTTTTGTTTGCAGAGTGAGGTAACTTCTTATCCATGAATGTTGCTATGTTGTGTTCAACTGAGATCCTGTCCATTGGTGAATTTAGTATTGCTTTTGGTCTGGGAGTTGATTACTAATGTCATCCAGGAGAGACAGCTACCCAGGTAACTCTTGTATATACTTGATTGCTTTGCTATCAATAGAAGGTGATTTCTATTAATGTTAATTGCTATGTGACAGTTTAGGAATTTTAGTTGTGGATTTTTTACAACTATAGTATGCTATTTTGAAAGCATTGTCAATCTCAGTCCAAACATGATATTTACAAGAGAAATAATATACAGGGTGCATATGTAATTTGGAAATACAAAGTAATTTGTGTACCTGTTTGATTTCTGTGTTTTTTGTTTGGTGGGAAAGCTTTCTTCCTCTGTTCTATTCTCATAAATTTTCATTCCATGGCCTGAGGAAGCAGTTTGCGAAGTCTTCTTGTTCTTGTATCAATTTATGTTAACAAATCGTCTTATTTTTTTTCCCTTTACTTAATAACCTCATAAGAAAGCTCCTGATGCCTCTCTAAGGTCTGATATCTACAGTCCAGTCTCATATTTGATAAAAACCAAAATAATCACTGGGTATAAGATCTGATTAGAAATTTTGGAAAAAATATATCAGGAATGTTCTGACGTTTTGTGCACCTCTGTAAAAGTCTCGTTACATTCTGGGATATGCTATACGTTCTGTTTCTTGCTCAGCTGTTTTTTCATAGTAACATAGAACTAAAAGAATTTGAACTCAGCTGTGTTTATTTTATTCAGGTTCATGTAAGTTTTGAGGGCATCACTGGGAAATAATGCTAGTGAAATTGAAGCAATGTGCCATGGTTTTGCATCTTCCAGGGCCATTTTGCAATCCTGCTCTCTCTTCTCCCATCATGAGTGTTAGGTTACTATTGCTTTGGTGTTATTAACATTCACATATTCTCCAGCTTTGACAGTACGGATAAATATAATCTTTCATAATCTGGGTCTTCATGTAACCATGTAGGTTAGACGCAATACAAGGCACTTGCTTGAGTTGGATTGGGTCGTACCAATGTGCCAGATCCAAATATCCTTGGTCCTAATCTATCTTGGCTTAAAGCACTTGAGGGATGTATCAGACGACTTAGGACAGATCTTATATGATATCTACGTTTGTAAGTGTAGTCTTATACTGAACCTTTATGCATACTACCGTAGTAAAGTTCATTTCAATCTCTTTATGTATTGTAAACTTCAACCTGCTCTTAGCCATTCCCTTCCCCAAGGGATTACCAGAAAAATCTAAATTTAATATTTGTTATTTTGCAGCTGCGCTTGCTGGCGCAGTGCTACCTCACTGTGTAGTTCTTGCCTGTTGGATTGTGAAACTATCAGCAAGTAGAATGATCCCGATATCTCAACACCCAAAATGTGGGTCTGTTTTTGGGCTTCGTTGCTGCTCCTAAACCCGGTGCATTCGCAGACATTTTTCAGATTCCCTTTCCCTCTCTCTTATCCTCTGGCATTATCGTTCTTCTCGAGATACTTTCTTATATATATGATCATGAAATGGATCATATGAGATCGTTGGGTGGTAGATTTTACGTTTTGCTGCAGTTCAATAATGTGTTTTTTTTAATCAAAATTGGCAGTTAAGCTGATAACTGGAGTTAAATCAGGTTAAGCTGATAACTGGGGGCAAAATCAGTTCGGTTTATTATTATTGTTAATCAATATCATTATTATTATTATGAATATTGTTATCATCATCAAATTTTGGCAGTATTTATAATTCAACAAATTGCTCGTCCAAATGTTGTCAATTTTATAACTTTGGAAGTGAAGTCTTTTCTGAAAGTAAATACGGTAAATTGTAGGGGTAAAGAAGAAAATAGATTAATGAAGGGACAAATTGAGATTTCAAATTATAGATGCTTGCAAAAAATTGATATTCTAAAATTTTATTACATATGAAATAAACATTAAATTTATAAACTGAATAAAACGTAAACCCTCGATGACACCGTATTGTTATCCAACGGTTACATTCTGGTAGTGTAAATAACAGGATTACTGAGTCCTCTTCTTTTGATTTTTTTTCCTAACAAGGAGGTATGATTATTGCAAACGTTGACTTTTAAGATTCTCAACAGTATGATTATTGACTACGTTTTTAACGTTCATAACCGACCACAAGATGATTATTGCAAACGTTGACTTTTAAGATTCTCAACAGTATGATTATTGACTACGTTTTTAACGTTCATAACCGACCACAAGACCGACATTGATAATTTTATTATAAAATATTAAGCCATGATAGATCATGCTATTTAAATTTCTTGAAGCCATTTTAATTTTAGCATGTGATAAAAAATGAACCCGACACCCCTAAATGTATCCCACAGTGATTTGATAAAAAAAAATCATGATAATTGAACATCCTCTTCAAGTAAAAAGGATTGTATTTCTTAAAAAAATATTCTGTTAAAAATTCAATCATGTTTTCATACGACAATCTAATATCCAAATATCTCAACTATATCCATCAGGGCAACATTTTAGTCATGTTAACTTTGTTAAAATAAAACTTATTTAGTCGAATCTCTATCCTCACTCACAATGACCAACTACAACTCTCAATTTATCTCCTTGTGAGAGCTGGATTCTGTTGTAAAATCTTCTCAGAATTTATTCATACATTTGCTATAATTTATTTTCCCTGCATCATTCCTTTCCCTGACTAATTTTTACAGAAAACTCAAACTTGAACCAAACTAAAATCTTTCTTTGCTCAAACCCAATTAGTTGTCAAAAGCGTTTACTGTTCCAAAATTTAAAGTCAATGACACTTTGATCCATCACTTGTGATTGAAAAATGACAGCAAAAGTAGGATTTCAAACGTTCGAATCTTCTAATACAAACTCTTTAATAAGGAAAGACACTGCAAACCAAATTGATAAAATTTAATATTCTAGGAAATCAGTCATGAAGGGTACCAAGAATGTCGTCTTCTCTGAAGAGGTGATACCTAGGCACAGAAGATAAGCATTAGTTAACAATTAGGTAAAATACAACAAAAAAAAAAGAGTATGAAACTTGAGCATGAATAATTGTTTCATTTACTTAATTAAGCTATGTTTAGCCGTATCATAAGAGTGGCCAGGAAAAATAATGTAATTCTGTTGTCTACTTCAATAAAAGAACAAAAAATAAGAAAAAAAATAAAGAAACATTTTAAACCTTTTGGAAGTGAGGAGTGGAGGGAAGAAAAAAAAGTTAACAATTCATTTAACTGAGAATGAAAAAACAACTAATCATGCAAAATGCATTCAAGTAGACAGAGAAACCCCCCTCTCTAATTTTTATTCTTCCCTCCTCAACACTTCGACCTCTCCCACTCAAGAGGTCTATAATCGGCAAGAACAGAATAGCAAACATGCTAAATCTTCAGATCCTACTCTTTTTTACCATATTTGCAATGTAATTGAAAGAGAAGACGATGACATAGGTAAGTTAAACATACTCTTTATCGCCAAGCTTGACCACAGTTCCACCATATTCTGGCAGCAGAACAATATCTCCTTCCTTCACGGTAACTGGGATGATATTCCCATTCCTATTGCGTGCTCCAGGGCCTACTGCTATAACTTTTCCTGAGTTCAACTGCATGGAAAATTACAGCGATGTCTAGTATTTATGCAAAATACATTATAGCAAATGCTAATATTTTTTTAGCCAACGAGGAATTAACAACCAAAATTGGTAAAATGAATGAAATCCAAAAACTTTACCACAGGTATTGTCCAAATAGTAATTTAACCAATGTACTTGGAACTTAAGATATGATAAAGTAAAATACAGTCGCAAAGTTCAATACAAAGGCAACAACTTTATATAAGAACTAGATGTAAACATCAAACCTAAACATAAATATGAACCTGAGGTTTAAAAATAAATAGTGATCACTGAGCAAAAAGTTAGTTCACATATCTGCCAAGGAGGTAGATTTAAAGAAAGAATACTGGAGATGAACTTTCAATCCAATAAAATTGTTAATAATCATTTACTAGGATCTTATTTGTACCAACTGTACACAAGCTCTAGACCTACTGCTTAATTTTATGTGTACCTGAAACTTGAAAGCTAGCCCTTGGCTATTTTTGTTAGACTTATTATTTGATTCAAGCACTCAATATAAAAGCATGTCAGGATGATTATTCATATTCTCTTCTGGGGGAAACCCAATTTTCACCTCATCTTGATCACGTAAAAGAAATATTGGTTTTAACCGCACCTATTGACAGTTACTTAATTCACCGACAAAAGATATCCATACACTCTTGACCATAGAACTTGGCCATATTCAATTCCGGTTGTGTATGAATTGTTACACACAAACAAACAGTAGTTGCAATGATATAATCTGGATACCAAGACCATTTCCTTGGTGCAAAATGAGAGGCATAACATTTTAGAGGAACAGAGAACAAAGAAGTGTATGCAGCTTCATCCAAAGATATTTTTTAAAAGAATTTATGTGCTTCCAACTTACCCTTTACCCGAATTTTCTACACTTAAAAGATCAGTAATTTAAATTACTCTCTGATTCAGTCTCAAAACGCATTATGGTGTTGTTTCACATCCATCTACTTAAACTACAGGATACAATTAACTAAACAAAAGCATAAGGGGTCCAATGATTTTGACTGGAAGGAGAATCGCCAAATATGCAAGCTGTTAATGACAAACCGATCACCCTATGGCAAACCCTTGCTCGTATAAATAAAAAAGTTGTAGACATTCGAGTTTATAGTTATCAAACACGACAACTAGAGACTTGTAGTGTTATTTCGAGACCACAAACGGAGTCTTTTAGGTTTGTTGGTCCATCTCTGCATGTGTGATAAAAGAAAAAAAAAAATCAATAAAGCAGTGCTCAAATGTAACCCAAAACACAAAACTTAACTCAGTGTCAAACCCTAAGTAGAAGACTGCATTGGCTCAAAGTGAATCAGAAACAATATGCATAAACAACCATGTATCACTGACAAATACTAAGCGAGAGTTGATCATCCAAATCAAGGCTCAATAATGATCACCTTGGTTGTCTTCTCCGGGAGAAGGATCCCGGCACTGGTCTTGGAAGGAGGAACGATCTTATCCACGAGCACACGGTTAAGCAGAGGAAGCAGACGCTTCGCCATTGATGGCCACAAGAAGCAGAAGTGGCGGCTACTGCAGACGACGTAGAAAGACCACCTTTTTGGCCGCTGCGCGAGCTAAAAATCCGCAACGGAACAGGGGAGGGTTTAAGAAAGGGAAATCGAACCGATCAAGTCACGAAAATGCCCTCATCATGTTCGCGTACTATTGGATTTCTCAGGCATGAATGAAGGGGTACAATTGGAAATTCAGCAGTATCTAGGGTTATTGCATAGAAGATTCTAGAATGCGGTAGAAATGTGTTGGGCTTTCGTGGGCTTGGCCCACTCCATATAATTTATAATTAAAATTTTCTATTATTTCGTGAATAATTATTATTAGTTACCTTTACTATTTACTTCAGTTTTGAGTTGGGCCAAGCCCACAAAAGAAGCCCAATATAGTTCTACCACTTCCACCTGTAAACAAAGCCCTAACATCTGCGACAGAAGAGAGCGATGCGGAGCCTCTGAAATTCCGGTTTTGTCCCTTTCTTCTTGGATGTGAAACCGAACCCAACGAGGGTATTTCAGTGATCTACCTTCTTCGATAACCCTTTCTTAAGCCCTTCGGCGTCATCGACCTTTCGACGTCGCCTCGAGTCTCTGCAGCCACTGCTTCCGCTTCCGTTGGCCGTCAATGGCGAAGCGTCAAATTCCTTTGTTTAACCGTGTTCTCGTGGAGAAGATCATCCCGCCCTACAAGACCAGCGCCGGGATCCTTCACTCGGAGAAGATAACTAAGGTGATCGTGGTTTAGCCTTGATCTTACTCGCCTTTGATTTCGATGATGAGCCCTTGCTTGCTACTCGGTAACGATACGCGCTTGTTTATCCCTATTGTTCCTTATTCACCGAGAGTCAGTAATATCTGCTCCATAGCTTTTGATCACCGACACTCAGTTTACTCCGAGGTGGTTGCCTCTGTCGAAGAATGATCTTAGCTCTGGATTCATTGGTTTTCAGTTGTAAATCTTTGCTGCATATCCTTATTCGTCGAATGTTTGGTCAATATTCTGTTGACATCCAAGTGCGAATTGAGTTTTCTGCAATGGAACATTTGGTGATACATCCACTTAGGAATTGTTTTAAGTTTGGTGATTCTAATGCTTGTTCTTTTGATATTAAATCAAATGTTTGCGTTTTTATTGTTTCTGGAAATTTTGATTTTCATATCAGAGATTGTAGTTTGGATCCTCGACTAAATATTTTGATGGTGGGTTTGGATATTTTCTGGCTATTATCCTATTGCCCGTGTTATGATCCTCAACGCTACTTCTAAGGAATCTGAAAGGAAGAGAGAGCAATATTAAAGATTTTTTTTGTCACAATTTTGTCCATAAAGATTTTTTTTGTCCTGTAACATAATTAACTGATCAGTAACACTAGTATGTCCTCCTAGTTGGTGTTGTTGTCAACCCGATTAATATTCATCAAGCTGTTTAGTGCTTTTGAACTTTGTTTCTTTCTATGGAGTCTACAAATTAACTTGGAACTTGGTTTTGCTTTGAAGAGGCATCTTTGATAGCCATTCAACATTGAAGAGACATTAGATATTTCAATTTAAAGCGAACTTACTCCTTGGGTCAAAGAAAAGAAACTCCAGTTTGTGTTGTTGATAATCATGTTTTCCGTTGCCTACTGATGTTTTTTCGTTTTAAGTTTTACATCAAACTATATGTCTACAATTGATTGGCGTGGATAATTTTTTCCCCACAACTAATGAGATACTGAGATCATTTAAGCTATATCTATGAAGCCTTCTTGGGACTTTTGTGTATTCACATTGTTGTACTCCTAATATTGAAATATCACACCGGCGTACTTATTGCTTATTTTTAATATCTTTTTTTCCAGTAATTGATCTGTGTTTCTTCTGCTTATGATATAATTCTTTTTTATTGAAAGAGATGTTTATGTTTAATTTGTGCATCCAAATTGCTCCTTTTGTTGCTATTCATTTGACGAGTTGTTAATTAAGTGAATAATATTGATTATCGAAATGCCAGTTGAACCCATCCAATTTTTTTCTTGAGATCTTAGTATATGTTTTTTACATAACTATTAATTTACTGGTTGTGCTTTCATCTACAGTTGAATTATGGAGAAGTACTAGTAGGTTCTGCAGCATGTGATACAAATGGAAATTCGAACTCTACGAAAAATGGAGATACTCTTGTGTTGTCAAAGGGTCATGCAACTGAGCTGAGACATGGAGATAAAAAGTATGATATCTTTGTGACTGAGTTTCTATAGTAAAGAGGAACAAAAAATTGTAAAAGTTTCTAAATGTTTGTTCTGTAGTGTTTTACTTATTAGTGGTGCTTAGATCTTTGTAATGTTACCCTACCACTTGATACATGATCAGATTTGCATCTCAACTGGGGTAATCTTACATCAGGGTTGACAAGGGTCTTGATAGTTGTCTTTGAACAATCAAATGCCTTGATCCAGCTAAATGTTGAGCTACGAAAGCAAGAACTGTAAAATTCCTACAAGAATAGGTGCATTGCATTTTTCACTCAACGGGCAGCTTTCCTATGGGATATATATATATATATATGAAGAATAAAGCAAACCTAATGATAGAAGGAAGTATGACAATAACATTATAGCTAATTTAATCAAAGATAATTTTTCCCCCTAGGAAAAGTAATATCCTGAATGAAATGTTAGAGCGCTAGTTGCAGTACAAGGTAAATAATTAATATTAGTTGCCTATCTATTAAGTCAATATAAAATTAGCATTATGAAGACTACCTTGTTTTCAATGGGGACAATTCTTAAATTTACGTGTGTTAACTTTTTGCTGGTTGATTTTATAGTTCATGAATGCCATTTGATAAGGTTGACTTGTATTTATTTTTTATGTATGATTCTATAGTTCATTAATATCGCTACAATCCCCAAGTTGAAGTCCTAGCCAACTTACTATGATTGGCAAACTTCTATGATCTATTGTAAAAACACTATGACATCCATGAACGGAGAGTTCCTGTAATTTTCAATTTGTTTGAACTTAAATGAAGTGCTTTGTTGCTAATGTGAGCTATTATCCTAGTTTTTTTTTTAATGTGTCTTCATGCTGCCTTTGTTTCCAGTAGAGTTAGAGTAGTCTCAAATCTCAATTCATGAGAATATATAAAATTATATTTGTGATTTTTGCATTGAAGGTTAAAATAGAATACTAAATTTTCCCATTCAATTTTTAGGAGCAACTGCATTTACTTAGAAGGTTCTAGCAGCTTAGTGCAACTGAAATCATATTCTTGTGGACCTACTTCTCTGAAGTCTTTCCTTTGGAGTCGATATCTATCTTCTCAGGCTGGAGCAAACTCAAGTGATAGGGAAAATGATCTAGAAGATGGGTTTTCTGGCCGATCTGCCGATTCTGTGGATGGTTCAGGAAAAGAAGATGATGAAGACCTTATATCTGAAGTGGGGGAGTCGGAAGAATATGATGAAGCTGAAGAAAATTCACTTGGCTTGGGAGATGTTGAAGCAAATCAAGGTGGAGTAAAAAAGGGGGCACGACGCCCTCTTTCTCAACTTTTCAAGATAATAAAAGGAACTCCAAGAAGATCTGTAATTAGTGCACTTGATAAATATGTTGAGGAAGGGAACCCTTTAGGGCAAGCTGAGATATCTCTTACTTTGCATAATCTGAGGAGGCGACGACTCCACTCAATGGCACTGCAGGTAACAGTAGCTTACCCTATTAGTTTCTATGAAATTTGATATTTCTATCAAATATTTTGAACTTTGGTATGCTAATGGAAGATACAACTTGGCCTTTCCTGTACAGTTGTTATAACAAAGTGGACTAGCGCTTTCCCTATCTGTTTGTATGATCAAATCATATGAACTACGGTGTCTTTTATTGTGGTTGGGGCCTATAATCCTCAGTTTTTATAATATTGGTTTCACTTCATAAGTTTGTTCATCCTGATACTGCATCACTATGTAGCATCCCACATCCACTATAAAATTCTCTTCCTCTATTTTTTTGGGTGCTACTTCATATCATCCAATACGGTAATCGTTGATCATACTATTGTATAATATAAATGTAAACCTGTATTCTGTTAATGACAAATTGCCTGTTGTACCAGATTAAATTTTTTTTTTTAAAAAAAAAAACTCCATTCAGAACTAGGCTACTACCAAATGTGATACATGATGGTACTCATTGTCATTGAGAATTGTCTGTGAGAAAAGCTAAACAGAAGGGTGCAAAGAAATAAAAGTGGGTAGGGAAAAACAAGATAAAATATTGATAACTGGTATCCAACAATTGGTCGTATGTTATTGTGCACAAAGGCAGGAACTAGTAGAGTTGTTGCTTAGTCTTACCAATGAGAATGTTTTGGGAATAAAAAAATCCATTGGTTTATATCACACGGTGATTATATAGCAATTTGTTGCATATACGTCAAACATGTTTAGAAATCTTTTACTTTCACTCCCCTCTTTATATGACTTAAATCTGAGGGATATGATTCATTACAGCCAATCCCAAATAATTGTGATTAACACAGATGGCAATGATTATGAGGATAATGCTGGTGAATGTCTTTAGATGCTTTTGGAGTTTGTTGGGTTTGGTTAAATGTAGAAAATGATTTATTGAACTAGTTTATCTGATTTGTCCGCTACTATAGTGGACATATTACGAACGAGCTTAATCCAGCATGAAACAATTATTTTGTTCATTCTTGCCCTGGCTCAAAAGCATGCATTGGATGAGGTATAGTGGGTCCTGGCCAACCAACCCATGCCAACCAATTGTATTTCCAATTAGCAACTGCTGTATGTTTTATTTTATTTCATTTATACATTTTTAATAGCTTAGTTTCTAAATCTATGACATACTTTCTGAATTTTAACATGTGTATCACATACTTACAAAACTATAAAATCTATCATATTTTATCGAAAGCAGCAATGAATCTATCATTCTTTGATTTTTTTCATCTATCCACTGTTAAACAGTTCCATTTAATAAAATAATATTTTGTTTTTCTTCAGGTCAGCCTCTTGAGATTCACTTGCACCAATACATTGGCATACTGTTGTCGAACCCCTTGTTGTCTTGCACTTAACACCTATTTGAAATTGAAATTCTTGATCACTGTTATTGTTTACATATTTAAATTCTCTCTTGTCTTTGGCTGTAACTTTGATCTTATCTGGTAAACTATTTTTTTGCATCCCATTATATCTTTTCGTTTTCACAGTTGGAGTTGCATTAGGTGTGTAGCTGGTCTTCACTTTCAGGACCATTACATCTTGCACAATCAATTTGCCTTTTAAATTTATGTGCTGAATCAAATTATCATCCATTTTCTATTATTTGTTTAAGACTAGAATTTGCATATGCAACTGGAATGACATAAATGTGTGTTGTTTAATGGTAGTTTGACATTTATAAATCTTTTAGGTTGAGAATGTTGGTTCTGTAGAATATTGGTTTTGAACACAAAATGATAAAATGAAAGTTTCATGAGGTATATGTGAACATCAACTTTATGACATTTGAATGCCAGCATTTTGTTATGTAGGCAACTTTGCTTTTGTTCTCTTGATGATCCTATGTGATTTACCAGTCATTTATCACGATCCTTTCTCAGTGGTTTTATGTTCTAAAATATTAATTCTGTTTTGGACTTTTCTTCAGTTTGTTGAGTGGCTGGAAACTTGTAAGAAAATTGAACTTGGGGAGTGGTACTATGCTTCTCGTTTGAATTTGATGGCTAAGGTCCATGGCCTTTGGCAGTCGGAAAAATACTTTGAGACAATTCCAGAATCTTTCAGGAATGAGTTGGTCTACAGAACTTTGTTGGCTAATTATGTTGCTGATGTGAATTTGAAGAAAGCAGAGGGAGTGTTCAATAAAATCAGGGATCTTGGTTTTCCGATCACACCTTATGCTTGTAACCAGTTGTTGCTGCTCTACAAAAGGACAAACCCGAAAAGGATTGCTGATGTACTCCAAATGATGGAAAAGGAAAATGTACAACCAACGGTATTTACATACGAGATCCTAATCGATGTCAAAGGCCGAGCCAATGATATACCAGGTATTGAGCAAATTGTGGAGATGATGAAAGAAGGACTGGAACCTGATTTACGGATCAAGTCCTTGGTCGCAAAGGCTTACGTATCTGCTGGTTTGAAAGATAAAGCTGAAGCAACATTGGAAGAGATTGAAGGTGAGGATGTGCAGGAGAATCGTGCTGTTTGCAGGTTTCTTCTCCCATTGTATGCTGCTTTGGGAAAGGCAGACGACGTAGAAAGAATATGGAATGTTTGTGATGCAAATCCCCATCTAGCTGAATGCATAGCTGCAATAGAGGCCTGGGGCAACCTTGGGAAAATTGAAAAAGCAGAGGAAGTCTTTGAGAAGACACCCGAGAAATGGAAATCGTCAACCTACTACAACACTATGTTAAAGGTTTATGTAGAACATAAGCTGTTTGCCAAAGGAAAGGAACTGGTGAATCGGATGGCTCAGAGTGGTTGCCGAATTGGTCCTTTGACTTGGGATGCAGTCGTGAAACTGTATGTCGACTCAGGGGAGGTGGAGAAAGCTGACTCAATATTGCATAAGGTAACCCTACAAAACAAGATCAGGCCTTTCTACTGCTCGTTTATGGCCGTGATGGATGAATATGCTAAAAGGGGTGATATCCATAACACTGAAAAGATTTTTAGAAGGCTGAAGGAGATCGGCTACGTCGGTAGAATGAAGCAATACCAAATTTTGCTCCAGGCCTATGTGAATGCCAAGATTCCAGTTTATGGCTTCAGGGATAGGATGAAAGCTGACAACATGTATCCTAACAAGGCTATTGCTGCACAACTGAAGGCTATCAATGCGTCTCAGAATAATCTAATCTCAGAGTTGCTCGATTGAATAGAGAGAGCGCTGATTCTGCAGTAAAATGCTGCTGCTATTTATTTTGTATTTCGTGTGTGCGAGCATTATTTATCGAGACGCCTTCAGTCGCATTTAGTTTAGGCATCAAAGACCATTGTTACTGTTTCACGTTTTATGTTTCCTTAGGCTGTTCCATCTGAAATGCAGTGATATGCATAAATTTTATGAAGGGCGCTGACAATATCACTTGCCCTTCTTGGAGAATTCTCACCAAAATGGTATTTGTTTAAACATGGATTTTATGTGGTTTTGATAGGTTGCTCAAGTTATCCCATCTTGCCTTTCCCTCACCAAAAGAGGTCGTTCCCCTTGACTCCGTCCCTGTCCATTTGAGTGTCAAAAGGCTTGTCTCTGTTCAATTGGCATCAATAATTGTTTCGTTTACTTAATTAAGTTGCAGTAGGTATGTTTGGCCGTATCATAAGAGTGGCCAGGAAAAATAATGTAATTCTGTTGTCTACTTCAATAAAAGAACAAAAAATATAAAAAAAATAAAGAAACATTTTAAACCTTTTGGAAGTGAGGAGTGGAGGGAAGAAAAAAAAAGTTAACAATTCATTTAACTGAGAATGACCAAAAAACAACTAATCATGAAAATTGCATTCAAGTAGACAGAGAAATCTACCCCCTCTCTGATTGTTATTCTTCCCTCCTCAACACTTCCTTTCTTTGACCTCTCCCCTCAAGCAGTGGCAAGAACAGAGTAGCAAACATGCTAAATCTTCAGATCCTACTCTTTTTTACCATTTTTGCAATGTGATTCCACGAGAAAGACGATCATATAGGTGTTATGGAATAATATATCCTAGGCAAGAAAGTCAAGATTCAGATCAGATGGAATAGGACACCTCAGAGTAAGGAGTGGAGATCATGCTCTATTGTTTCATGTCCGACTGATTCCATGTCCTATTAGCTCTATGCTTAATTGGTTCTATATCCTATTGGCTCCATGCTCAACTGACTTCGTATCCTATTGGCTCCATTGGTTCCAACTGGCCCCAAGTCCTGAAGGAGGTTGACTCTCCATGCAACTAAGCTTAATCAAGTCAACACTTCTGTCCAAATAGCACTGCTTGATCAACATGATATCACTCATTCTTTTCACCCCAATAGCCATTAAATAGAATTGCTCTATCAACCTGACATCCATCATCAAGCAAGGGAAATGTTCCGAGTAAGTCACCAGAATACCCTCATTATGTTCTCGCACTATTGGATTTCTCAGGCATGAATGAAGGGGTAAAATTGGAAATTTAGCAGCATTTAGGGTTATTGCATAGAAGATTCTAGAATGAAGTAGAAATGTGATGGGCTTTCATGGGCTTGGCCTACTCCATATAAGTTAATTAAAATTTTCTATTATTTCATGAATAATTATTATTTGGTTTAGCCTTGATCTTACTCGCCTTTGATTTTGATGATGTGCCCTTGCTTGCTACTCGGTAACGATTCGTGCTTGTTTATGCCTATTGTTCAGTAATATCTGCCTGCTCCGTAGCTTTTGATCACCGACACTCAGTTTACTCCGACGCTTATTCTCAAATTTTCAAGATAATAACGGGAACTCCAAGAAGAGAAGATCTGTAACTAGTGCACTTGATAAATATGTTGAGGAAGGGAATCCTTTAAGGCGAGCTGAGATATCTCTAGCTTTGCATAATCTGAGGAACCGACGACTCTACTCAATGGCACTCCAGAAACTTAGGTATCGAGGTATTTCTTTAAAAGTTACACTAAAAAGAGAATGTTGTATTCAAGAGTCACCACAAAGAAATTAAAGAAAGAAAAAGGATGTTATCATGTTGTATTAATTTCCATCATCACTGTTGTGTTTTCCATCATCACAAACAAAGAAAAGCACTGTAATCCATTGTCGTCGTCAAAATAGATGTGTTTATTTTCCATCATCACAAATAAGAAATTAAAACGAAAAGTACTGCAATCAATCTTCGTCGGGATAAACAAAGTAGACATCACTTAGCCCCCTCACCGGTGGTGCTGGTGCTGGTGAAAAGTGGTGTGTTGTCCAAAATAGCGTTGACCGCGGCCGTAGCGGCATCGGCGGCTGCTGCAGCGTCCAGGGCAGCGGCCGCAGCCTGCCTCGCCTGGGCAGCGGCCGCAGTGGCCCGGGCGGAGACGGCTGGGGCGGCCGCAGCGGCGGAGGCGGCTGGGGCAGCCGCAGCGGCGGAGGCAGCCGCAGCGGCAGCCCGCAGAGGCGGCGAGTTGGCGTCGTGTACGAGGAGGCATTGGGAGGCGCTAGGGCGTGGGGAGGGAGGAAAGGAGAGGAGAGAATGCGGTTTAAATAGGTGGCCCTCTTCTAAATAACATCCATAATAAATCAAAATATTATATCTAAATATTTGTTATTCCATCCACATCATCAATCAAATATCTCCTTCCATAAATATCCCAATTTTCATAATCAAATATCCCCAAATCAAATATCTCCTTCCATAAATATCCCAACTTTCATAATCAAATATCCCCAAATCAAATATTTATGAGTTTCAGATATTATCATATTATCATACTTTTAAATATCATACATAAATATCATAACTAAATATTATAATTAAATATTAAAAATTCCTTTATCATTTTATTAATTTATATTTAAATAAACTTATTTTTAATTTTTAATTTTTTAATTATACATTCTAATTTTAATTTTTAATTTTATTTATATTTAAATAAACTTATTCCTAAAAAATAAAATAAAAAAATAAAGCTGAGGTGGTCGACCACATGGTCAACCACCCGACCACAGTATTTTTTTAAATCCCTATCATCTATTTTTTATTTACTTTTAATTTTTTTATAACAAAGTATTTGAAATCACCGGGTATAACTCTTAACCCGGTGATTTCAAATACTCTATCAAATATCTGTTGGTGCAGTTTGCACTAACGGTCAAACTCATGTTTTGATGAATGACAAATAAGTTAAAGTTAGGTTTGTTGTGAGTTTAACCTCTTTAATAAGTGTGCAGGGTCAAAAGACTTATAACCAGACACTAGGCTGAAGTCCAGGGTGGTTGAGCTCTGGCAGGAAGTCCAGTTGGGTCCGCGGAACCTGACAACTGGCCGAAGACCAAGTTGGTTGAGACTAGGCAGAAAGACCAAGGTGGTTGAGCCTTGGCAGGAAGTCCTGGTGGGTTAAGAAGTCAAGTAGAGCTGCACGAGGTAAGTGAGGTAAGTCACTGGAGGAGCGAACCAGTGAGGACGAGTCTAATTTTGGACTTTAGGCGCGGTCCAACTTAGACCCACTTGGGTGATCTAAGTTGAGTCCTGGTTAGATCCTGGTCTGGATTGACAAGATCTAATTAATTCTAAATATTATATATTTTAATATTTTTTTATTATACTAACTTTAGGATTTATTTGGTATATGGATAAAATTAATTTTGCATGTGAATTCTGCAAAATTAATCTTCATTATTGTTTATTTTACTAATATGAAATTTTATTAAATGATAAAATTATTTCTATCTATAATAAATATTTAAGGAAGATAAAATTTGAATTATTCTTTAATCCTGTATAAGATAAACTGTAAAAAGTAGATCAAGTTTTGCGTTTTTTTTAAACATCTGCAGATCTAGATAACTCATGGCGTTTCTATATAAAGCCTTGGTCAGTACATGAACAGAACAACTTCGACCAACGTCATTCTTCTGCGGCAACCCGAGCTTCGACACGACCGTCTCCAATTTCTGCCGGAAGATCATCCCCAACAGTCGAGTTCGTTCAGAGTTTTCTACCGTTGGGTAACGAAGAAATTTAATTTTCTGCACTTTATTTTTGGAAGTGTGGGGTTGTCACACTTCCTAATCTTTGTATTCGAATCTCTCAACCGGGGATTTTTGCCGGTCGAGGATTATAGTGAATTGCCCACAGGAAAGGTCCAAGGGACCTGGGCCTTCGAGTAGGAGTCGTCGACGGCTCCGAACGAAGTAAAAAAATTACTTGTGTCTTTCGTACACTTCGTATTTATTTTCCGCTGCACGCTTTTCAAAGCATAAAATTTCCAACTCTGATTTTAAACGAACGATTTTTTTTTAAAAGCACGTGATTCACCCCCCCTCTCACGTGCACTCGATCCTACAATATCGCCCTCCAATAGGGGATATTTGATGTATGAGGATATTTCTCCAAATATCCCCTATTGGAGATGCCCTTAAGGTTAGGGGTGAAATAAAATAGAACTGAATTAAAATTTCAATTCGATTATTTTAGAAGTTTGATTATTTAAAAAAAATCGATTAATTAGATTAATTTGATTCCATTTCGATTTTAAATTTTTTTTTATTTAATTAAATTGAATTAATTAAATTAGAAAAATAATTTAGAAATTTTAAATAAATAAATTTATAAATCCCTAATTCATTCCTAAAATTTTTATAATATTTAAAAAATTTTGATTAATTTGATCAAAAACTGAATTAACCGATAAAATATCAGTTCGATTTTTATTGAAAAATTTGATCGTTTGGTTGGTTCAAAAAAATCGATTTATTCGATTTTCGGTTAATTTTGTTCGATTCTATTTGATTTTAATTGAATACTCACCCTTACATATAGAGTTAACTAAATCAAAATTTTATAGTAATAAGTTACAAAAATTATAACAAGTGTCTATGTCTATTGTTACCAAAGTTATTGTCGTATGTCGAATGAGAGACTTGGTTCTTGTAACATCCAAGGTTAGATTAATTTCTTAATTTTTTAAGATCCAAATTAAATAATGCTCTTATGACATTTGATATTAAAATTGATTTCTCCACATCTTTGTATGTATGGCTAATCATTGAGAGTATAAGTGACATCTAGACTTGGAACAAATACAAGTATTAGATATGGATACATATCAATTTTTTCGACACTAGTGACACTTTGTTGATACGTGTGCACTTCAATTGGTGCTTCTCCTCTCCTTGTAGCCCATATATATGAAATCAAAGGCGAAGGTTCAATCATTGTAATTTTCATGTCTCAGTTGATACCACTGAGATTGTCAACATGGGTGACATTTACATTTATCGACTGTCAAAATGATATATTTTGACTATGCTAATTTACCAATCGTCAGTTTGAGATCATGCTTACCTCTAATATATTTTGGTTTGTCTTTGCACTAGTGACATATACCCTAGGATGGAGCCCAATGGAGCATAAGTTTTATGCAGCTAAGTTCAAGTGGGACTAACATGACTTGATAATGATGATTCTATTGTTGTGCTTCATGTTTGTTATTAAGAGATGTTCTTAATTTGCTCTAAAACATGTTTGTCAAAATGTCTTATGATACATACTTGGTTTTCTTAAATCAGTGTTACCTTTTTTGAAATCTTTTACTCACTAGAGAAATCTGAATTATATGTCAAGGGGGTTCTCCTATCCGAAATCCTTCTACGGCCGCTAAAAATATTACTTCTAATGATAAAACTTCATGTTCTATTGGCTCTATGCTTGGCCGGTTCTATGTCCTATTGGCTCCATGTTTGATTGACTTCGTACCCTATTGACTCCATTGGTTCCAAGTCCAACTGGCTCAGAGTCCTGACGAAGGCCCTCTCCATGCAGCTCAGCTTAACCAAGTCAATACTTCTGCCCAAATAGCATTATGCCATCAACCTGATATCACTCACTCTTCCCGCCCCAATAGTCATTAAATAGCACGGCTCCATCAACTTGATGCCCCTCATTGCTCCATCAAGCAAGGGGAATGATCCGAGCAAGTCACCAGAATACCCTCATCATGTTCTCGCACTATTGGATTTCTCAGGCATGAATGAAGGGGTAAAATTGGAAATTTAGCAGCATTTAGGGTTATTGCATAGAAGATTCTAGAATGCAGTATTGGGCTTTCATGGGCTTGGCCCACTCCATATAAGTTAATTAAAATTTTGTATTATTTCGTGAATAATTATTATTAGTTATCTTTACTATTTACTTCAGTTTTAAGTTAGGCCAAGCCCACAAAAGAAGCCCAATATAGTTCTACCACTTCCACCTGTAAACAAAGACCGAACGTATGCGACAGAAGAGGGCGATACGGAGCCTCTGAAATTCCAGTTTTGTCCCTTCCTTCTTCGATGCGAAACCGAACCCAACGAGGGTATTTCAGTGATCTACCTTCTTCGATAACCCTTTCTTAAGCCCTTCGGCGTCGACCTTTCGACGTCGCCTCTGCCGCAGCTGCTTCCGCTTCCCTTGGCCGTCAATGGCGAAGCGTCAGATTCCTTTGTTTAACCGTGTTCTCGTGGAGAAGATCATCCCGCCCTACAAGGCCAGCGCTGGGATCCTTCACTCGGAGAAGATAACTAAGGTGATCGTGGTTTAGCCTTGATCTTACTCGCCTTTGATTTCGATGATGAGCCTTTGCTTGATACTCGGTAACGATACGCGCTTGTTTATGCCTATTGTTCCTTATTCACTGAGAGTCAGTAATATCTGCTCCATAGCTTTTGATCGCCGACACTCAGTTTACTCCGAGGTGGTTGTCTCTGTGGAAGAATGATCTTAGCTCTGTCACCTATTGGGATTCATTGGTTTTCAGTTGTAAATCTTTGTTCGAATGTTTGGTCAATATTCTGTTGACATCCAAGTGTGAATTGAGTTTTCTGCAACGGAACATTTGGTGATACATCCACTTAGGAATTGTTTTAAGTTTGGTGATTCTAATGCTTGTTCTTTCGTTTTTATTTTTTCTGGTAATTTTGATTTTCATATCAGAGATTGTAGTTTGGATGCTCGACTGACGTTGGGTTTGGATATTTTCTGGTTGTTATCCTATTGCCCGTGTTATGATCCTCAACGCTACTTCTAAGGAATCTGAAAGGAAGAGAGAGCAATATTAAAGAATTTTTTTGTCACAATTTTGTCCATAAAGATTTTTTTTTTGTCCTGTAACATAATTAACTGTTCAGTGACACTAATATGTCCTCCTAGTTGTTGTTGTCTCCCCGATTAATATTCATCAAGCTGTTTAGTGTTTTTGAACTTTGTTTCTCTCTATGGAGTCTACAAATTAACTTGGAACCAGGTTTTGCTTTCAAGAGGCATCTTTTCCGTTGGATAATGGTCATAGAAAAGAAACTCCAGTTTGTGTAGTTGATAATCATGTTTTCCGTTGGCTACTGATGTTTTTTTCCTTTTAAGTTTTACATCAAACTACATGTGTACGATTGATTGGCGCACAGACAGTTTTTCCCCACAACTAATGAGATACTGAAATCATTTAACCTTATCTCTGAAGCCTTCCTGGGAGTTTTGTGTATTTACATTGTTGTACTCCTAATATTGAAATATCACACCTGCGTACTTATTGCTTATTTTTAATATCTTTTTCAGTAATTTATCTGTGTTTCTTCTGCTTATGATATAATTCTTTTTTATTGAATGAGATGTTTATGTTTAATTTATGCATCCAAATTGCTCCTTTTGTTGCTATTCATTTGACGAGTTGTTAATTAAGTGAATAATATTGATTATCCAAATGCCAGTTGAACTCATCCATCTTTTTTTTCTTAAGATCTTATTTTATGTTTTTTTCTTAACTATTAATTTACTGGTTGTGCTTTCATCTACAGTGGAATTATGGAGAAGTACTCGTAGGTTCTGCAGCATGTGATAAAAATGGAAATTCTAACTCTATGAAGAATGCAGATACTATTGTGTTGTCAAAGGGTCATGCAACTGAGCTGGGCCATGGAGATAAAAAGTATGATATCTTTGTGACTGAGTTTCTAGAGTAAAGTAGAACAAAACATTGTAAAACTTTCTAAATGTTTGTTCTGTAGTTTTTTACTTGTTAGTGGAGTTTAGATCTTTGTAATGTTACCCTACCACTTGATACATGATCAAATTTGCATCTCAACTGGGTTAATCTTACATGGGGGTTGACAAGGGTCTTGATAGTTGCCTTTGAACAATCAAATGCCTTGATCCAGCTAAATGTTGAGTTAAGAAAACAAGAACTGTATAATTCCTACAAGAATAGGTGTATTGCATTTTTTACTCACTGGGCAGCTTTCCTTTGGGCTATAGATATCAAGAATAAAACAAACCTAATGATAGAAGGGAGTATGACAATAACATTATAGCTAATTTATTCAAAGATAATTTGTTTTTTCCCCTAGGAAAAGAAATATCCTGAATGAAATGTTAAAGCATGCTAGTTGCAGTACAAGGAAAATAATTAATATTAGTTGCCTATCTATTAAGTCAATATAAAATTAGCATTATGAAGACTACCTTGTTTTCAATGGGGACAATTCTTAAATTTACATGTGTTAATTTTTTGCTAGTTGATTTTATAGTTCATGAATGCCACTTGTTAAGGTTGACTTGTATTTATTTTTTATGTATGATTCTATAGTTCATTAATGTCGCTATGATCCCCAAGTTGAAGTCCTAGCCAACTTACTATGATTGGCAAACTTCTATGATCTATTGTAAAAACACTATGACATCCATGAACGGAGAGTCCCTGTAATTTTCAATTTGTTTGAACTTAAATGAAGTGCTTTGTTGCTAATGTGAGCTATTATCCTAGTTTTTTTAATGTGTCTTTTTGTTGTCTATGTTTCCTGAAGAGTTAGAGTAGTTTCAAATCTCAATTCATGAAAGTACATAAATTTATATTTGTGATTTTTGCGTTGAAGGTTAGATTAGAATACTAAATTTTCCCATTCAATTTTTAGGAGCAACTGCTTTTACTTAGAAGGTTCTAATACAACTAGCAGCTTAGTGCAACTGAAGTCATATTCTTGTGGACCTACTTCTCTGAAGTCTTTCCTCTGGAGTCGATATCTATCTTCTCAGGCTGGAGCAAACTCAAGTGATTGGGAAAATGATCTAGAAGATGGGTTTTCTGACCTGGAGGTACCACCTGGATCTGCCGATTCTGTGGATGGTTCAGGAAAAGAAGATGATGAAGAGCTTATATCTGAAGTGGGGGAGTTGGAAGAATATGATGAAACTGAAGAAAGTTCACTTGATCCGGGAGATGTTGAAGGAAATCAAGATGGAGTAAAAAAGGGGTCCCGACGCCCTTATTCTCAACTTTTCAAGATAATAACGGAAACTCCAAGAAGATCTGTAACTAGTGCACTTGATAAATATGTTGAGGAAGGAAAACCTTTAAGGCGAGCTGAGATATCTCTAGCTTTGAATAATCTGAGGAAGCGACGACTCTACTCAATGGCACTGCAGGTAACTGTAGCTTTCCGTATTAGTTTCTATGAAATTTGATGTTTCCATCAAATATTTTGAACTTTGGTATACTAATGGAAGATAGAACTTGGCCTTTCCTGTACTGTTATTACAACAAAGCGGACTAGCGCTTTCCCTATCTGTTTGTATGACCAAATCATATGAACAGCTGTGTCTTTGATTGTGGTTGGGGCCTATAATCCCTCAGTTTTTGTAATATTGGTTTCACTTCATAAGTTTATTCATCCTGATACTGCATCAATATGTAGCATCCCACATCCACTATAAAATTCTCTTCCTCTATTTTTTTTTGCTACTTCATATCATCCAATACGGTAATCGTTGATCATACTATTGCCTAATATAAATGTTAATCTGTATTCTGTTAATGACAAATTGCCTGTTGTACCAAATTTATTTATTTTTTTAAAAAAACTCCATTCAGAACTAGGCTACTACCAAATGTGATACATGATGATACTCATTGTCATTGAGAATTGTCTGATAGAAAAGCTAAACAGAAGGGTGCAAAGAAATACAAGTGGGTAGGGAAAAACAAGATAAAATATTGATAACTTGTATCCAATAATTGGCCGTACAAGTAGGTTTATGCATCAAGGAAAGTTGAAATCATTCTTATGTTCCCACTATTGCCTTTTTTAAAGGTAAAGCATGTTTTGAGAGATTGCTACAAAATCTTTTAAGCTAATGCTATCTCATTGCCCCTTTCTGTCTTTCATGTTACTGTGCACAAAGGCAGGAACTACTAGAGTTGTTGCTTAGTCTTACCAATAAGAATGTTTTGGGAATAGATAAAACCCACTGGTTTATATCACACGGTGATTATATAGCAATTTGTTGCATATATGTCAAGCATGTTGTGAATTCTTTTACTTTGACTCCTCTCTTTATATGATTTAAATCTGTGGGATATGATTCATTACAGCCAATCCCAATAATTGTGATTAACACAGATGGCAATGATTATGAGGATAATACTGGTGAATGTCTTTAGATGCTTTTGGAGTTTGTTGGGTTTGGTTAAATATAGAAAATGATTTATTGAACAGTTAATCTGATTTGTCCGCTACGATAGTGGACATATTATGAATGAGCTTTATCCAGCATGAAATCTAATAAAATAATATTTTGTTTTTCTCCATGTCAGTCTCTTGATATTCACTTGCACCAATACATTGGCACACTCTTGTGGAACCCCTTGTTGTCTTGCACTTACACCTATTTGAAACTGAAATTCTTGATCACTGTGATTTTTTACATATTTAAATTCTCTCTCGTCTTTGGCTGTAAGTGTGATCTTATCTGGTAAACTATTTTTTTGCATCCCATTATATCTTTTCGTTTTCACAGTTGGAGTTGCATTAGGTGTGCAGCTGGTCTTCACTTTCAGGACCATTACAACTTGCACAATCAATTTGCCTTTTAAATTTATGTGCCGAATCAAATTATCGTCCATTTTCTATAATTTGTTTGAAACTGGAATTTGCATATGTATCTGGAATGACATAAATGTGTATTTTTACTGATAATTTGACATTTATAAATCTTTTAGGTTGAGAATGTTGGTTCTTTAGAATATTGGTTTTGAACATAAAATGATACAAATGAAAGTTTCATGAGGTATATGTGAATATCAACTTCATGAAATTTGAATGCCAGCATTTTGTTTATGTAGGCAACTTTGCTTTAGTTCTCTTGATGATCCTATGTGATTTACCATTCATTTATCATGATCCTTTCTCAGTGGTTTTCTGTTCTAAAATATTAATTCTGTTTTGGACTTCTTCAGTTTGTTGAGTGGCTGGAAACTAGTAAGAAAATCGAACTTGGGGAGTGGTACTATGCTTCTCGTTTGAGTTTGATTGCTAAGGTCCATGGCCTTTGGCAGTCGGAAAAATACTTTCAGAAAATTCCAGAATCTTTCAGGAGTGAGTTGATCTACAGAACTTTGTTGGCTACTTATGCTGCTGCTGTGAATTTGAAGAAAGCAGAGGAAGTGTTCTATAAAATGAGGGATCTTGGTTTTCCGATCACATCTTTTGCTTGTAACCAGTTGTTGCTGCTCTACAAAAGGGCAAACCCGAAAAGGATTGCTCATGTACTCCAGATGATGGAAAAGGAAAATGTACAACCAACGGCATTTACATATAAGATGCTAATCGATGTCAAAGGCCAAGCCAATGATATACCAGGTATTGAGCAAATTGTGGAGATGATGAATGAAGGCCTGGAACCTGATTCTCAGATCAAGGCCTTGGTCGCAAAGGCTTACATATCTGCTGGTTTGAAAGATAAAGCTGAAGCAACATTGAAAGAGATTGAAGGTGAGAATGTGCAGGAGAATCGTGCTGTTTGCAGGTTTCTTCTCCCCCTGTATGCTGCTTTGGGAAAGGCAGACGACGTAGAAAGAATATGGAATGTTTGTGATGCAAATCCCCATATAGCTGAATGCATAGCTGCAATAGAGGCCTGGGGTAACCTTGGGAAAATTGAAAAAGCAGAGGAAGTCTTTGAGAAGTCACCCAAGAAATGGAAATCATCATCAACCTACTACAGCACTATGTTAAAGGTTTATGTAGACAATAAGCTGTTGGCCAAAGGAAAGGAACTGGTGAATCGGATGGCTCAGAGTGGTTGCCGAATTGGTCCTTTGACTTGGGATGCAGTCGTGAAACTGTATGTCGACTCAGGGGAGGTAGAGAAAGCTGACTCAATATTGCATAAGGTAACCCTACAATACAAGATCAGGCCTTTCTACAGCTCGTTTATGGCCGTGATGGATGAATATGCTAAAAGGGGCAATATCCATAACACTGAAAAGATTTTTAGAAGGCTGAAGGAGATGGGCTACTTCGGTAGAATGAAGCAATATCAAACTTTGCTCCAGGCCTATGTGAATGCCAAGATTCCAGTTTATGGCTTCAGGGAGAGGATGAAAGCTGACAACATGTATCCTAACAAGACTATGGCTGCACAACTGAAGGATAGCTATGCATCTCAGAACACTATAATCTCAGAGTTACTCGCTTGAATAGAGAGAGCATTGAGTCTACAGTAAAATTCTGCTGCTATTTATTTTGTATTTTGTGTGTGCGAGCATTACTTATTGAGACGCCTTCAGTCGCATTAAATTTAGGCATCAAAGACCATTGTTACTCTTTCAAGCTTTACGTTTCCTTAGGCTGCTCCATCTGAAATGCAGCGATATGCATAAATTTTTTGAAGGGCACTGACAATCTGACGTGCCTTGGAGAATTCTCATCAAAATCGTATTTGTTGATACACCCATCTATTTAATTAAAAATATTACTTTTAATTATCAAACTATTCGCCCATCTATATGTGTAATAATTGATGTTATTATTATTATTCACATATCAACACTAGTATTTGATTTGACACTGTATCTTTTTGATTCCACCCTGGAATGTTTGCATGGTGTTTGATTGAATGCCAAGGAGGAATGGCTCGAATTTTGCATGGTGTTTGATTGAATCGTGTGCTTCAAAAATAAATATTTTAATTAATATATATTTAGATGATCAATAAAGAATCGTATAGAAACTATACGATTGGGACACAGTCGTAATCTTAAAGAGTTGTATACCTGAAAGGCCATATTTTTGAAGGAAAGCGAAGGCTGTTGCTGCATCCCAATCATACCTGTCACAGCAAAAACCATGTTAGACCAGCAAACAATTTTTTTCTGATGCCTGAGGTAGGCCACTCACTGAAGGCAACACCATCCTCAGCATTGCCTTGCAATGTAGGACTGGCAGCATTTGGCAGGATGCTAGAATTTCTTTTTTATGAACACTAGCAACTACTCTCCTTATGAGGACTAAAATGTTGGATGATTTTGACATCTTTCCATAGGTCTTGATAGGCTCCTATTCTTACTATCAAGGACATGGTTGACAAAACCACTTCTATTTCTCTCAATAATGGAACATCTCTTGTTGAAGATGAAAGTTGAAGATAATTCAAGCCAAAAAGGATTGTAGTCTTCTAATAGTTACACCAGCAATTTTAATTATGTTACACTATCATTTTAATTGCATGCCATTTAGCCGATCGACCCCAGTCATAGTTGGGACACATACATGTTGATGACCACGTTGAAGAATTGTCATTCATTACATTAAACATCCAAATTAGTTGTGCCATGTCCTGACGGGAGGTATTTGACTTCAAGATTGTAGCCTGTATGATGTAGATATTTGCATCAAATTTTCATTCTAAATATGGTGAAAACTGTTCAGAATGATCTCAGTTTTATCCATGAAAATCAAATACATTAGATGGATGTTAAAAAGAAAATTCCAATCCAATATGTTGGTGTAATTTGGATGGAGGATGCAATGCTGTGGTTAATCTCGCAGCAGTATTTCATTTTAACTAAAATTTGTGAATTTTTCAATTCTCATCATGGGTTAATCATCAATAAAAAAATCTTTGATCGACAAATGTCATTTAAATTACAATCAAATCATCAATCATGCAAATTTCTTGCATATAATTGTAGTCATGTTTTCATCTTTTGTATCTTTCCCTTAGGATTGTTACAATTCATATTCAGTATTCCAATTGGGTCACCAGAAAAATTCGCTCTCTCTTGTTGATTTACCTGGAAGTGATTGCTTTATGGTGAAAGATGCTACAAGAGATCATATAACAAACTTTTTACATGTTTCAAAGTCACTTTCTACGTAAGTGTGAAATGCATTTGGTTCTTATATTTCTTTGTTTGAGGTTTTCTGAGAATTTTAAAGAATGTTAACTCAATATATTTTTATTCTCAAATAATTTTTCCTTTTATACTGATTAGGTTGGGAGATGTTTTAAATTCATTGACTACAAAGAAAGAGTCTATACCATATGAAAATTCAAGGATGACCAAAATTCTCGCTGATTACAGAAGAAACAAAATTAATCAGCGTAGAGGATGTTAACGTCAAATCATCACAAACAAGAAACATCGTGTGCAGGTAGTGCTGCTGCGTCGTGTTCAGGTGCGTTCAGGTGCGTCGTCCGCCCTTACTGCCGCGACCGCGGCAGCAACTGCAGAAGTCGCCTCGGAGCAAGCCGCGACCGCGGCCGCTGCTGCCTCGGTGGCCGCTGCTGCCTCGATGACAGCCTCCGCTGCCTCCTCGGCCGCGGCCGCAGCGACCCGGGCAGCCTCCGCTGCCTCCTCGGCCGCGGCTGCAGCGACCCGGGCAGCCTCCGCGTCGGAGCAAGCCGCGACCGCGGCCGCTGCTGCCTCGGCGGCCGCTGCTGCCTCGATGGCAGCCTCCGCTGCCTCCTCGCCCGCGGCCGCAACGACCCGGGCAGCCTCCGCTGCCTCCTCGCCCGCGGCTGCAGCGACACGGGCAGCCTCCGCTGCCTCCTCGGCAGCGGCCGGCAGCGGCCGCAGCAGCGGCTCGGGCTGCGTCCGCCGAGGCGGGAATACCGAAGTGGGGTAGATGACACATGGGGAGGAGGGGGGAGGAGGGTGTGACGGCGGAAAGGAGGGTAACATAGCGCTTAAATAAGCCCTAGAGGGTTTTTGTTAGGGTAACATAGCGCTTAAAAATAAATACTTAATTATTTTATTAAACATTTTGATGGTCCTAAAAAATTTAAATTTATATAAAATGACATGTTTTGCTTGATCTTTTTAATTAATATATAATTTTTTTAAAAAAAGTAAATCTATTAATAAGTTTTAATTAAAAGTTATTGATAATTTAAAAGAATAAAAAAATTATTTTAAATATTAATACTTATGTTTTTAACGGATTTTTAAATTTATTCATATTTTTATTTTTAATTTGGGATTTTAATAAAAATATAATATATATATAAAAGAATATTAATAAAAATATAAACTTTTTTGTTTTCTAATTTTTAATAGTAAATTATAAAAAAATAAAAGTGAAATAAAGGAAAAAAGAAAAGAAAATTAAAAATATTAAAAATATATATAATCTCTTTTAAACGGTTTAATTTAATCTAATATGTACTTTTCATTATTTTAAGCTTTATCGTATTAAAAAACCAATGAATTGTAACTCTTTATTCTTGGATGAATATATTTATTATAATTTTATATCATTTAATTATAATATTTATGGATCGTTTAAATATATATTAATTAAAATATTTATTTTTGAAGCACACGATTCTTCATTGATGAAAAATCTGTCTTTATGTGGCAGCATGACAAGCTCTACTGAAAATTTGAAATATTTTCATGATATTCGTTTTTGTTTTATAAATATTGTTAAATTTTCCTTTATTTAAGGGCGGAATTGGACTCTTGTATAATCAATGTGTGCCTTGTTAGGCTAAACAAATTTATAAGACTGGTAACAAAAGCACAATCTGCAGAGAGAGATTGGATAAGTTTAAACAGAAAAAGTATCTATCTATCAGAAGTAAGATATGTTTGGTGAAAATCATTAAAGGTTTGGAAATCTTGATTCTTATTGCACTATTAATTCACGACAACAAGTGCTGTTAAAATTTGCCCAAGTGAATGTTCAAATAATTCGTCCCCATATTATATTGTTGCAAATTCAATCCCATAAGAATGGAGTGATAGAATAGACAATAACTAGAATGAAGAATTTTCTACTCATACGAATCATATGAATACTCCTGCTGCTTCAGCATATTTGTATGAGGGTCTTAGACAAAAATAACAAAGGATTAGGTTATTTTAGAAAATAGATTCAACCAATCCCATTTTGTTGCCAATTAAATCCTATAAGGTCTCACAAATCATCTCTTAATTTTCTACTTTTCAGAAAGATTAGTTGATGGATTAGTAGTTGTTCTAGTTTTGTTATTTTAGTACTTACTGTGCCTATCATGCCTTCTGGGTTATCTTAAAAATGGTATTTAAGCTTTTAGTTCTGCAACTTTAACCGCAGCTTATATAGCATTTTATATAGTTGATATATTCTTTTGCTGGACCATGACTAAAAGAGGTTGGAGGTTCGTCAAGCTAGTTTTTGGATTTCCAAAGTTGGTTGTTTATTCTTGAACAACTTGCTGGGTTGGCAAGAGAAGTTTCTACTCCTTCATTCACAGCTGGATTTATATCTAAATCTTGTATCACCTAACACGATACAAGATTTCAAACCATGCATGATTCATTGATAAATATAGGCATTCTACTTTAGGAAACAGATTAATTGCAAGTAACAAACTTATCCCAATTCATGCATGATTCAAGACAATCCAATTGGTTGGGAGAAGATAATAGTGTATGATTTCATTATCTAGAGTCGCAGGAGAAAAGACAGGCGAGACTGCATCTTACAAAGAAGAGACATGAAGAACGTACTTACAAATAGAGCAGAAATATTCTTGAATACAGATCATTCGAGGATGAATTCTTTCATTCCTTTTGTACTGTAGAGGGTATCATATGGTTTTTCCATGCTGTCTTTTAGAATGCAAATTTGTCCCTCTTTAAGAAGTATGTCTTCGTCAAGGCTCTCAATCTTCTTCCTGAGACTGACAATCTCATTCTCCAAAACCATTTGGTCTTTCTCAACCTCTTCACTTCCTCCCACAC
This sequence comes from Curcuma longa, assembly GCF_044706935.1. NCBI lineage: Eukaryota > Viridiplantae > Streptophyta > Magnoliopsida > Zingiberales > Zingiberaceae > Curcuma > Curcuma longa. The sequence goes on from NC_133863.1 coordinate 8,417,371, forward strand.
TTCGTTCTTTTCAGTGGACAAGGTTTGGAGCATGCTTTGAACAGCATTTAGGTCTGTCATGGAAGTCTGAATCTCCTGATGCAGCTGTGCAATTGTCTCGTCTTTCTTTAGCATCTGCGATCAATATGGATATGATAATTGTTATTTGTTGAATCATAAACAAATAAGTTGAGACAAGGCTTCATGAAGCAGAATTAAGGAGCATCAACTGAACAAATTGATATTGGTGAAAGGAAACTATTTACTAGTAATTTATATAAAGCATTTTACCAAAGCACACTCCTTGAGTGTAATTTCTTTTTTCATAACAAATCACACTTTAGTTTTCTTATAATATCCCTTGATTTTCAACTTTTCCTCCCCAATCTTAAACTTTTGTAGACCAGCTTGTGCGTGATATATGAATAAAAATTGGATTTTTAAGCACTTTCCAACCTAAGATGGTCAAATTAGCATCTCTCACACTTTAATTGGGTTTAAAATCATATCATATATTGAATTTAAATGTCACATTGCCGCCTTTATGTCACTAATGCATGGAACTAGGAACATGCAATTGTAGGTTTAGTTAATAAAGACAGACTAGAGTTTTATCTCCAATTATAGACAGAAATAAATTGACAGAATTAAGTACAGTACAATTCCTGTCAGAATACCATCAGAACTGTATCGCAGATTCATTGTCCAGTGATAAAACATATTCCTAGACTATATAGAACATAAATGCATATGTATACAATATGGTTATGTCCAGTGACACAAAATACTACAAGAAACCATAGTACTGGATAATAAATGGATATATTTTGTTACGAAATGGTAAGACACAGATAATTATATTAGTGTGCTATCCATGCATTTCCAATTTTGTAAAATTATCAGGCTAGTAGTAGTTTAACAGTATAACTTTTGGCATGTATATGATCACCTGAAGCTCCAAATCCTTCATCTTGTGGGAAAGACAAGAAACCTCATCCTGAAGTCTCTGATTAGCAGTTTGTAGGACATCACGAGCTCTTATAGAATTTGCAAAATCAACTTGTAGTTGTTCATTTTCCTTCTCGAGAAAACAGATTCTCTTTCAGTAGTCTTGATAGTATGGCTTCTGCCCTTATGTTTAACAACATTTCATCCTATACAAGTAAAGCACACTTCAAAATAACATGCTGAACAATATTATGAAGGTGGGGGACTATTGTCCCTTAAAGAACTATAAAGGAGAACTGAACATTCAAGGAGAATTTTAAAATAAAGCATTCAAGGAATAGCAAAAAGTAAATAGAGGTTAATGCTTATTTTTTATACGGGATCAAGTTATGTTTATTACAGAAAGTGAGATTTACCTCTGTCACCTGACACTTCAAACGTTTCATTTTACTTTGTTCCATAGTCTGCCTTTGTAATTCTTCGAGATTTGACTTGTCATCTAATGAGACCGTTGTTGCTTGTAAGTTTCTTCTCAAGTTCTCAATACCTCGCTTTAAAGTATGATACATCAGACTGAAATCATCAACTGGAATTCTCTCAAAATTCATGCTAGCTACTTGATCATACCTCTTGCATTTTATAATTTCTAACAGTTCACCTAAGAAACAGCTAATATTGTCGAGTAATGAAAGTCCATGCATTTGTAAAGATTCTACTCGGGAATGGAGTTCTTGGTCAAGTTTGAAAAATGAATAGCCATAACAATTATTGGTGATCTGAAGACGATCTAAGAGAGAAATATTTTCATGCCTAATAGACTCCATTTCAAGCCTGTAGGATTCAATTTCTTTTCGCAGCATTTGCTCAATTCCTTTCAACCGCAATTGCTCCATCTTCAACCTAAATATTTCATCACCATTTTCTATTGCTTTCTTACATAACTCCTCGTTAAGTCCTTGTCTCAGCCCACTCGTTGTTCTCTCTTGTTCACTGCATATTCTTTGCAGCTTTACAACTGCTTTCTGAAGCTCTTTATTCTCGTCCTGCTTTTCCTTGTAGCATCCCCTAAGATGATCAAGATCCTCTTCAGCTCCTCTGTGTTTGCCCTGCAACTCAGACAAGGACTGCAGAAGGTCAGCATTCCCTATTCTCATGTCTTCCAAACTAGCAGTCATTTCGTTAATTTGCCTCTCTGAGTTCATTATCCTACTCTGAGCATCTACTTCACCGGTCTTGAGTAAGGAAATTTCTCTTTGAAGTGACACATTTTGCTCAGCAAGTTCTCTAACACGATCTCTTAGCCTCTGCTCTTCAGCCTCAAATTTTGCAAACGTCAGCAACCAGTCATTTTCTCTTTGGCCTAATTCTTTTTCCAGACTTGATTGCATATCAGTCTTCTCTTTCTCAAGCCGCCTTGTTCTAGTACCCAATTTAGCTTTCCACTGTCTAAATCTTTCTTCTGCAGAGTGTCTCTCTAAAAGACTAGATTTGATTTGTGATGAAAGCTCAAGTGTCAAACACTTTCTCTCTTCATTGATATTATGAATTATTTGAAGCACAGCTGTTAAGTTTAAGTTCTTAGCCCCACAAATCAGTGTTTCAGGAGTTTCATCTGAAAGAAGCATAAACTTCTCTTCCAACTCTTTCACTTTCATTCGCAATTCCTCATCTGTGGTGTCTTCCTGTGTGTTGTTACTAACCATGTCAATAAACCTAGCGTCTGTAATTGCATTTCCAAGTAAACCTTTCTGTCCCTGAACATTAAGTAATTCATCTGTGCAATAGTCCTTTACATCCTCATAGGAAGTGGTTTCAGGAGCATGCAATTCAGAAAAGCAGTTTGAAGACAAGGATGGCTGTGACATCTCATCATGCAGCTCCTCTATTGAAGTAGTTGTTCTAGAGTCATAATCTTGTGTTTTAATAAAGTTTGCAGAAAAAGCATGGCGAAGTTTCTCAGCATTCCTGGTCTGCCTAGAAGGGGAAACTAGCTTAAAATCATCATTTGTCCAATCTTCAGTAGAATAATGAGGAATGGGACTTGTCTCCCTGAACGAGTAGTTCCTCATGTTCTCTTTATCACATGAGAGTAAAGATGATCTCAGGTGTCGAAATCTTGATGGCTTTCCTGGACTTGGGAGCATTTTCTTGTCCACCAAACAGTCGTCAAATTCAGTGCCAGATGAGTAGCTAGTGTAACCATGACTGGATTTGCCTACTTGATACTCTCCATCTGCAAAGCCATCAAATTCAGTTTTGCTTCGAGTCCTATAGTCATATTCTCTTCGTCTTGATGGAATGGGTGAACTGCACAGAGAATCCCCTGCTACAAACTGTTCTCTTGAACCTGAAGAATCAAACCCTACATCATGGATGGAAGCCAAACTGCCTCTATTTTCTCTTGAAAATCTTTCCGATGTTGACAATTGGCAGCTGTCAGGAAACAAGTACATGATGTTATAAAGATCTGGCAGAAATGTGCAAACTGACACCCATTTTGATAATGGAAAGAAAAAAAATCAAAACCATTTAGAACAAGACAAACAATAATAATTTCTATTTATTCATATAGAAGCAAATGAATGAAATATAAACTTTGAGATGTGGCAACATGAATATTCTACAGCGGCAATAGGATAAATAAGGGGCAAGGCAAGCTTATTTAGATGGAACTAGTGACAAGTCAAGGACATCAGGTAGATCAAAGACATTTTTTTAGCTTAGATAAATCTGTTTATCTTAGCTGAATTTTAGATATGATCTTACACTGAATGTTATCCTACATTTGAAATTTAAAATGGGAAAAAGCTAAAAGAGAATAGAACTAGAGTGAAATAATGCAAATTCAAATGGTAAATGGTTTCTATAGTAGCAGAAGGCATTAGTCACCAACTAAAAGAACATGGAATAATAGGATAACCAAAGGCACCATAATAAACTTTGTTGCATTAATTGGATGCTTACTGATTAGGACACTTGCAAATGTGGTTTGTAGTGCCCGCAGAGTTGGTTGGTGAATTGAAGGTGTCACTCAAAAATCTCAAGTTTCCATCTTTACCACGCCTAGTCATGACCGAGGAGAATGAAAGACTCCTTTGGAGATGTGGCGTTGAGGAACCCTCATTATCCAAGCACTGGTTGCATGGCTTAAGAATTTCCTTGGGAGATTGGGAACCATCACAAACATCGCCATAAGCTGGATCTTTTGCATCCTTGTTCGGTGCAGGAGGAGCTGTACTAGATGTAGATGATCTTAGATAAAAAGGAAAGAGCTTTCTCATATTTAAGAGTTTCACAATTCCTGCTCCTAGCTATTAGCTTCAGAATCCTTGATCAATCATAAAAGTAAGCTCCAATAACAGAATTAAAACCCACAAATAATAAGTTACAATTGACAAATGTCATTTAAATTACAATCAAATCATCAATCATGCAAATTTCTTTCATATAATTGTAGTCACGTTTTCATCTTTTGTATCTTTCCCCAGGATTGTTACAATTCATATTCAGTATTCCAATTGGGTCACCAGAGAAACTCTTTACAGTAAGCTCTCTCTTGTTGATTTACCTGGAAGTGATTGTTTTATGGTGAAAGATGCTACACGAGATCATATAACAAACTTTTTACATGTTTCAAAGTCACTTTCTCTGCGTAAGTGTGAAATGCATTTGGTTCTTATATTTCTTTGTTTGAAGTTTTCTGAGAACTTTAAAGAATGTTAACTCAATATATTTTTATTCTCAAATAATTTTTTTCCTTTTATACTGATTAGGTTGGTGATGTTTTAGATTCATTGACTACAAAGAAAGAGTCTATACCATTTGAAAATTCAAGAATGACCAAAATTCTCGCTGATTAAAGAAGAAACAAAATTAAGCAGCGTAGAGGATGTTAACATCAAATCATCAAACAAAGATCTGCAATCAATCGTTTTCTTCAGGTGCTGCGCTACGTGTCTTCAGGTGCTGCTTCCGTCTGCCCTTACTGTCGCCAGAAGGTTCTGGACCGCGGCAGCGGTGGCAGATGTCGCCTCGGAGCAAGCGGCGGCGGCGGCCTCGGCGGCCGCCGCTGCCTGCCTCGGCCGCGGCCGCAGCCTCCTCGGCAGCGTCCACTGCCTCCTCGGTCGGAGTCGCCGCTGCCTCCTCGGCCGCGGCCGCAGCGACCCGGACAGCGTCCGCCGCCTCCTCGGCCGCGACCGCAGCGACCCGGACTGCCTCCTCTGCCTCCTCGGCCGCGGCCGCAGCGACCCGGGCTGCCTCCTCGGCCGCGGCCGCAGCGGCCCGGGCTGCGTCCGCGGAGGCGTCAATACCGAAATCGCGTGGATGACACATGGGGAGGAGGAGGAGGGTGTGACGGCGGAAAGGAGGGGAAGATGGAGGGTTTTTGTTCGGGTTTAGTTTTAGTATTCTGTTAACTTTTGTCGTCAGGTACACTTAATTTTGGAAATTTTCACCATACTTTCCATTTGTATTGAATCGAATTAAAAAAAATAAATACTTAGTTTTTTTATTAAACATTTTGATGGTCCTAAAAAATTTAAATTTATATAAAATGACATGCTTTGCTTGATCTTTTTAATTAATATATAATTTTTTTAGAAAAAGTAAATCTATTAATAAGTTTTAATTAAAAGTTATTGATAATTTAAAAGAATAAAAAAATTATTTTAAATATTAATACTTATGTTTTTAACAGATTTTTAAATTTATTCATATTTTTATTTTTAATTTGGGATTTTAATAAAAATATAATATATATAAAAGAATATTAATAAAAATATAAACTTTTTGTTTTCTAATTTTCAATAGTTAATTATAAAAAAATAAAAGTGAAATAAAGGAAAAAAGAAAAGAAAATTAAAAATATATATAGCCTCTTTTAAACGGTTTAATTTAATCTAATATGTACTTTTCATTATTTTAAGCTTTATCGTATTAAAAACCCCATGAATTGTAACTCTTTATTCTTGGATGAATATATTTATTATAATTTTATATTATTTAATTATAATATTTATGGATCGTCTAAATATATATTAATTAAAATATTTATTTTTGAAGCACACAATTCTTCATTGATGAAAAATCTGTCTTTATGTGGCAGCATGACAAGCTCTACTGAAAATTTGAAATATTTTCATGATATTCGTTTTTGTTTTATAAATATTGTTAAATTTTCCCTTATTTAAGGGCGGAATTGAAGAAGACACATTTCGATAGTTGGAACCCTCTCTAAGGTCTCCCCGTCCCCGCTTCCACCGCCATTCTCGTTTGGTCATTTTTCCGCCGCCGGCGATCGAATCGTAGGGCGAGCGACTGGGGAGGAGATGGGAAACGCGAGCGGTCGGGACGGGATGGAGGAGTCGGACAGCGATGACCCTTCTGTCAGATCGAGATCCTACGCCGGTTCGACCTCCAACGACACTCGCTACGTCCGATCCGCTGACTCGCTTTGGACGCCGGAGAAGCTCAGCAGGTCCCGATCACCGGTCATGTTCGCTCCCCAGGTGACTTTCTGGATCTCCCTGGCTTATCTTGGATTCTGCTTGGCCTTGCATGTTTTGATGTTTTTGTTGGAAAATTAACTCGTACGTTTTCGTTGATTCATCGTGGGATTGAGGTGTCTGGATTTCGGATACAATTTTGGTAAGACCCTGCGTATCTAGTAGGAAATCAGAGAAAAGAATGAAAGGAAGGAGTAAGATGATTACTTAGGAATGTATGAATGTAAAATGGGGGGAAAAGCAAAGGAATAAGAACCAAAAACAAGAAGCGCCTCAGTTATGCCCTAACTAGCTGCAACATTACCCAAGAGTTAGGATTAGAGAAACATTTATTGCATCATTGCTACAATTCCAGAATAATCTTATTCTTAACAATGCAAATTGATGCATTTTAAGTTATGTACTGAAATCCTGGAGACAGTGCTGACCTCTGAATGGAATTCTGGGTTTGTGAATTAGGATTACTAGATTCCTTTAATTATTAACTTATTTTACTAAGTGGTTCCAAGTAGTTTTTTTTTTTCAGCCATCTTCATATTTTGGTTAGATTTCCTACAAAGGATACATTGATAGATATGAGGTGAGGTGGTGTACTGAAAAACCTGGACAGAGTGCTGATCTCTCACTGAAGTTCTGGGTTAGAGAACTAGGATTATTATATTCCTATCAATTAGATATTGAATTTACTAAGTGGTTTGTAGTTTGTTCTGCTTTAACCATCTGTGTATTTCTGTTACAGTGAGGTTGTGGAATTGAGAAGACACATCCATTAGTTATTTAGAAAATGTCCCTTTTCCAGAATTAAAAAACATGAAGAAAGAGGCATCCATTAGTTACCAACTCTGGTTTAATTTGGTAATGCATATCTTGATTCTTCAATTGTACAGCCTAAAAGTACTATCCAATATCCACTAGTTGCCTCTCAAAATGAGTTTAGTGTCCCTGAAGACTATAGTTGATATTTTTGTAGTTTCTTGCCATCGGCTTATTTGCATTATTAGAGTGGCTAAAATGGACAATTGTTGAAAAACTGTGTAGAATAGAAGTTGGTTACTTCTTGTTCAGATTTCCTTGGTGGGAACTTCTCTAGTAACTTTGCTAGGAAAATATGTGGAAAGTTGGTTGCATCTGAAATACGTGTGGTTGTCTCTAAATGAATCAGCAAAGAGTATACTAGGACCTATCAATCTGATTATGAAATATCTATAATGTAGATAACTGCTGAATCTTCTACAAAATTATCTGAAAAGTCTAGTTGATGTTTGTAGAATAGGTAACCTTTTAGAAACAAAAGGTTTAAAGCCAATTGGACTAAAAATTGAATATAGAAAATGTGGTTTTCATATAAGAAAAGAATTGAGAGTATAGTTATGATGAATGGACAAGAAATGATTATAAAGTAGATAAATCTATTATTTAACAAAAAAAAGATAATGAAACTGGTGAAGATAATATTAATAGGATGAGAAGCGGGTGATCGGACTAGAGAGGAGCATTTGGACTCTTGTATAATCAATGTGTGCCTTGTTAGGCTAAACAAATTTATAAGACTGGTACAAGTCTACTTGCCATACTTTCTAGATCAACGTTGGGTCTATTAGTAACACATATGAATAGTTTATAGTTAATGTAATAGATATGAGCATGCTAAGATGGATGAATAAGGTTACCAAAAAAGTTAAAGGAAAAATTCCAGTTATTCAAGAATAATAATTTAGATATCTTTGATCTATTATTCAAAAAGTTGACAATGATGAAGAGCACTAATAGGGTTCAATATTTTTTTTTGTGTCTGTTCTACTTCATTATGAATGATTTTTGTCAGTTTTTTCTATTTAGGGGGAATAACATATGATTGGACTTACAAATACTACGTACGGCCAACTGTTCAATAATGAAATTCTCTAATTCAACACTTTGTTGTATTATTTCTCTAATTCCTATTGCATTAGTTGCTGATTGTTAAATGGTGATCGCCAGTGATAGGAGCTGGATACCAGTTACCAATGCGTGTGTGCGTGTGCATGCACACACAAACAAAAAAAACAAAAAACAAAGGCTAAGCTTCTCTTTAACTGCTAAAAGATGACACTTAGAATTTTGTCTTAGGTTCCTGTGCCTCCTCTGGCGGGAACTTCTGATCCCCCTCCTATATTTGATCAACGATGGACGGATGAACCTGACCAACAGTTTGATGGAGCCCTTGAAAAGGGAATTCCAACATTAATAACTTGGAACCGAGGAGGAAATACTGTCCTAGTAGAAGGATCATGGGACAACTGGACTTCAAGGTATATTTGCTCAGGAAACATGCTTATGATCCTGTCTGTGTTTTTTTTTTTTCTTTCTCTGTCCCCCTTCAGTCGGTACTATATATGCCATCTAGAATGCAAGCTGAAAATGTCTTCTAACTTACTCTACCATTTTTTTCAGGAAGCCTTTACAGAGATCTGGCAAGGACCATGCCATTTTGTTGGTTCTGCCTTCGGGCGTCTACCATTACAAGTTCATCATTGATGGACAACCTAGACACATGCCTGATCTGCCTTTCGTAACTGATGAGATGGGAAACATCATTAATCTCCTCGATGTCCATGTAAGTACATTTTTGCATTGCCGGTAAAATTGTTTAATCTGATTCCTCAACATCGTCAAATAAGGTGGAGAATTCGCCAATTTTTCAGAAAAAAAAAACAAATTCTAGTTTTAAACTGGCAATTCTTACTTCTGTTTCTGCCAAGATAAGAGAACTCTTTGCTAACACATTTTCTTTCACACAGGATCATGTTCCTGAAAATGTGGAGAGCATTTCTGAATTTGACTCTCCGCCATCACCCGTCTCCAGCTACAGTTGGTCATCGCCGGCAGACGAAGACTTCGCAAAGGAACCACCCGCCGTGCCGCCCCAGCTGCGTTTAACAGTTCTCGAGACGCAGAACACAGATGAAGCTCCATTAACGCCCCAGCATGTTGGGTTGAATCACCTTTGCATTGAGAAAGGATCATTGCCACAGTCGGTGGTGGGGCTTGGCCTGACACATCGATTCCGGTCCAAGTATGTCACTGTGATGCTCTACAGACCCGTTCAAAGGTGACAAACACCTGCACTGGCACTTGCATTGCAGAAGAGAAGCATGTTCCTCGAGTACTAGGTCAGACGAGCCAGTGTCGAATGACATGCCCAATAATGTTCAAATTTATCGTCTTTGTTAGTATTGTTCCTTGCATTCATTCTGAATGACGAATTAACTCGTTAACATCAATTCGATCTTTGTAATTTTGTTAACTTCTAGACTTTATAAAATTATTGGAATTTTTTTACTTTGCCCAAAATATAAATTATATTCTAAGTAAAATAGTAAAACGTTATAGCGAATGCTTTTTCGACGACATTTTAAAAATTTTAAATTTACGAAAAGCACTTTTTTAAAATAAAAATAAAAAATAAAAAATAAAAACAAAAACTGGGGGTGTAAAATACTTCCAACACAGTTGTGCTACCTGCGTCAGAATTGGATATTTTCCTGGGCCCCAGATTGGCCCGGTCCTCTAGTTTGGTCCGATCTCGAGGGCATAAAACGCTCTCGTCCTCTCTCTTCTCTTTATTTTTATCGCTTTTTGTTCACTCGCAGGTATTCTATGCGATCGATCTCGCAGGCGGCATGGCGGAGAAGCTCACCGACGATCAAATTGCCGAGTTCAAGGAGGCATTCAGCTTGTTCGACAAGGATGGCGATGGTTAAATCTTAACAATCTCATTTCTCATTCTATTCGTCTTCTTCTTTATTTTTTTCCCCTTCGTTATTTGGCTAGATCCGTACCAAATCCTGCTCTCTCTCTCTTTTGTTTTTGGTTTTTCAAATGATTCTGCAATTGTTTCCTTTTCTCCTTCACACACACCGTTTTATTTGGAATTGATGGATAGACTTGGGATTGCATTTTTTGAATTTGTATTGCCGGAGTCATTCGGTTAGGTCATCTCGATCGGTTGCAGAAAGGCCCAGATAAATATTTACATTTCTTTTTCCTGATTTGGATCTCTTTCCTTTTTCTTTCTTTTTTTTTTTTGCATAATTTCTGGTCGATTGATTACTAGTGAACTACTTCAATTCAAAAGTAAAGAAGAGATCGCCGGAATGGCTCCTCTAACTGCTTTTAAAGGCCTGAAAAAAAAAATCTTATTTTATCCTCTTTTATGTCACTTTTGCTTGAATCTTCTCTTTCGAATTGCTACAGGTTGCATCACGACCAAGGAGCTCGGAACTGTCATGCGATCTTTAGGGCAGAATCCCACAGAGGCCGAACTCCAAGACATGATAACCGAGGTGGATGCTGATGGAAACGGCACGATCGACTTCCCAGAGTTTCTCAACTTGATGGCTCGCAAGCTAAAGGACACAGACTCAGAGGAGGAACTAAAGGAGGCCTTCAGAGTGTTCGATAAGGACCAAAACGGTTTCATCTCCGCCGCTGAACTTCGCCATGTCATGACCAATCTCGGAGAGAAGCTCACCGATGAAGAAGTCGACGAAATGATTCGTGAAGCTGATGTCGATGGCGACGGCCAAATCAACTACGAGGAGTTTGTCAAAATCATGATGGCCAAGTGAGTTGCCTCTGCGGAATAAACAGCGAGGAATGGAATTCCGATAGTCATCGTTGACTTGTAGGGAAGTCTTTTTAGTGGTCAAACAAAAATCTCAGTGAACTCTCGTTTACTCTCAGAGTCAGCGGCTGTTATTGAATTAGCCCAACTTTCTTTAAATTATTTATATAAAGGGAAAGAAAAAGATAGAGAAATCTTTCACTAAATTTTTTTTTCTCACTTTCAAATCTAATAGGAATTCAAATCTATATATTTTAAAAACTAGTTTATGATTTGTTTCCTGCTTTTTTTCTTTTCTCTATTTGCAGTCTTTGTAATAAGAGCAGCTAGTTTATAACATATTTCAATATTCATTTTTATGAAAAAAGAACTTAGAACATTTTTTTTTTTTTGGTAATTATAATGCTCTATTGATAAGAACTAGTTATATTATGGATATGAACAAAAGCTAGGATGCTACTATTCACTTTAGACATATTCATAAATCAACATTGATTTCCATCTATACAATTAATTATATTTAAATGAAATCTGAATAATTTGAAAATTTAGAACCAATTAAATAATTAATATAATTCTTTTATGTGAACTTTAACTTCATATAATCCAATCCTTAGAAAATATTAGTTTATAGAATATATTGCACAGAAGGGTTAGATTAACCCTTAGAATTCAAAGAAATGAGCATTCAACTAAATAAGAACATTTTATTTGTACCTTTCTATGGTTTCCTTTTCAACAGAGGCTGTTTCAGAAGTCAGTCGTCTCTATACACGACTAAGAAAGCAGATGAAGTACAAAGAGCAAAGAAAAAGAGTAACATACTATGATGCACACTAATTTGTTGACACTGTTGTAATTGTTGTTTAGAAGATCCCAGGCCGAGATATCACCGAGTGGGTAATCAAAACTGGGGCATTCGATCGGCTCACTGAGAATCATAGAAGTTGACCTTAGCAACAAAAGCACAATCTGCAGAGAGAGATTGGATAAGTTTAAACAGAAAAAAGTATCTATCTATCAGAAGTAAGATATGTTTGGTGAAAATCATTAAAGGTTTGGAAATCTTGATTCTTATTGCACTATTAATTCACGACAACAAGTGCTGTTAAAATTTGCCCAAGTGAATGTTCAAATAATTCGTCCCCATATTATATTGTTGCAAATTCAATCCCATAAGAATGGAGTGATAGAATAGACAATAACTAGAATGAAGAATTATCTACTCATACGAATCATATGAATACTCCTGCTGCTTCAGCATATTTGTATGAGGGTCTTAGACAAAAAGAACAAAGGATTAGGTTATTTTAGAAAATAGATTCAACCAACCCAATTTTGTTGCCAATTAAATCCTAGAAGATTTCACAAAACCTTTATCTCTTAATTTTCTACTTTGCAGAAAGATTAGTTGATGGATTAGTAGTTGTTCTAGTTTTGTTATCTTAGTACTTACTATCATGCCTTCTGGGTTATTTTATCATGCCTTCTGGGTTATCTTAAAAATGGTATTTAAGCTTTTAGTTTTGCAACTTTAACCGCAGCTTATATAGCATTTTATATAGGTGAAGTCGTCCAAATATATATTTTTTGCTGGACCATGACTAAAAGTAGTTGGAGGTTCGTCAAGCTAGTTTTTGGATTTATATCTAAATCTTGTATCACCTAACATGATACAAGATTTCAAACCATGCATGATTCATTGATAAATATAGGCATTCTACTTTAGGAAACAGATTAATTGCAAGGAACAAACTTATCCCAATTCATGCATGATTCAAGACAATCCAATTGGTTGGGAGAAGATAATAGTGTATGATTTCATTATCTAGAGTCGCAGGAGAAAAGATAGGCGAGACTGCATCTTAAAAAGAAGAGACATGAAGAACGTACTTACAAATAGAGCAGAAATATTCTTGAATACAGATCATTCGAGGATGAATTCTTTCATTCCTTTTGTACTGTAGAGGGTATCATATGGTTTTTCCATGCTGTCTTTTAGAATGCAAATTTGTCCCTCTTTAAGAAGTATGTCTTCGTCAAGGCTCTCAATCTTCTTCCTGAGACTGACAATCTCATTCTCCAAAACCATGTTGGTCTTTCTCAACCTCTTCACTTCCTCCCACACTTCGTTCTTTTCAGTGGACAAGGTTTGGAGCATGCTTTGAACAGCATTTAGGTCTGTCATGGAAGTCTGAATCTCCTGATGCAGCTGTGCAATTGTCTCGTCTTTCTTTAGCATCTGCGATCAATATGGATATGATAATTGATATTTGTTGAATCATAAACAAATAAGTTGAGACAAGGCTTCATGAAGCAGAATTAAGGAGCATCAACTGAACAAATTGATATTGGTGAAAGGAAACTATTTACTAGTAATTTATATAAAGCATTTCACCAAATTACACTCCTTGAGTGTAATTTCTTTTTTCGTAACAAATCACACCTTAGTTTTCTTATAATATCCCTTGATTTTACTTTTCCTCCCCAATCTTAAACTTTTGTAGACCAGCTTGTGCGTGATATATGAATAAAAATTGGATTTTTAAGCACTTTCCAACCTAAGATGGTCAAATTAGCATCTCTCACACTTTAATTGGGTTTAAAATCATATCATATATTGAATTTAAATGTCACATTGCCGCCTTTATGTCACTAATGCATGGAACTAGGAACATGCAATTGTAGGTTTAGTTAATAAAGACAGACTAGAGTTTTATCTCCAATTATAGACAGAAATAAATTGACAGAATTAAGTACAGTACAATTCCTGTCAGAATACCATCAGAACTGTATCGCAGATTCATTGTCCAGTGATAAAACATATTCCTAGACTATATAGAACATAAATGCATATGTATACAATATGGTTGAATGTCCAGTGACACAATATACTACAAGAAACCATAGTACTGGATAATAAATGGATATATTTTGTTACGAAATGGTAAGACACAGATAATTATATTAGTGTGCTATCCATGCATTTCCAATTTTTTAAAATTATCAGGCTAGTAGTAGTTTAACAGTATAACTTTTGGCATGTATATGATCACCTGAAGCTCCAAATCCTTCATCTTGTGGGAAAGACAAGAAACCTCATCCTGAAGTCTCTGATTAGCATTTTGCAGGACATCACGAGCTCTTATAGAATTTGCAAAATCAGCTTGTAGTTGTTCATATTCCAATTCTCGAGAAAACAGATTCTCTTTCAGTAGTCTTGATAGTATGGCTTCTGCCCTTATGTTTAACAACATTTCATCCTATACAAGTAAAGCACACTTCAAAATAACATGCTGAACAATATTATGAAGGTGGGGGACTATTGTCCCTTAAAGAACTATAAAGGAGAACTGAACATTCAAGGAGAATTTTAAAATAAAACATTCAAGGAATAGGAAAAAGTAAATAGTTATTGTTCTTTTGAGATAATGCTTATTTTTTATACGGGATCAAGTTATGTTTATTACAGAAAGTGAGATTTACCTCTGTCACCTGACACTTCAAACGTTTCATTTTACTTTGTTCCATAGTCTGCCTTTGTAATTCTTCGAGATTTGACTTGTCATCTAATGAGACCATTGTTGCCTGTAAGTTTCTTCTCAAGTTCTCAATACCTCGCTTTAAAGTATGATACTTCAGACTGAAATCATCAACTGGAATTCTCTCAAAATTCATGCTAGCTACTTGATCATACCTCTTGCATTTTATAAATTCTAACAGTTCACCTAAGAAACAGCTAATATTGTCGAGTAATGAAAGTCCATGCATCTGCAAAGATTCTACTCGGGAATGGAGTTCTTGGTCAAGTTTGAAAAATGAATAGCCATAACAATTATTGGTGATCTGAAAACGATCTAAGAGAGAAATATTTTCATGCCTAATAGACTCTATTTCAAGCCTGGAGGATTCAATTTCTTTTCGCAGCATTTGCTCAATTCCTGTTAGCCGCAATTGCTCCATCTTCAACCTAACTATTTCATCACCATTTTCTATTGCTTTCTTACACAACTCCTCGTTAAGTCCTTGTCTCAGCCCACTCATTGTTCTCTCTTGTTCACTGCATATTCTTTGCAGCTTTACGACTGCTTTCTGAAGCTCTTTATTCTCGTCCTGCTTTTCCTTGTAGCATCCCCTAAGATGATCAAGATCCTCTTCAGCTCCTCTGTGTTTGCCCTGCAACTCTGACAAGGACTGCAGAAGGTCAGCATTCCCTATTCTCATGCCTTCCAAACTAGCAGTCATTTCGTTAATTTGCCTCTCTGAGTTCATTATCCTACTCTGAGCATCTACTTCACTGGTCTTGAGTAAGGAAATTTCTCTTTGAAGTGACACATTTTGCTCAGCAAGTTCTCTAACACGATCTCTTAGCCTCTGCTCTTCAGCCTCAAATTTTGCAAACGTCAGCAACCAGTCATTTTCTCTTTGATCAAATTCTTTTTCCAGACTTGATTGCATATCAGTCTTCTCTTTCTCAAGCCGCCTTGTTCTAGTACCCAATTCAGCTTTCCACTGTCTAAATCTTTCTTCTGCAGAGTGTCTCTCTAAAAGCCTAGATTTGATTTGTGATGAAAGCTCAAGTGTCAAACACTTTCTCTCTTCATTGATATTATGAATTATTTGAAGCACAGCTGTTAAGTTTAAGTTCTTAGCCCGACAAATCAGTGTTTCAGGAGTTTCATCTGAAAGAAGCATAAACTTCTCTTCCAACTCTTTCACTTTCATTTGCAATTCCTCATCTGTGGTGTCTTCCTGTGTGTTGTTACTAATTATGTCAATAAACCTAGCATCTGTAATTGCATTTCCAAGTAAACCTTTCTGTCCCTGAACATTAAGTAGTTCATCTGTGCAATAGTCCTTTACATCCTCATAGGAAGTGGTTTCAGGAACATGCAATTCAGAAAAGCAGTTTGAAGACAAGGATGGTTGTGACATCTCATCATGCAGCTCCTCTATTGAAGTAGTTGTTCTAGAGTCATAATCTTGTGTTTTAATAAAGTTTGCAGAAAAAGCATGGCGAAGTTTCTCAGCATTCCTGGTCTGCCTAGAAGGGGAAGCTAGCTTAAAATCATCATTTGTCCAATCTTGAGTAGAATGATGAGGAATGGGACTTGTCTCCCTGAACGAGTAGTTCCTCATGTTCTCTTTATCACATGAGAGTAAAGATGATCTCAGGTGTCGAAATCTTGATGGCTTTCCTGGACTTGGGAGCATTTTCTTGTCCACCAAACAGTCGTCAAATTCAGTGCCAGATGAGTAGCTAGTGTAACCATGACTGGATTTGCCTACTTGATATTCTCCATCTGCAAAGCCATCAAATTCATTTTTGCTTCGAGTCCTAGAGTGACCTTCTCTGCGTCTTGATGGAATGGGTGAACTGCACAGAGAATCCCCTGCTACAAACTGTTCTCTTGAACCTGAAGAATCAAACCCTATATCATGGATGGAAGCCAAACTGCCTCTATTTTCTCTTGAAAATCTTTCCGATGTTGACAATTGGCAGCTGTCAGGAAACAAGCACACGATATTATAAAGATAGAAACAGGCACATGGTATTGATTAACACAAGGAGAATCAATGCCAATTAATGAAATGCAAGTATAAACTGAGAATATAACAACAATCAAGGGGTGTTTTGTGACTCAAATGTGCAATTTATGTAAATGCTAAACAAAGAAAGACAAGCAAAACAGTATATTCTAGCAGAAATGTGCAAACTAACACCCATTTTGATAATGGAAAGAAAAAAAATCAAAACCATTTAGAACAAGACAAACAATAAGAATTTCTATTTATTCATATAGGAGAAAATGAATGAAATATAAACTTTGAGATGTGGCAGCATGAATATTCTACAGCAGCAATAGGATAAATAAGGGACAAGGCAAGCTTATTTAGATGGAACTAGTGACAAGGCATGGAAATCAGGTAGATCAAAGACATTTTTTTAGCTTAGACAAATCTGTTTATCTTAGCTGAATTTTAGATATGATCTGACACTGAATGTTATCCTACATTTGCAATTTAAAATGGGAAAAAGCTAAAAGAGAATCGAACTAGAGCGAAATAATGCAAATTCAAATGGTAATTGGTTTCTATAGTAGCCGAAGGCATTAGTCACCAACTAAAAGAACATGGAAATAATAGGATAACCAAAGGCACCATAATAAACTTTGTTGCATTATGGATGCTTACTGATTAGGACACTTGCAAATGTGGTTTGCAGTGCCCGCAGAGTTGGTTGGTGAATTGAAGGTGTCACTCAAAAATCTCAAGTTTCCATCTTTACCACGCCTAGTCATGACCGAGGAGAATGAAAGACTCCTTTGGAGATGTGGCGTTGAGGAACCCTCATTATCCAAGCACTGGTTGCATGGCTTAAGAATTTCCTTGGGAGATTGGGAAGCATCACGAACATCGCCATAAGCTGGATCTTTTGCATCCTTGTTCGGTGCAGGAGGAGCTGTACTAGGTGCTGTACTAGGTGTAGATGATCTTAGAGAAAAAGGAAAGAACTTTCTCATATTTAAGAGTTTCACAATTCCTGCTCCTAGCTATTAGCTTCAGAATCCCTGATCAATCATAAAAGTAAGCTCCAATAACAGAATTAAAACCCACAAATAATAAGCTAAGATTGAAACAAAAATAGCACCAAAATTTTCCCGTGATTCCAAAGCCCAAGTAACAGATTGAAACTCATTCAACATGGATAGATGTGTACAACAGCACTTTATTTAACACACTCACACACACACACCAAAAAAGAAAAAAGAAACTTAATTTAAACCTTGGCCAAAAAAGTGTATTGTTAAAAGATTCTCATTCCTTAAAGAAAAAGAGTAAGATCAGTCCAAAAGTAACTGTAGGATGACTCCAATACCACAAAGAAAATTTATAAGGTGCTGAAAACCTAATTTTCCACAATAAATGCTTTTTTTTCAAAACCCAAGATCTGAAGTGTCGCAGATGAGCAAACAAATTCCTGGCCCAAAATGTTAAGAATTTCTTCTCCTTTTTTTTTTTGGAAAAAAGAAATCGTGCGCTCAATTCATTGGAACGACCACGCCGTCCTGATGGAGGACGGGATTGTCTGGATGGTCAATGATGCAGTGGAAGCGATAGTTCACTTAGGATTTCGGAGTCGGATGAACTCCAGGTTATGCATCAAGACGCTTACGATACCTCGGGAGCAAACTTGGCATCAGTGGAGGAAAGCAACAGGAGCAGCAGCGAGACAAATCGTGTTGAATCAACGATGTTAACCGACCGGCGGAAGATGATCGAAAGAGTGGCATGCAGTATATAAATTCATAAAAGAAAGTAAAAAAAAACAACCGATTTAGAACTTTAGAACCAATAAATCAGATCGAATAGAGGGAAGGAGAAGGAGAAGGAGATCACCTCTGGGATCGCAGTGGACGACGAATAATGGATTGAATCGCGTGCATAAACACCTTAGAATCGCCTCAGCAATCAGAGATGGAAGCAATCAATTGCAACATCAATTTAGTCCAAAACTGGCGAATTCAAAGAGGATTTAGAATTAAAAGCGGCGATAAGGTTACCGTTGTGACTGGGGGCTACAGCTACAGCTTCTGAGAGTTAGGTTTCCTCAATTTTAGGGGGCAAATTTGAAATGAATATGAACTTTAATTGGAACACACAGTCTACTTGGCATGTTGCACAGTCAGCAAATATCATGCCTAGAATTAGAATTAGATCGATCCACCTGGCGACTGGTGTGGTACACGTGTTCAGATTGGGTCCGGCACAACCTAAGCTTCAGTTGTGTCAAGAATAAAACTAAATATTTTTAATTTACTATGACAGTTATAATCACCAAACAATTTTATACAAGTTTTAATCGTACCAAACAAATATTAATCTATTTTCAACATGAGATAAAAGAAATTAATCTTTACTTAATCCATATAGTTTATTTAAAGAATAATGAAATATTAAATATATTTAAATGATTATATATATACAATGGCAAAAATAAAATAAAAGGGCATCAATTTTTATTAAAATTATATAGGAGCGCTTTTTTTCATTTATTATTAAAAGGGTGTTGCTTTATTCACCTCTATATATTTTACTTTTCAAAAGTATTTATTTTTTATATTATTTTATTATAATTTTATAATTATTTTAATAATGACTACAATATAATATTAACTCGTATTAATTAAATTAAATTATTTATATTATAACAGCTATGATTTATAATTACTATAATATTATGTTGACTTGCAATAATCAAATATGAAGTGTTCATATTATATTTCAGGAGTATGAATTATAATTGATATAACACAGTATTATTAATGTTGATAAAAGTTAAAATACTATTATGATCAATATTAATTAAAAACAAAAATTTATATTTTATTTATATTGCTATAATATAATTTATTAGTGTGAATAAAAAGTTGAAGTATCCATGTTATAACAAATATAAAATCATTGATATTACAATAATAATAAATATAAAGATAGTTTCAGAAAAAATATATATATATATGGGAGATGTTCTTTTGATAATTAATTTAAAAAAAAACCCTTCGACTATTGTAATTAAAAGAAACGTCCCTTTTAATTTTTGGCTATATAATCTTAGTTAAACGATGTCCTAACATTTCAATTTAATACAGCTAATGTCTTACACAAAAAATAGATTAAACAAGATTATCTATATGCCTTAGATTATTGATCTCAACGTAGAAAAGTCGGTTAAACAAGATTATCTTATTATGTCTATATATATATGCCTTAGATTGATCTCAACATACTTAGAATCAAATATAAATATTTAGGTAAAAATTAAAAGAACACTTTTATTATTATTATTTTGTCACAAATATAAATAAATTTAATTAATTTTTTTAAAATTGATCAAAATTATTTTATCTAAATCAAAATAATTTCAAAATTATTATAGTAACTATATTATACTTAACATTATAGCAATTATAGTAAAGGTGTTATAACATTATGACAGCTATTTCATACATCTATAGCATAACCATTACACTTATATTAATTATAATCATAACTATTTTTAAATGATTTTAATAAAACTAAAATAATTTTATGAAATTTATAAAAAAATATTTTAATAAATTAAAATAATTTTTCTTATATTATAGAAGTAATATTTTACTTTTATAACAGTATTAAAATATAAAAAATACAATAGAATGCCATTTTAATATTTAAAAATAAAGAACACACTTCTAACTAAAACAATAATAAAAAAATATCCTTTTATTTTTTACTCAATATTTTTTTCACTTCTATAATATTTTATATTAGAGTTAAGAACATAAATATTAACAAGAAAATTATTTTATTTTACTTATAATTTCATAGTATTAATTTTTAAAGTTTTCTTAATTTTTTATTAATTTTGCAATTGTCATTATTTTTAATAAGTAAATGCTAGAAATTTTGAAACTTAAAAATTAAGCTCTACTCACAATCAACAAGCGTCAAGCATCGTCTTATATCTCTAAACTCATATTTTATTTCATATATATATCATTTCTCAATTATAACTTAATCACGAGCATTTAATGCATTTACAAACTTCAATGACAAAAAAAATAAAAAATTCAGAGCAATTAACATATTATTTTTCATTATTTCTTGAACCAAATGCCATGGGAAAATAATCTGCATAGGTTCACCCAATAACAATGAGCGTGATATGCCTAAAGTGAACGTGAAACTTGTTTAGGAGAATACCAACAAGCAACTGCTTTTTCTTTAGGGTCTTGAGCGATTTGATCTAAAATGTAACCATCATAAAATTTAAAAATAGTAAATTATCATTAAATCGCCAATTGTAATCAAACAAACAAAGCCGGGTAGAACAGATCAGATGGAGCTAATGCCAATATAACCATCATACCGGTCATCAAATTATAAGAAGAAAAAAATCCATCATCATCTCGACATACAAGTGATTCAGAGCAAAAAAGAAGAAATTACAAGCTAATAAACAATCTTTTTATTGAAACAGAGAGATCCTCGAGATAATGTAACCATCATATTGGTTATCAATTTCGAATTAAAAAAAATTATAAAACAATCTTCATATTCACTCTGATTCAGTAGATCTTTCAAATTCAGGAAAAAGGACAGCGATTAATGATATATCAACAACTCGAACAAAAATTAATCAAAGCGAAAAGGAAAAGATGCGCAGAAATTGTAAGTGCAATGTTTCAAATAATTTACCAAAATTAATGTCTCATTATTTCTTGAACCTTATGCAATGAAAAAAAATATAATCTGCAAAGGTTCACCCAATAACGATGAGTAATGATATACCTAAAGTGAACGTGAAGCTTGTTTAAGAGAATCCAACAAGCATCTGCTTTTTCTTTAGGGTGTTAGACTATCAAAGGTATAGATCATTCTATGAGAGATAGCAAATCAACCATCAAATTAAAAAGTCGACAAAGGCGAGCAGGACGGCCATCAGAAACCTTAGATCGGCCGAAAAGAGAAAAAAATAAATCAAAAAAGATGGAATATAGGCAAAACTGAGAAATTCTATTAAACCATGCAGATCGATCGAAGAAAGAGAGAAACACTAAATGGAGCGTTAAATAGGGAGGAAATAGTCGATAAGGAGAAGAACACCTCGTTGCGGCGGAGGTCGGCCAGCTGCGTTTTTCTTACAAGCCATGAGGTATGCAGCTGAGATGGGCGATATATATAGACGCGAGCAAAATAAGGTTAGGGTTTAGTTCCGCCCGGAGGGTAAATTGAACCGGACCGAACCGATGGTTCAGTTCTGGAACTGAACCAAATCGCTTCCAGCTCCTTCGTTAAACTCTCTTCCCTACCAACAATAACACTACAATGATCTCTACCACTCACGACTTGGAGTTCTGCAAACGGAAGTTTTGCTTTCAGATTGTAACTACACTCCAGAGGAACCACCTGATCCATGTCCCCTTGAATCACTCTAACTGGAATTTTAGCCTCTCTTACTGCTTCCAAATACCTGTCCATCGATTTCGCTCCTCCGCATATCACGTTGTGCATCGTGTGCCAAGCTGAATGATGTGTGTGCCGAGTTAAATCCGTAAACAAGAAGCTGAGCTCCCTGCAGCAGTGTAGCAAGAACTATGAGCATCTGAAGCAGCATGAATTGGAGAGCCGCGCCGGTCGGTGAAGTTGAAATTTGTTACCTTTTTCTTGTGACTAGCTTGATGATCCACTCCCACATCCAGTGATTTCTGCAGAAAAAGAAGCAAACAGTTCGGCCGATGTGTTCATACCATGACATGACTGCCGACCCGAACAGCAACGGAGGCCAAACTCTCCTTGCAGCTAGTCTGTTCAGTGCAGTGTGACTTGCTTCGGGTTCAGATGACTCAAAGTAGGGCTGCAAGCAAAAAACCAGCCATCAAGAGTAAAAAAAAACATGGAACTATGTTCGATTTGCGATACTCAGCGTTGAGTGCTTATAACTGGAGCAATCAAAGTGATGGATTTAATGGAGTCAGGGCTGCTTGCTGCCAGGGCCAGTGCAATGACGCAGCCCATCGAGTGAGCAACTATGTGGTAAGAATTCAGCTGCAATGGTGTGAGCACTGATTTCTCGATCATTTGGAGGTGGTCTTTCAAAGTGTACATGCAGTTTGTTGGCTTCGGGCTTCTGCCGAAACCCAAGAGATCCACTGCAATCATCCTGAAGCTTTCTTTTGCGACTTGGGAGAGATTGGGGAAGACTGTCTCCACCCACATTGAAGAAGAAGATAAAAATCCATGTATGAAAACTACACTCTCAACCGAATTATCAGTAACTTTTGGTGAACCTCCAAATGAATCAAACTTGTGCTCTTCTTTTCTACCTGTTAATTTATGAAGTATGAACTGAAAGGAACATATTACAGCATATATAGGACATTACATGCCAGTTAAAGAAAATATAAGGAATCAAAGTGAATTTCATTTTGAAGGAGAAGATGAACAGTTCTTGTTTGAATAATTCCCTTAAAAAAAAGATTTCCTTTTTTGAAGGAAAACAAAGCTTAAAAATGTCTTCTAGGGGTGAATGTTCTAATGAATGTGTAAATTGCAAAAGTGCAAAGGAAAGCACATCAAAGAAAAGTTCTCAATCCTGAAGCATTTCTGTGTAATCATGGAGGGGAAATGGGAAAACGAAGGAACTTTCCCCCTAAAATTTCCTCTTAGAAGAAAGGATTGAGAAATTAACAATCTTGAAAGTAAATGGCATCATGTTAGTTTTCAGAAGCTTAGAATAGAACAAAAACGGAAGAGATTGATTCGCATTTTACCACCACAAACATCCATCGCAACCAGGTGAAGCTCCTCCTTCGCCTTCTCCTGCCAAGACAAGCACGCCTCACAGCTGCAGTCCGACCACCGCGGGGACCGCGCGTCGCAGCCTTTCTCCTCTTTCCCGTACCCTTTTTCTCCGACGCAAGCAAATCCCGACCTCACTCGGAATAGGTTTCGCCTCCCACGGAGAGTTTCCGACTCCGCCTCACCGACGAATATCCCCGTCCGCCGCCCCCACGTCGGCAGTAGCACGCGACGGGGGATTCCTCGAGAACGGAGTCGAGGAAGCGGTACAAGTAGCAGAGGGAGAAATCGAGGAGATCCAAGAAGGAGAAGACGAGGAGGCTGATGGCTGCGATGATCGAATCTTTGGCGGACATCGGTGGAGAAGATACCATCGTTCTGGTTTCTGTCGTCCTGGAGGTGACCGGCCTTCCCACCATCGTTCTGGTTTCTCTGGACGGAGAGGGCGAGGAGGAAGATGCTCTGAGAGGTCAAATTGTGTCGATGCTTTATTCCACGTACCGTCCTGCATGGAATCCCTAATCTCAACTAGATATGGAAATTTTCAATTCAAGCCAATATGTTTAGGTTATTATTATCAGTAGACTAGGTGGCCAATACAAGCTCAAATACCATTGTATCAATTGCAAACACATCAACCAAAAGAAAACCAGTACAAACACAATGTGCATAACAATGAAGAATTGTTTCGGTTGAGAAATACTTCTGGATACGTCATCGGACCTTCCTCGCTGTAAGAGCGGAACAATAGGGGGAACTGAGGGCGATGGTAGCTTCAGGGTCGTTTGGAGCTTCGTCGGAGCTGGCAGAGAACAGGAAGAGCTTCAGGGGCTTAAGGATCTGTGAACACAAAGAACGTCAGTGGGAAGGCCAGGGGTGCCCTGGTGCGACCACTCCGACACTCAAGTCAGGGACGGTGGGAGGAAGAAGATGAACAGTACAAGAAGAGCTTGAGCGTAAAAGAGAGTAGAAGTTGAGAGAGGTCGAGAGAGATACCTGCCGAGGGGAGTGGTCGTTTTAAGAAGGAAATGAGCGTGCGCACATGTCACGTCATTATTAAGAAATGTCCTATCATGATCAATGAGGTGTCAGGAACAATCAAGTTTTCTGTCCCATCGCCGGTAAAGTGTTATATTGTCATCATCTGTGCAAGCAGAGGAGAGATAGTATTAATTAATGGGGGCGTGAGTTTGTCAGAGATCATGATGAAGTGTACCAAGGCACTGTCGAGCGCTTGGTCGGTCCGTCATGCTAATAGACACATGAGGCGAAGGCTTTCAGCATCAAGGAAGGGCCATAGGGTCAATTCAGTTGAAGTAAAGCCGGATGGGTGATACGGCCGAGGACGCGGCCGTATGGGTAATGCAGTGATGATATGCATGGGCGGAGCCAGGATTCTTTCGAAGGGTGGGCCAAATTTTTTTTAACAAATTGATAAAAAATAAGTTGAAGTCTTGAATTATCTAAGAAGTAAACAATTATCTAAGAAATGCTTAAAGATCAGCTCTTCATATCAAATTCTTGAAGTCTTGAATTATATCGACCAAATCTAAAATAGGGCAAACCTATCTCGATAGATCAAACCAATAAATGGTAACATTAAGACCGAATCAAGCTTTTAACACCAACCCTTAAACTAACTAATTCAACATCAACCAACCAATCCAACAAAATTAAAAATTCTAACATCAACAGATCAATTCCACAACTAAATTCAATCCATCAACATATCCCAATAGCCATGAACTAATCCCAACCAAACAAGAATCTAATAGAGCATCAACCCTAAACCGAATCAAACACCCACGATCAGATCACCATCCAATAGATCAATCCAAGAAACTAATAAATCAGCAACCTAATAAAATAGTAATTCTAAGCAAACATACTCAATTAACCATAATAAAGCTTACCTTAGTTTGAACCCTAATACAACTCAGATTCCAGTTCCGTTTCCTCCTCCCTGCCGATCCAAAGAAAACTTATGATCCGTGCCCTAGCATTTAGCTTAGCCCTAATCACGCTCTGCCGCGATTCCTCCGATCACAATCTTCACCGATCGATCTCCCAAATCGATCTGTAATGAAAGCTCCATCAAATTCAGAATTCCAACACAAACCTAAATTAAACAGGATCTCACCTTGGTCCCTTTCTCGCTGGCGAAGGAGGCGAAAATCTCTGGGCTGCGAACAATGAGATCCAGAGCGCGAAGACGGTGATGGTCAGGGCGATCACAGGGAAGGGAGATGCGGCGTGAGTAGGCAGGGGAGAGGAGAGGACGTCCGTTTGTTCGCGAACCCTAGTGTGACGGCGGTAGGCGGCTTGCTTCATAGAGAACGACGACGGAGAATCACCGATTCACCATGGTCATCGCTCAAGGAGAAGGGAGAGTTGCCAGTTGCGGCAGAGAGAGACCTCACGCAGTCACGCCGATTGCGATTTCGGGCGGAAGAAGAAAAGGAAATGCTACGAAGGGGAAGAGGAATCGCGCTGCAAGGGATGTTTAGGTTATTTCAATCAGTAGAGTAGGTGGCCAATACAAGCTCAAATACCAGTGTATCAATTGCAAACACATCAACCAAAAGAAAACCAGTACAAACACAATGTGCATAACAATGAAGAATGAAATAATTGGTAAGACTTGCAAATTAGCTCTTGCTGTACTGCTTCCAGTTAAGCAAGCACACTAACATGCTCAAATGGTAATAACTAGGCTTCAAGTTGTAGGAGAGGGTAACCAAATCCCACATTTTTCCCATCTCAATCTTGTTTTCTGTCCGAAAAAGGCCCTCGTGGAATTTTTCGGAGCACCTTTTCGTCGAACGCTGCATAGTGCTTGTTGAATTCCAGGAGTGCCTTCTCAGCCATGGTATCGACATGGACTTCATAGTTCTCGTAGAGAACAGGCGCAGTATGCAGCATCAGAAACACTGCATCAGATTTTCATGTTCAGTTTTCAATATCTTTACAATTTCGAGCAAACCTTGAACAAGTTAACATGAAACATAAATGGTACTCACCAAGGTATACAAGAGTCCAGAAACTGAACCAGCTACCAACCAATGAAATGATCCACAAAGCTCCAATTACCTGGATAACAAATTTAAATCTCAAGATCTTCAGAGAATCAATGGAGGAAGAAATGAGGGCATTCGGGTGAGGATACCTGAAAGAATTTCTTCACATCATTTCCAGAGGCAACAGAGAGATAAGTCGCAAAAGCAACGTTTATTTTGGATGTTACACTGCGAGCTATGTACAAAAGCATGTCCTCAGACAAAATGACCTCTGGAAATTTTGGTGGTCTGTAATCATGATAAAGTTAGTAAGGGAGAGAAAAACTTCAACACAGCCCCACTCTATTGATGAATAGATTCTTGCAAAAGAATGTGGACTTTTACCTGCTTACAAAAGACCAAATGAAACACACTGTCAGTGAAAGTATAAGAAAGTGGCAGATAAAGGCCAGTAGATGATAGCCTATCCATTCAAAAAGAAGCCATATAACAGTCGCTCCGGCTACTATTCCACCTGATATTGGCTTGTTTCTCCATAGAATGATATCAGCAGCTGACAGCAAAATCAACTCATAATTAGTCATCGAATCGACATTCATTGTTCCAGATCCATGAGATACTACCAGACATTGATCCTAGAAAACGACTTCTGAATTACCAAAACATATGTGCAATTAGTAGGAATCGGAATATTGATGACTACAACTTGGAGCAACAGGAAATTGGATAATGAAATATATGCATAACATTCAAATCTGAAACTTGTTGCAAAATCTTATAAAATGATCTCATCTATGATGACCGATTATCAAAGTTTAACAGAGTAAAACAAAGAAGAAGGTTTCTACTCTTCTGTTGAAGTCAAAAGGATAGCAAACCGATTATTCACTTCAGCGCAATTTCTAGAGTAACGATAGCAAACCGATTATTCACTTCAGCGAACTGAGAAGAAAGGGGGAAAATATACTACAATCTCAATAACAAATAGATTAAAAAGTACAAATGAGAAGCTATGATCCGAGAAAAAACCATCCCCGGCATGTTCCATAAATTGCAGGTATATTTGGTAAGTTGGTAGTGACAAGACAAAGAGTACATACATTTTCCTCCGCCAAGTACAGCGTGCACTGATGCCTTCCTCCCAAACAAACGTCTCTTCCACGACAATTTTGATTTAGGGTTGTCATTTTCCGCATCCGATGAGGACGACGACGAAGACCCCTTGTGCTCATGGATCTTCTCATTAATCCCTTCTGCTTCAAAAACGTGCACATTGATTCCTGACATCGTTGCTTAAGAGATCTGCCAAGGAAACATAAATCGAGCGGATCAAACATACGAAAAACAGATCATATTTGAAGTTTATGACCCATCGAAAACCTAAAAACCTTCTCCCACGTATTAGCGAACACATGGAAAAGAATTCATCTATAACCAAAAACATTACAACGTCGATTAAAAGGTATTGGATCAAAGATGACTTTTTCCATTTAATCGAATCTTAATCACTTCTCACGGTTGCCGATGGAAAAAAAAAAACCAGAGGAAAATTGTGGGGGAATCCATCGATGAGGAAATCGAATCAATGCAAAGAAACAAAATACAACAAATCGCACGGCACCGAGATTACAGATGAATCGAATTGGTGCTTGCGATGTTATCCTTCCTTCTGTGACAACTGTTCTGCTCGATCGTTCACTTGCTCCTCGCCTTCTCGAGGAGGGAGTTAAAAGCGGGAGCCTTTTATCGCCTCCCACGCGAGAATTCGACGGCTCATGATCCATATGGAGAAGATCCAACGTCCATGAAAGCTTCAAATCGTAAAGAATGTCCGGAAGGGGAGGGGACGCATCCATTGGACGGATGCGTCTGCCACGTGGATGGCTGGCCTGGAAAAGTAGATCGCAATTACTAGAATACCCTTCACTTTGAGATAAATAATAAACAAAGATGTCACTTATCTTTATTATCATAAAAAATAATTTATTCTTTTTAAATTTAAAATAACTTTATTTTATTATTGTTATAATTGTACAATATAAAGTAAATAATATTATTTATAAATACTCTTTATTTTTGATATTAGATGACTATATTAATCACATGATTCAAATCAGAATATATAAAAAAGCATTTGATCATTTTTTATATAACACAGAATTATATTATACTATTAATATTATTTTAAAAAAGAAAATGGTATATGCCGACATGCACCGTTGACTGACAGCATTTTCCGAGTGGACGACGACAATGGACCTAGTGACCCAGTCAACGGCAGCTGCACGCCACTCAGCCACTGATCCAATCCAAGTTATCTACTCGATCTCTTCTCCAAGTTTCAATTATTTGTGTTCTTGGAGTTGAGCAGAATAAAAAAGATTCGATTTTGATCGAGATTTCCAATTTTTCCCCATGAAAATCCATCTGATCTTCATCTCCGCCTCTTTTGTCCTGTTCCTAGCCGTTCCGGCCGCCGACGCATATTCGCCCGGCGACGCCATCCTCCTTAACTGCGGCGCCTCCGGACCGGACTCCGACCTCGACGGGCGATCCTGGATCGGCGACGCCTCCGGATCCAAGTACGCCATCTCCTCCTCTGGTGCGACGAGCTTCTCGGCCCAGCGGCAAGCTTCCTCCGTCCCCCGAGTCCCCTACTTGACCGCCCTCGTCTTTACCTCCCCATTCACCTTCTCCTTCACCCTCCCAGACGCCGGTCGCATATTCCTGCGCCTCCACTTCTACCCTTCCAACTACTCCCACCATGCCGGCCCGGACGCCTTCTTCTCCGTCACCGCCGGCGACCACACACTTCTCCACGACTTCAGCGCTTACCTCGCCGCCGAAGCCTTAAATTTCCCCTACGTTGTACGCGAATTCTCCCTCAATGTCTCCTCCGGCGGTGTAAACCTCACCTTCACCCCTTCCGCAGCTCGCAACAACTCGTTCGCCTTCGTCAACGGCATCGAGATCGTTCCGATCCCCGACATCTTCCGCTCTGAAAGGGGCCCTCTTCTCATCCACGGTGGGAATCCGGTGGAGCTCGAGTTCGATCCGGCCCAGGCTCTGGAGACCATGTACAGGCTCAACGTCGGCGGGCAAGCGATCACCCCCGCCAGAGACCCCGCTTTGTTCCGCTACTGGGAAGACGACTCGTTGTACATCAGGGGGGCGGCGTTTGGGGTCAGCTTCTCCAAAGATCCCAACGTGAGCATCGAGTACTCTTCCAGACTCACAAATTACACAGCGCCGGAGGAAGTCTACTCCACGGCGAGATCGATGGGCCTAAATGCCCAAATCAACTTGAACTACAACCTCACCTGGATTCTCCCCGTCGACGCCGGCTTCTACTACCTCGTCCGCCTCCATTTCTGCGAGATCCAGTACCCAATCACGAAAACGAACCAGAGGGTGTTCGAGATTTTCCTGAACAACCTGACGGCGGAGACGTACGCCGACGTAATCGCCTGGAGCGGTGGAATCGGCGTCCCAGCGTACAGGGAATACGTGGTGATCGCCATGGGGAGCGAGCGAATGGATCTGTGGGTGGCGCTTCATCCGAACCCTAGATCGAGACCGGAGTACTACGATGCGATCTTGAATGGGCTGGAGGTGTTCAAGTTGGAGAACTTCAGGAAGAGTTTGGCCGGCCCCAATCCGGTACCGCCGCCACAGCGGGCGGCGGATTCGAACGGGCATCGGAGAACGAGGAAGCGTGAGGATGGAATTCCTTCTGGTGTGGTCGTGGGTGGGATGGTTGGACTAGGGTTCGTTATCACGGTTGCGGTTTTTGTGATCGGCAAGTTCAAGGATGAAGTTTTGAGCGCAGTGCTGGCTGGGGAGCGGTCGTCGAGCGTGGCAGAGTCAGCGGCGCGGTGGTGGAGGGAGGGAGCGCTCCGCCGGGAAGTTGATCTCTTGGCGAAGGGCGAATCCGGCAACAGCGAGGTTGATCCGCTGCGGTCGTAGATGGTGAAGACAAGCGGCGTCTCAAGTCAAGTCGCATTTTATATATTTGATCAATCAAATTGTATACGAAAAATAAATAAATGGTTTAAAATATTACCGCAAGAAGGTTTATTTTATTTTCCACCTTTTGTGATAACTTTGAACATGAAACTACAAGAGTGAAAAAGGGTCTATAATCATTAATAATTCAATCACTGTAGATATATAATTAGATCTGACATGGCAGTTCAACATACCTGTTAGGCTATCTTGACTCATCTCTATATGGATTGATTACAAGTTTGGCCTCTAATGAAACCATGATTCAATTGTTGATTTGAATGGATGATTTATTATATATTTTTATTTTATTTAAACATTTAAAATTATATATATTTATTTAATAATATTTTGAGAATATTAATAATATGATTTAATATTAATTAATCTATTATAAATTTAAAATTTTAATTTATTTACCTTGAATCTAAGGACTATTCTATCTTCTATTGAGTTTTTTTTATTTTAACTTTTTTTTTGGCTTTGGACTATTGTATTTTTATTTTACAATATATTTGATTTAAATTATTCGATAGGAGACTATTCTATCTTTGTCTTAGTTTATTTATTTAATATTAAATTTATAAAAATTATTTTACTTATATATATATCAAATAAACTTTATTTAAAAATATAATTTATTTAATAATAAAATTATATATATATATATTAAAAATTATGATTGAATATATAAAATTAATTAAAAGATATAATATATAATATAATATCTAATATTGAACCTTGGTCATGGTCCAAAAGATCGTGAAAAATCAATTATAATAATTTCTTAATTTATCGCAAATTGTTTTCTAAACCGGAAATTATAAGATAAAGAAGTCATCAAACCATCTATTTTGAACTATGTATCTATATATGATATACCTAAGAAAATGAATTTCATTTTTTAGCTAAATTACATTATCTCTTTTTTTTCTCGTTAAAGATGTATCTAACTTCAATTTACATTCGAAATGTAAATGTGAAATTTATCATAATTTGTATAATCTGTGTCGTTAACTACAAGATTTAAATCAAGGAGGAAAAGACCATAAGAAGAAAATCATACTTCTCCACTTTAATATGTTAACCTTTTCCATTACGGAAGTTGTTATTAACTGTGTAAATCTAAAAGCTAAGTGACTTCTCATTCGATTATCAATATTCTAAATTTTATATTCTATTAAAACAATATTCTAAAATACATAATCGTTAGAATTTAAACTGTAAATATTTGATTAATCTAATAAACATAGCACCTTATCCATAAGGCCAATTTACTTTATAAGTTGTGTATAATTTGTGCTTTAGATTTAAATCAAGGAGGGAAAGACTACCTATTCTTCTAATAATAATTAGAATATTATTATTTTAATTTCAAAATATAACTGAGTTTTTAAAAAAGAATAAAAATTTGAATCTCAATAAAATCCATCCTGAGATATATCGTGTGGGATCATATTTTATTTTTTTTTAAAGAATAGAATAATATTTTTTTAATATTTTTTTGATCAAACATTGGTTTTTGGTCTTCCATCGTGTTGTTGGATCAAGCAAGCACAAGTGAGACGTGGCAAGCGGCCCCGAGTCACCAGGTCAGACGCCTACGCTTGTGAAACTTTAGCTCTCCCAAACCAATTGCCACTCTCTCTAGGGTTCCTCGATCTTGCTCCTCTGTCGACTTCGATGAGCAAAACCTGCATCCCCACTCCCGTTCTTCGTTCGATCCAGCTCTCTCTATGGATTGAAGGCCGGATCGGCCGACGCCTCCAGAATTCAAGCTGTTTAAATCCGGCACTCCGTCGACAAATTCCGATAGGGCTGGCCAGGACTGCTGACCGAGACGATTCAAGACCGAGCAACAGAAGAAAGGGACGGATTCGGTCGAGCTATCTTAACCTTAGTGATGGTTCCGGCGACAAACAAGCAAAGTTTGCGCCTATGGAGGAGTTCGTAGAGATAAGGTCCGGCGACGGAGAAGCGGAGAATATAGTGACGGAATCTACAAGGGAGGGCGAAGGAGATGGCTTTGAAGGTTCCTTTCCATCTACGTTTGATTTTCTTGAATTGAAGCGGGAGTTCGAAAAGGAGGAGGCCGCGAGTCGTCTGATAGGTCCTGAGGAGAATGATTTCATTCCGCCTGGAGGTGATGGAAGCGTGGCGCTGGAATCTGATGAGTCGGGGGAGCTGATCCAGCAGGTGGATGCTAAAGGTCGAAGGCAGATGCTGAAAAGATCGAACCTATTGGCAAAGCAGGTTATCAGCATGCGCTCTGCTCGAAGCCTAGGTTTTGTCTCGCAGTTGTGGGTCGACACAAGATCGGTGAGTGTGTCCAGTCGTAACATCAATGTACCGTCTTTGTCCATTATTCTTAGTATTGTTGGATTTGTCGTCTTTTCGATTCATGGATATTGGCTGACTTTCTTTTACCATAATAATTCATTCTTTAGTTTAGAGATTTTTTAGTTCGATACAATATGGAGCTAGCTTGAAAGCTTCCATTACATTAGCCATGCCATCTTTATTCTTAAGAATAGATTCTGTTTTTTCTTCCTTTTTCTCTCTCTCATTTTGTATAGATGTAGTTAATTGATGAATTTACTTATGTTAACGCTAGTTCACTAGCTGCTTTGTTTCTTCTTAAATCTGTGACAGTGGATGGTGGTTTTGGTAGAAGTAAGGCTTAATTTTCTATCAGGCGATATGGAGAAGTTCCTTCTTGAGGATGTAAGACAGGTATGCTTCATTTAGTTTATGCACATACTCTTTCTATGTATGTGAAGTTACCACAAAAACGATAAACCATGGTCCCTAACTATTTGGGAACACTACACATATCTTATCTCATCATTAAACTATATATAAGATTAGAACACTAGTAATGTTTGATATTTTAAGTCACTTTTGCCGCTCACACCTTCAACCTTAATTGATTCATGCTGTTCATAACATTGGTGGTCTTTGAACATGTCCAATCATTTCAAATTTATTATTATTTTTTATTTTATCATATATTGAAGTTGCACTTAATTGCTCCAAGGCAGTTACATTTTTCATGTATCCGTCTTCATAATCTAGCACATTCATTTTAGAATTTTCATTTCTATTATGCTTTTATTTTATGTGTTGTTTTTAAATTACCTAACACTTTGATCCATGAAGTATGGCTAGTAGAATACATGCTTAAAAGTTTTTTCCTTTTAACCTAATGGCCATCACATGTACTGCTCATAGTCTCTAATCTACAAAGTTGTTTCTAGTTTCAATATTGAAGCTATGGCATGTTAACTTTTCAGGACATTTATCACTTGAATTCCTACTTTGTTCCTTGCTTTTAGGGTTTTGTGTCACGTACCCACTTTTCAGGAAAGGAATTAATGAAAAGCAACTGCAGAAATGATATTCTATTAGCTTTAATTTGAGCAATTTTGTAGTCCATGTATATTTTTTCTAGAAAATGTTAATGAACTGGAGATACCTAACTTTTAAAAACAAGATGGTTTTACTTTGATTGGTCAATGTTTAATATTGTCTGATGTTAATATATCTAACTTCTAAAAACAAGATGGTTTTGCTTTAATTGGTCAATGTTCAATATTGTCTTATGTTAATGAACTGGGGATATCTAACTTTTAAAACCAAGATGGTTTTGCTTTAATTGGTCAGTGTTTAATATTGTCTAACAGTAATGAACTGGGGATATCTAACTTTCAAAAACAAGATGGTTTTGCTTTAATTGGTCAATGTTTAATATTTCTAATGCTAATGAACTGGGGATATCTAACTTTCAAAAACAACATGGTTTTGCTTTGATTGGTCAATGTTCAATATTGTCTAATGTTAATGAATTGGGACTACTTATATAATACTTAAGTTTAACATTGTTCTTTTTTCCCAATATCCTTGTTAAATCCTACAAATATTGTCAAGTAAAATTGGTAATGTCTTTGGCATTCCATACATCCTGAGTTTACTATTTTATTTGTATTTGTGCTTTAACTTATAACTTAGTAATGGTCTTTTTGTTCTTCTCCACATCTAAATCGTAATGATAATACCTCTCCATGCTTGTGTTCTGGACATTGTCACTGTAAAGTACAAAATGTGCATGCTCACATTTAGACTTTATGTTATTTGACATATTTGATGGGTGCTTATTTGTATCTACATTTTGTAGGTAGGGGATGTTGTGCTTGTAGAGGATGAGAGTGTTACAGAGAATGAACTAAAAATGATTGGACTCGATACTTTGGTATGAAATATTGATTTTCTTAGTTAAATTGATTAATTTTTTGTTCTTTAAGAAGATATGTAAGCCCAGATGGACCTGCTCCAGATTTATTTCTATAATCTAAGAGCTATTTGAATTGTGTTTTATGTTTTGTTGTTTAAATTTACCTGCTTGTTTCTGTTATAAC
Source organism: Curcuma longa (assembly GCF_044706935.1). Taxonomy (NCBI): domain Eukaryota; kingdom Viridiplantae; phylum Streptophyta; class Magnoliopsida; order Zingiberales; family Zingiberaceae; genus Curcuma; species Curcuma longa. The sequence continues at coordinate 8,452,190 of NC_133863.1, forward strand.
ATAGTTTTTCACGGTTCAGCATGGTCAATAGGCAAAGGCTAAAACTCAGTTTTTTCACGGTTCAGCCTGGTCAACAGACAAAGGCTAAAACTCAGTTCATCGTTGTGGCATGGCTTGAGCATGCCAACATGTAACAATGACTTTATAACAGTTCTTGTTATATATTTTTTTGTAAAATTAAATGAGGCGCTTGAGATTTAAATTCTGTCTGTTATGCTTCAAGCATGAGGTTTGCTGGGTTTATATGCTCTGTTTGCTGTCACAAACTATATCTACTGTTAGCTCATGTCAGTAAGTATGGATCCTGTGCCATATTGGCCCCATCAGCATGCGATGCAAGCTAAAATTAAACCTCAAGTGTTAGCTATTGTAACCATAACGGAGAATTCTAATCCATCTAGCATTAGTATATATATTAAATTCTAGTCCTTTTCATAATAGCTGCAACTTTCTAACTACTCTTCGATTTTTGTGTATCACATACTCATAGCTTGCTGCAATAAGTGAAAAGTGGCAACCTCCAACTTAATTTGTCAGAAGAAAAAGTCCTATAATAATTTGTTTTAGAGAATAAGTCTTTATTTGTAATTTCTTTTCAGGAAGTAGTGGTTTTTTCCAGCATTTTAATTAGGAAGAAGCCCTGTGCTAGAGATCCTTTATGGGCCAAGTTATAGGTGCAAGTTGGGTGTCAAAGATGAAAGAGCCAAGAGTTATGGTAAGTATTTGAATAAATTAAAGAATTGAGGAAGAGTCAAGAGTGCTTTGTCCAAATCAGAAATAGGAAGGAATAAGTGATAATGGTGCTCTGTTTAAATTTACAACATTAAATGAATGCAAACTTTGAAATTTTCATTCCACTTATTAGGTATCAACAGGAGATCTAGTTTTCTCTCACATAAAATTTTAGGAGATTCAGGGTTCTCTTCGTCATAAACATTCCCCAGTATCCCTTCACTCTCTGTTTGTTTGTCACATCATCCTTCATCTTTAGAACATGTATGTGAACCAATTCATGTATTTGTTGATTGTTATGTTTATGTGAATACTTTGCTATCCATCTTATTCTTCTCTAGTCCTTTATAAAATATAAATGAGAGGTTAGTAGGACAACAGTATCTGTTGTTGTGTCTTTGGCTAGTGTGACTTACGAAATTCTGGTTTACATGCTTACAATTTTCCATTTGCTAGGTAGGATACAACGTTGTAACATCAGGCAGGCGCAATGTTGGTAAGGTAACTCTCCATGTCCAGTATTCACGTGAGCAATGCCACAATTTTTTTGATATTTATGCATTTAGTTCCATTTTTTTAATGTTGTAGTTCATAACATTCTCTTGTATTCTCAAGGTTCGTGGCTATTCTTTTAACATAAATTCTGGAGCTGTTGAATCACTCGAGCTCGATTCTTTTGGCTTCTCCATTATCCCTTCTAGTCTGGTAACTTAAAGAAAAACCTTACTTATTGTACTTTAAGAATATATATATATATTTCCCAGAACTACAAGTAACTCTATGATTTTTATGAAGGTAAGCACATACTGTCTGTTGACTGAAGATGTTCTTGAAGTAGTATCTGACACAGTCATAGTGCATGAAGGTGCTGTTTCTCGAGTACAGAGACTAACAAAGGTATAATGTCAGTGCTTCCTAACTCAATGAAACTGATATTTTTTCTCCATCAGGAAATTTTGAAAATTCTGCCTTGACACTATAGAGCAGCATGGACCAAATCATCTTAGGGCAATCACTTTCTGCTTAACTCAGCCTGTATTTTGACAATGTTTTTTGGCCGTTAACATTGTTCCTTGAAGAGTATTAGGCCTCAGCTTAAATTTTATAGATATGACTAATTGTCAAGTTTCTTTCTTGTAACCAAACAGGATGCAAGCTGTATATAAAGAGAAATAACAATCACCATGATATCTATGCTCAAATATACAATATTTGAGCTTGTCACTAAAACACTCAAGTCAATTTCAAACGGTAGAAACACTACTCAGACAATTTTATTTGCTAAGTTAAGATCAATTTGCCTTGAACTCGATTTGCCTTGTTCTTAGAGTAGTTATAGGAACTTAGGATTACCACCGGTTGCAGGTTTCTAACAATAGTTCTGGTTTTATGGAGATGGCCAGAGACACTTCCCCCCCTCTCATGAGGTTGTCTTCATTACTACTCCAGACGTCAGTGTAACTTAAACTTGAATCAAGAAAGAAATGAGCTGGTAAATTTCTTAATTGACGACGTGCAAATCTGCTAGCTAATATACAGATATATTTGTCCAGTGTTTCTGTGCATTTTTGTTTTATTTTTCATGTTTATTGGATTTAGAAACTTCACTGCTTCTGTGGTCTCCCCTCTCTGTACATGTTCGATGTTGATTTATCTGAACCCATTCCATGTCAATGTGCTTAAATCTTAGCCTTTGTGATGGAGTTATCATCCTAATAGAATAAACATTAGTGCTGTTATCACATCCATCAGTCAAGCTCTCATCCAAATCTCTAATACATGTCTCTGTAGGGCATTTGGGATGCTCAAAACTCAGATAGAATCAGAGACGAAATTGGAGAGTATTTTGAGTTCGGAAGAAATGATTCGCCAATCCAGAGTCGCACCAGGCAGAAGAATGCTACTGGAAGAAAACCCAGAAGGAAAATGAGAGAAAGTGAAGATGATTGGGAATTTCCAATGGATTACTAATGTAGTTTTACATCTTTGCTTCTACATTACTTCCCCTTTTCTTGTACATATATCGTCGTCGTCACAGTTGTCAAGTTGCATTTGTTGAGTCAGATCACTTTTGTCTCAAATAATGATCATTGTGTGGGAACTACAGTTCTACACCTAGAGCCACATTTGACGACGATTATGGTTGCGTCAATTGTCATGGAACCAGCTCAACCTACTTTTTTGTTGCATGATCATCCGATTCAGCAGCAAGATGATATTTTAGTTGGTAAACTAAGGCCTTGGATGATAAACGAATTGTTGTAAATTCTAGTGAATAGATTATTTAGTCTTTTTTCGAATTTAAATGCACACTCAGAAGAAATTTCACAAAATTACTTGTCATGTGCCATTTTATCTAAGCGGGTCGGATTTTTGGAGCTATCGGGTCGGATTTACTTACCGATAAACATGGATCCAAGCGGGTACCCATTAAAGGGCCAGATTTATTGAGGCTCAAAAATCAAATTACGTGTCATGGCCTACGTGTCTGATGACGTGATACCTCGGACCACAAATTAAATCTCGCGTCCCGACGACGACTACGTATGATACCAACGGTTCGTGATTGTAATTATCATCACCCCCATAGTTTTCAAAATATCAAATTACTCATAAAATTTCCAAACTTATTTCATTTCGACACACTTTATTTTTCTTTCTCAAAAGACTGTAAGCATGTGTAAACCGAAAGTGCTACTTCAAACTGAACTAGATAGAACAATGAATTTATCGATATAATTTTAATTTAAAGCATTTATTATGAACAATAATTATTTAAAATTCATATTTGTCCTTGTTAGCTTTTATTTTAATTACTTTTCCAATTTAAGAATATTCAAACTAAAATATTTTACTTTAACTCAAAATTTCCTTAAAGAACCATAGGATCATGCTCATCTCTAAGACTAGGATTTGAAAACTGTAGGGGTGTAATATGATATTTTAGAATGCTGGATGGTGCAATGAAATTTCCAAATAATTGTGAGGGTTAAGTGAAATTTCTTTGTTATTTCTAGAAGGGTAGTTTAGCCAACTCATCCGATGATGATTCATGCTGTGTTCGATGAACCGCCAACCTAGCGGTCCCCCACCCGGCGCCACCTTCGCCACCTTCGCTTGCGTTTCGATAAGAGAAGGAGAATGGGGCAGCGAATGCGCTCGCACCTGCGTCGTTCTTTCGATCCCTTTCTCGGCCTTGCTATTGACGATCCGCATGTGGGAGTCTTGCTGGAGACGGTTGCGAAAGCAGTTTTTCGTTGGTGGAAGCACCGATCTGAGGTATACCTCATCCATTTCATTCTGCTTCTTCTTCAATGATAATTATTTTGGATCTTCTCTTTTCAAGTGTTCTTTCCTGCTTAAACTCTCGTGATTTGGGGATATAATCACAATACTTTATCCTTTTTGGAAGATCGGTAAGGTATTTATGTATTTATTTTCTGGCAATCCGAGATTTTTGGAAGTCTCTGGATCTAACTTCTAATTGGAATAAGACGGCTGTCTTTGTATTAAAGTGAGAGATTAGAGGAATGGATGAATTATTTGATTTGGTTGTGCGTAAAGCTGGATTGTCTTTCCGAACATATTTGGATGAAATGACGCTGCGAGGTCTTTATGAGACCAAAGGTGGGGTTTTTGATAAAGGATAATTGATGGAGGGAAGCCTAGCCGATGTTCTGCTAGCCATTAAGAGCTTTGATTAGTTTTTTCTATGGAATCGTGCATGTGTTAATTTTTGTTCGTAGATTTGTTATTTCTAATTTCTTCAGTCTTCTAATTGAAGTTGAGACAGGAAAAGGGGTTTGAAAATTGTGCAATTATCATATTGATGGAAACGAATATCACAAGTTGCAATAGCTTATTTACATTGTACAATTGCAGGTAGTAGGCAAGAATTATGTTAACATTGTAAGGTTCCATGTAAGTAGAGAGAATTTAAGATCATGTGAGTGATAAACCCATGTTGTGATATTATCTTGTCCATTTCTTCATATCCAGATATTATCTATGCGTGGACCAAGAGTTCATCGTCTACCTCATCTAAGGTATGGGATCATTTTCGTCCCTTGAACAAGTATCTTGTTTTTTTTCCCTGAGGTGCTGCAACCCACGAGTTGCTACTTATGATTCTCTTGGTGATTGGTGGTTTTGGGAAACCTCTGCCTCGCCGCTCTTGTTTACATTATTTGTATCCATATTGTAGATAGTCTGTGCTTACCAAATATCTCCTTTTCTTGCCACTGACAGCTTTCTGCCTCTATTTGCAATTATTTTCTTGATTTTTCTGTTTATTCAGTACTAATTTTTTTTCTCATGTTTGCTTCAGTTGTACTATGGTATCAAGACTCCGATCTTTTTAACAGTCTCTTTCACCACCATTCACTAAGGTGGATAATTCTTATTTTTGCATAAAAAAAAATTGGTCAAATCTGTTATTTATATTACCATGCATGATTTTGAATTTCAAGCTAAGCATTTTGGTTTTAGTTGTGTTGTTCTGCCAATTTTTGATTTCAGGTTACCAGATAATTTTAAAGCTTTCATGCATATCTTTCTTAATTACTGGCAAATATTGACTGTCTTAAGTAGGCACTTTCACAGGGTCCTTGTATTTGTCTTTTAGTTTTCCTATTGTGGTCAGTAAATGGCTTTTCTTATTTCCTTCTGTCAACGGTCGCATATGGTATACAAACCTACTCGACATATCTACTTTTGAGAGAATCTCACATTAGAGTTATCTTCTTGGTCTACTTTATTCACAAAGATATCCAACAATCAGTTGTATTCATTAAAGGTATCAGACATCATGCTGCTGTTTTTTTAACACGGGACTATTGTAGTATTGCAACATATCTATAAACATAATTTTGCTTTGTGCTCTGGTGATCATATTATATAATTTATAGTTGTTGGTTGTTTAACTTTATTTGTATGGTTGTCCATTGTGAAAGCTTTCAAGCTTAGAGGTCGTTTCTGTTACAAGTGACATAAGATTTTACAGTGTAAATAAGAACATTAAACTGTTTAAATCATTTTATTTTGAACTTAAATCTGTAAATTTGGTTAACCTTCTTTGGTTCTTTTTTGAACAAGCGTGGCTTTTTTTGTCATTGTATAAGTGGTTTCCTACTCCTGTCAGCAGAATAACAAGCTACTTGGCTAACTGTTTCTGGCTTAGATTTATTAGAACATATTTTCCTGCTGGTTCCATTTCCCTTTGGATCACTTGGGTCATAAATCACTTTACATTTAGTTATACCTTCTTGAAGTAATGCAAAGGTAGATAGATTGCACTGGCATGTAGACCAATCATCCATCAGCCAATAGCCTTGAGTTTTTTGAAAGAACATTCACAATATCTTGGATTTTGTTCTGCTTTTCTTGTTCTGATACACAAATAAATTGTAGTCTCTTAGTCTGCTTATACTCCATGGCAGGATTACTGAAACAATTTGAATACGTGCAATGATCAGTTGTTAAAAGATGAAGCGAATGCTATCCAAGAAATCTCACTCATTGTGGTGGGACAGACATATTAGCAGGAAAAACTCCAAATGGCTTGAAGAAAATCTTGAAAGTGAGAATACTGAACCTAACTGCAATTTGCTTTTCAAAGTTTTCCCCAAAGTAGTTTGTTTCCTTCAATTCCTTCATCTTCTATTATGAAAATTCATGTTTAGCATTTATGTGATCAGCTCAAGATCCTCTGATTTGATAAAATTGGTGTACATGTTTAACTTTTCATGACAAAATTTCAACCAGTTCAAGCATCTTTCTCTGCAGAGATGGACCGAAGTGTCAAAGAGATGCTAAAGTTGACTGAAGAGGGTGGTGATTCATTTGCAAAGAAAGCTGAGATGTATTATGAGAAGCGCCCCGAGTTGATTTCCCATGTCGAGGAGTTCCACCGCATGTATCGTGCTCTGGCTGAGCGTTATGACCAAGTAACCAGTGAGCTCCGCAAGAGCATTGAATCAGAATTGAAATCTCAAGGTTCATTGAACGGATTTAATTTCCTTTCGAATCCACCTTCTCCTTTATCTGAACCAATTGAAGAGCTCCATCCTGAGTTACAGACTTCTCCCGAGTCAAAGCTGCAACAGCCCAAGCCCATTCCCAGGGCCGCCGGGTTCGATTTCTTCCTTCCATCTAGCAGTAGTCCTGATCAGTCTCGGAAGGACATTGATGGTTCATTTTCATACTCAGAATCTGATTCTGACCCCGAGCTCGAAGTGATCAATGAGGAAAGTGAAGATGACACTTCCTTTGGTCAGCAACGGAAGCTAACAGATAAGCTTCGGGAGATGAGGGAGAAACTTAAAATCCAAGAACACGAAAGCCATCATGAAGACGACTGCATCCTTAAAATTGCAGCTTTGGAGTTGGATCTATCTGCTGCAGATGAAAAACTTCACTCTGCCGAAACCGATATCTGGGATCTCAAGAATAAACTCGAGAGCACCAATGCTGCTTTATGCACTAAGATCATAGAGTTCAATTTGGAAAAGGAGAAGGTTTCCTGCTTAGAGGAAAATCTTACAGAGCTGCAAGAAGAAATATTCAGCCTTACGCATGAAACTGTAATTCTAAAGGGTGCAGCAATATCTGCCGCTAGGCAGCTCCACAGCGAGTTACTGAATCATGAATCCATCGTCGAAGATTACAAAAACAAATTAATTTTTGCTGAAGAAAAGTTTATCCGTGAGAAGTCCAGCCTTGAAGCTTCAATTGCAGACTCGGAAGGTACTAACAAGGGACAAAAAGCTGAGGGGGAAAAGGTGGCGCAGGAAAAATCGTTACTCAAAGCCCGTATTTCCGAACTGGAGCATAGAATTCACGATCTGGAAAACTCAAACATCTACTCTGTTGACAGAATGCTGCAGGAGAAGTCAGCACTCGAGGCTGAACTTTTTACTCTCTCCCAGTCCAATTCACTGCTTGAAGCTAAGGTCACCTCGCTGCATAACGAAATGAGGCAGCTTGTAGCTGACAAAATTTGCCAACACAATGAGAAACAAAAGCTCGTCGCTGCACTAAACGGGAATCTTGACGCTCTAAAACTTGAAGTGGATATTCTGACAACCGAGAAAGAAGAGCTTTCTTCCAAGGTGGACTCCCTTGTCAACGACATCAGTTCCCGCAACGACAGGCTACTGCAAATGAAGCAGCAAATGTATCACTTGGACTTGGAACGTGCAAAGCTGTTCATGGAGCTCCAAGAAAGCAATCAAGCTACTTCAGATTTGAAGTCAAGAGTACATGAACTTGAGGAGGTGGTACAGAGGCAGAAGGTCGCAATTTTGGATGGGGAGGAAGGAAAAAGGGAGGCAATAAGACAGCTCTGCATCTCACTAGAGCATTACCGCGATGGCTATCATCAACTCGGGCATTTGCTGCAGGAGAATCGGCGATCCACCATGGCGGCAAGGTGATGATGATCTTGGTTAAGATTCTTCTTCTTCTTCTTGTAAAACCTTGGTACTTCAAAATTTTTGGATGAGGTGGAATTGTATAGAAGCTGTCATGCAATGGAAAACACAAATTTAATTTTGGTAAATAACAAAAATTAACAAAAATCATTTTGTAATATATTTTGATAATCACGTGACTAGCACGTGAAGGCAGAGAGAGAGAGAGAGAGAGAGGAGTGTCCGCTTGCCACTCAACTGGTCTATGGCTCGTAGGCAACAAACGATGTGCCAAAAAACAATTCCAGTTCCTTCTTTTAACACCACGAAAAAAACTAAGAGGCATTTCATCGAGCACGTCTCGCTGGTGCTGCTGCTCCTTCAATGGATGTTGCCCTGTCCCTCCCCTCGCCGCCTTTTCCGGCTTGCCGCCGGAGGCCCCGGCTCCCCCGCGCCGCCATCGTCCAGGCCCCACCCGTTCCTGCCGGCGGCAGAGGCACCGCAAGAGGCGGGCAGAACACCGTCCTCCTCCCCGCAGCTGCTTCCCCCGCCTCTCTCTCCGTCGTCCCCAGAGACCGCGCCGAGGACATGCAAGCGGAGGCGCGCGCTATGGCCCGCGCCGCTAATGCCACCGTCTACAGCCCTGAGCTCCTCTCCGCCAAATACTCTTCCAGGCCCTTCAAGGTAAGTATTTATCTGCTAGCTTCTCTTGCCCTTCTTTCCTTCTCAGAATCGCTGATGCCAGCAATCTTGTTTGGTGGAAGCTGGTCTCACGGACGGTGGAGATCTTCGCGGCGTTGGGCGCCTTCGCGTTTAAGCTACTCTTGGATCAACGGCAGGGGCAGTTCGACCAGGCGGAAGCGGCAGCGAGCGGCGGAGCTGACGAAAACCCTAACGCAATTAGGGCCGACGTTTGTGAAGATTGGGCAGGGCTTATCGACTCGTCCCGACATCTGCCCGCCGGAATACCTCGAGGAGCTCTCCGAGTTGCAGGTCTCTTCCTATCCAGCCCAAAGATCGCACCTTGTTCATGTTCTAAAATTTGCTTATCGATCAGTTCTCAGCTAGTTTGATATTGCCGGTTGGAGCAGGATGCACTCCCAACGTTTCCCGACGAGAAGGCATTTGCCTGTATTGAGAGTGAACTGGGAGTGTCTCTGGATTCCATATACTCAGCCATCTCGCCGGAGCCCATTGCAGCTGCCAGTCTTGGCCAGGTCTACAAAGCTCAGCTTAAGCAAATAGGTCGGTTTGTCGCAGTCAAGGTGCAAAGGCCAGGAATTGAAGAAGCCATTGGGTTGGATTTTTACCTTCTCAGAGGTCTAGGTTTTCTTGTGAACAAGTATGTTGATATTATTTCCAGTGACGTCGTTGCTCTCATTGATGAATTTGCAAAAAGGGTTTACCAGGAACTTAATTATGTTCAGGTGCAAACTCAACTCTATCATCAATCTTATCTTGTTGTGCTATCCTGCACTTAGTTAGTAGATAACTCGGTTTCTCACTGTTTGGTTGTGCTAGTTATATTCAGGAAGGTAAAAATGCTCGGAGATTTAAGAAGTTATACGCTGACAAAGAAGAAGTGTATGTACCAGATATATATTGGGATTACACTAGTGCAAAAGTACTCACCATGGATTGGGTGGACGGGGTAAAGCTTAACGAGCAAGAAGCCATTGAGAAGAGAGGTTTGAAGATGTTAAATCTGGTTGATATAGGTATTCAGTGTAGCTTGAGGCAGTTGCTCGAATATGGCTATTTTCATGCTGATCCTCATCCTGGTAATCTTCTAGCGACGCCAGAGGGCAAATTGGCTTTCATTGATTTCGGTATGATGAGTGAAACACCGGAAGAAGCAAGATCTGCTATAATTGGTCATGTGGTTCATATGGTTAACAGGGATTATAATGCTATGGCTCGTGATTACTATGCATTAAATTTTCTCACACCGGATGTAGATGTGTCTCCAATTGTGCCTGCTCTTAAGAATTTCTTTGACGGTGCACTTAACTCGACTGTAAGCGAGCTCAACTTTAAGACTATTGTGGATGGTCTGGGAAATGTTCTTTATCAGTATCCTTTTAATGGTGAGTTTTCATTGTCCCTAGTATTGTAATTTTTCTATTGAAAAATTATAGAAACCAACCAGTATTCTTGCGGCTGTTCAGATTGCAGTCTGCTCTTATGAGCATTTAGAAATTGAGAAAGCATACATACTTTTGGCATTAGTGAGTTTGTTAACTTCATTCCTACTTGCTTGCAGTACCGGCATATTATGCACTAATATTGAGGTCGCTTACTGTGCTAGAAGGTCTAGCTCTTTATGCTGACCCAGACTTTAAGGTGCTTGCTGCTTCGTATCCATATTTTGCTAAAAGACTCCTGACTGATCCAAATCCTTACCTTAGAGATGCTCTAATTGAATTGTTGTTCCAAGATGGCAGATTCAGGCAAGCATCTGCATTTATTCATCATCTTTAATCTTGACCTATTTGTTGTTTGGTACCTTGTTGGGCTAACATGCATGACATCTCTACCTAGCATGCAGGTGGAATAGGCTTGAGAACCTTCTTGTGCAAGGACAGAAAGATCGAGATTTCACTACCAAAGATGCTTTGCAACCTGTTTTGAAGCTCCTTCTGGGTCCTGATGGTGAGGAACTACGAGTACTTGTTGTGCAAGAGGCAGTTCGGGTCACTGAAGCTATTGTCTTAGGTTCAATGATAGATACATATGATTCCATGCCTGAGTTTATGAAGGTTGTTGTCAACAATGGTAATACAAATGGACCTTTTAAGCTAAGCGATGGTGAACAAGCAAGGATGCTAGAACTTCGAGATAGAGTGCTCAGAGTGTGGAGTCTTTTGAGATCTTCAGATAGTTTTGATCCAAGCCTCTTGCAGCCACTTGTACAGGTACTACCTGATGTAAACTGCATTCTACTTACTGTGAGAATTATTAAAATTACAATAGAGTGCTCAGAGATGATTTATGATGAGTTGACTGTATTTGGTACTTCACAGAATAAAACGATAATATAGTGGAGAATGTTGAGTAGTGTTTTTATATTGAACTTTGAACTTGCTTTACATCTTATTCAGTTGAAAGTTCAACTCCAAGTGCCCAGGTGCAGTTGCTAAACATATCATTTTACAGGTCCTGGAAGAACCGGAAGCCCGGAACCTTGGCGGGCGTATTTTCGGGGGAGTTACTCTACGCCTATCGGCCCGACTGCTGCAACAGGTTCTCAAATCTCCAACCACTGTGCCTGCTGCTCTTCAATGACCATAACAACTGGGTAATGATACAATGTACACTCCAAATGTTTGTGCATAGAGCATGCTGTTCTGTTCGTTTACAAGCTCTTCATTATGTACTTAGTCGAAAAAACAATACCACAGTGCTATTTTATTTCCCATTAATCCATCATTTCTGTACTAACCTTGAATCAGTGAACTGTAAATTGTAATCCTTTATTGTGATTTAATGGTTCCCCCTAAAAAATTAATGTTAGAATAATGTCTATATTTCAATAGATGTTAAATGAAAATGATAATGTAAGTTTTGTTGAAGAAAGCTCATCTTACATTCTTGCATTTAGATTGCTATTGTGAGAATTACATTCAAGATATTTTATTTCCTATTATTAAAATATTGTCTAATTATCTGACCATAAAAGTTTGTTTAAATAATTAGATGGATTTTTTTATATGAAATAATGTTATAGCAGTGTCTGAATTAGTGCTCATCTTTTTCATTCTGCTGGTACATCACTATCTATTTTTTTGTCCCTTTACAATTAATAAAATTTTCTGGCGAGCAAAAAAATAAACAATAAAAAGAATAATCTCAAATCAATTTGGCAATGGTATTTGATAAATTTAAAAATAAAAGTCATTCTTCGGTAATAATCAATATACAAAGACTAGATTGGAAACAAAGAATAATATTATTTTTACCTTTGTTTCTGATTATATAGTTAGTTTTAGTCGCTTGATTATGTACGTTATTTTAGGGAATATGATTTAGGAATTTAAAAAGGATGCATAATTTAAATATTTAGAAAATTTTACTATGTGATTTAGTAAATTATAATATTATATATTAAATAATTTCATTGCAAACACCCTTTATTTGAAAATAAAAGAGTTTGTTTATACATTTTACCCCTTAAATAATATCACACATTAAACAATCTTATCTTTTATGGTACTCCACATGTATCGTATCGTGTGAGGCCGACAAAGATTTGGGAGGTATTATTTTTTCAAAGATTAGGGGCATTTTAAAAAGAAAATTAAACTTGGGGACTCCTTTGACAATTCCCCTTTTTATAACAATTTCTAGTTTAATCCACCCTTCGTCGTCGTCGTTCTTCCTTTTTCTCGCCTGTAAATTTATATCCAAACAGAAGAAAGCAGAGGCGGAAGAAGTGCGAAGGAGCATCATCGTCACCTCGCCGCCCTCGTCGTCCCTCCGCCTCCTCGAGACCGCGAGGAATCCAGGAATGAAGTCCTCCCTCCTTCAGATCTGATGTCGCCGCCCCGAGATCCGTCATCCAGTGAGGGATTCATCCTTCTATTTTGCTCGTTCGGCGACGGATTCGTCTCGGTTCCAGGGAATTAAGTGAGCGATTCTTTCTGTGGATTCCGGAGGTTTGTAGAACGCTTGGCTCGTGGATCGAGGAGTGGAGATGGGAGAACTCGGGGGGTTCCAGTTAGGGACCATAGGAGCGCTGAGCCTGTCGGTGGTGTCGTCTGTGTCGATTGTGATATGTAACAAGGCGTTGATGAGCTCTCTCGGCTTTATATTCGGTATGAGATCTGTTATTTCTTCCGCTTCTTTCTTCGTTGCCTCCTAATTATGATTGAGAGCGATTTGATATACGGATCTATTCAGGAAAAAATAGATCTTCTGGTGGTTGATTCTGTTAATTTCGTGCCTCATTATTTATAATGTTATGTTCTTATTACAATATTAATATTCAGAGGCAAGAAACTTACCGACTTGAGCGTTGTATTTTAGAAGATTTTGTAGTGTTATAGATAAATACAACAGTTGGCCTTTTGCTAATAGAAGTTCAACTATGAAATGGAATAGGCTGGATCCATTTTCTATTCTTTAGGAATTATATTCTGTTCAAAAACATTCCAGTCTTAATATATCTCCATTTTAAGGAACATGACCTTGCATAGGGTTCAATGAAAGGATGACTTCCATGTAGCCTCACCCATAATATTGGGAAGAGCTCGGCTAGATGATGATTTATCTACTTGTCTTCACAGAAATGTCAGAAAAAAATTCTAGTGCAAAATGAAGACAAGATGCCATGGTTTCAAATGTTATACATGTTGATATTCTTCTACAATATGATTGGAAGCCAAGAATTTGTCAAAAATCCTCTGTTCCTAGAAACTCATATGGATGATCTGATATCAATGAAACATTTATCCCAAGCATAAATATGTAAAATCAGAGATTTATTTGGATCTCAATGGTGTTGCACTTTGCATTGTCTGAACTGCCCAAAGATAATCACCAAAAGAATTGGTCAAATTTCATGAAATAAGCTGCACGTTGTTTCAGTAAATATTTGCTAATAGACAGTCTAATAAGCATGTATCCTCTGTTATTTTCAGCCACTACCTTGACGAGCTGGCATCTCTTGGTTACCTTCTGTTCTCTTCATGTGGCATTGCTGCTAAAACTATTTGAGCACAAACCTTTTGATCAGAAGGCTGTCATGGGTTTCGGAATTCTAAATGGAATTTCCATAGGTCTATTAAATTTAAGCTTAGGCTTCAATTCTGTCGGTTTCTATCAGGTACACACATTTCTGCTAGTAATTAATCTTACGATTGTAAGCATCTTGACTTTTTTTTAAAAAATTAAAATATATTTAGATATATGCTTGAATCAGAATGAAAGTATATTCCTATAGAATGTTGAAGATATAGCACTGCTTTTGCTTATGTTTAGCTTGTAAATCCATCCTGTTTAGCTTGTAAAGAGAAACAATATATCAATCTTGATATTTTATTCTTCAATTTTTTTCCTTATTAATTTTCTGTAGAAGTTCAAATTTTTATCTGTTTATTGTACTTTTGACTCTCATGATTGATTTACCATGCAGATGACAAAACTCGCAATCATTCCTTGTACTGTCTTCTTGGAGACTGTTTTTCTGTCAAAGAAGTTTAGGTGTGATTCCTTCTGTTATTTTATTCTTCTCTTTGAAACATATTTTTAATCTTTTGGCAGTTTTGACATATTTCCTTATCCATCTCTTATTCTGAGTTTAGACTAGTGACAAAATCACTTGAGATGTACACTACAACTCTTACATCGAACATTTCTCTATATTTGTTTCTTAGGTTATAGAGTCCCTTCAGAATCATATCCCATAATCCATTAGTGCTTCCTGATTTATCCGGGTGGTCAATGAGAAATTTTTGTGAGGCTGAATTGATCATCTCCAGAATTAATCTGATCATAAAAATTGAATACCTGGATTATTAAAAAAATAATCATCGCACGAGTGGAGGAGGCACTAGGCATTCTCAAAAGGTCTCCACTAACTCTACTGCTCCCTTGTCAATATCGTTGTTGATGGTGGTTCTCTCATTGTTGATGTTAACAATTACATGAGTTAAAATATGGTCATTGGACTTGACAAACTCATTAATCTCAAATAATTTATTGGCCAAGTAAGGAAAGCACAAAAATTAATATATGTTTTAAAATAAATATTGTTCATTTCCTTCACAAATAGCCTAATATTTTGTCTTAGTGTGATTTTGATTGTATCAGAAACCATTTCCTGAATATTATTTGTACATTATTTTTTGGAAACTTTACGCTATTACTAAAAGCAGATTCTGAAAATTCTTTTAACCCCTGCACAACCTTGTACCTCAGACATATGCCATTTTCTATTTGTTTGCCCTTAACCTAATTGAGATTGGGAATTGAATGCCTTTTGTATGGACGAGCTCTCAAGTATTTTAATGTATAGTTTATATTAATTGTATTTGTCAGGGACTCAAAAAAGGAAGCACTGCTTTCATAGTTCTTTAGGAAATGTTTTCCCTCATACTAATTTGTGTTAGCAGTTTCCTTTGTGAAATCTAATGATTACTTATGATACTACAGAGTAAATTTGTTAAACTGCAATCACAGACTTCATAGTTGTTTTCTTTTTGGGAAAAAAAGGATTTTGAGTGAAACCAGTTCACTCAATTTTTCTCTTTTTCCACTAAAGGAACATTCAGACTTCATAGTTGTTACTCATTAGAGACTGTGATCTTGCTCATTCATGACTGAATCATCATTGCCGGCTATTGTTTTGCTATATTCACATTCAAATATAATATCTCAGCTAGAGTGCCATGAAAATAGAATAATTTTTTATCCAGTTGTGATATTATTATGAATAGGAATCCATTCATCGTTTGCTCCAGCTTCCGCAAATTAAATTATTGCCTTTCTTTTAACTAGATTGACTGTCAAATTGATATACATATATTTCATCTTCATTTTGTACTTTGTACTGCAGTCGGAGTATCCAACTCTCACTTTCTGTCCTCCTATTTGGTGTTGGAATTGCAACTGTGACAGATCTGCAGCTTAATTTGCTTGGATCTGTACTATCTCTTCTAGCAATTGTTACAACTTGCATTGCACAAATCGTATCCTTTAAGCTTTTCTCTATTACCTGTGAGAATCTTTTGAACTATAATACTCAAATTACTGATCTTTGCAATGGTGTTCAATGATTTAGTTTTTACATATTCACCTTTTAGGGTAATCAAGATATTATACCATAATGGTTAGTCTTGGAATTTCACACATTGAATTATCAGATTGCTTAATTCGAGAACATGAAACACAATCTCACTGTCTAGTTTTTCCACCAACAGCAGATTTTTCAATGGTGTTATTTTGTATTTCATAAAGGAAGATTGGAATGACTTATTTTTTGTGTTACATCTGTATGTTTCCAGTGTTTTCTGTAACCATTAGTCAAGGACAACCTGTTCATAACATTCCTGATTGGATTAGGTTTTTATATTCTTGTTTTAGACCTTAATCAGATGTTCTCAGATGACAAACACAATACAAAAGAAGTTCAAGGTCTCTTCTACGCAACTTTTGTATCAATCTGTTCCTTATCAAGCTTTAACGCTCTTCGTATCCGGCCCATTTCTTGATGGGCTCCTGACAAACCAGAATGTTTTTGCATTCAACTACACTCCTATAGTTCTGGTAAGATACCTCTTTCAAGTTTCTGTGTGAACATACACAGTTCTGATCTCATACTTCCATTTTGTATTGTAGTTGTTCATTGTGCTTTCATGCCTAATATCAGTATCAGTCAACTTCAGCACATTTCTTGTGATTGGAAAGACATCACCCGTGACATATCAAGTTCTAGGTCATCTCAAAACATGCTTGGTTTTGGCATTTGGTTATGTCTTACTTCACGATCCATTCAGTTGGAGAAATATATTCGGGATCTCAGTTGCAATTGTTGGTATGGTTTTGTATTCTTATTTCTGCACAATTGAGGGCCAGCAAAAAACTCGTGAAGCGTCGTCCCAAATGTTACAGGTACATCTTCTATGTTTTTTATAATCTTTTACTTTCTGATTCTACTAAAATTGAGTAAAAATATCCTAGCGCTGCATGATTTGTTCTCCAGCTCAATCCTTCATCCCAACCATTAATTTCTTTTTCTATTTCTTTTGCATTCTACAATATTTTCTTTACTCAGAATAGTTTATTATCAATCTCTTTGACCAACAAGTATTTTCCATGTTTCATCTTCTCTGACCCAACTTGGGGTGGTTGCCTAAGCACTGGCTTTGACAGATCTTTTTCTAAGCTTACAAAAAGGTGACTTTTAAGGTTTTGGCAAGGAAAGACTGAAAGTTATATCCTTCAGCCATAGTTGTGGCATAGCACCTTTTACAGCATAGGGTATATTGAGATTCAGTGCCTTGTTAACTGTTCTTAGTGCCCATTAAATTTCAGAGGCAAACAAAGCCACAGAAAAATTACAATTTTGTCTCGTCTGGTTTGGGGCGGAACAGGCCTATAAATTAGTTCCCAAGCAGTTAGATAAAGTGCCTAAATTGGTTATTGATCTCAGCTTGAAAGATAAATCGACTGAAGTCATAGATAATTATTGATCTCAGTTAGCAAGGATCGATCATCCAGGCATTGCTGTTTACGTGGAGGTGTACTTTATTATTATTCTTTTTTATCATTGAATCACATTCAAATTTTTCTCTTGTTGGTTCCATGGTATATGATTGAAAAACCATAGTAAATGGTCTTAAAAATTGTAGTACATGAAAAATAGAAAGCTCATAGTAGATGATGTAAGGAATTGTGATATAGAAAATGGTAGGATACATAAAAAATTATCATTTTTATATGAGATGAACAGAATTTCTGTTTTATTTTGTTACAAGTGATTAATCTACTCAACATTCAATTTTCCAAAATTGTCAAAGGTGAAAGACGACGAGACTGAACCTTTGATCAGAGTTGATGCTGGAGCTGCAATGAACGGCAACGGTCCTTTGCCAACATCAGTATGGAGCTCCGACAAAGATCTGCAAGCCTGATTACTCCTCCAATGTACAGAATCGTAAATGCCGATCTCAATTCTCGCTAGTGTCATGATATCTAGCGGTCGGAAAGAAGACACCAACATTCTTCCACGAGTTAGGCGACGACTCTGCATTCAATCTGGAAGTCACTTATTTACCCAAATTCAGGTATTCTTATCGAGATTTATATCAGATATTAGTATAGAATGCCAATTGTTTTTCCTCATTTGTAACCGAAAAATGAATTGAGAACCATCTGGTTATTGTTCAAATTGCTATTTGTTTGCTTGTTGAAAAAAAGATGTGTGATGATTCATGTTTGTTATGTTTTGTTCCAGTAAAAGAAGGATGTATAAAATCTTTTTCCCATTGTTATCGTGCAAGCATTTGCTATTCAGGGTCTATTTAAATTTGAATCCGCAGAGGTCTGAAAGAGGCATGTGGGGGAATGAACTGAATCATTGATTTGCAAATAGATTTAGGTTTGTTGTATCTCGACTAGTAATCACAATCATCGTCTTCTTCATCCGATCATCAATTGAGTATTTTTACAATTTGTTTGTCGTAATCAACTCAGTTATTTACCGAGAATTTTAATTTTTGCATACATATCCTATTGATGAGGACCTATACATAGGTTTATCCTAGATTATGCTCGAGCTTCAAATTCCTGATCTCTAGATCATACGATAATAATTTTATCATTACATTAAGATTTCCCATCAAACACTTATAATTTAATACTTGTTTAAATAGTAGTGTAGTGTTAAATGAACTATACTTAATTTGCCATTCAATTTTCCTTTTCATAAAAAAATTTATTTCTATCATCTTTTTTTTTCTTTCATCTATTTAAAACTATTTTTTACAAAGAAAATATTTGATATTTACTATAAAAATGTTGTCCTTTGATAACTGAGAATACGAAAAGAATGGGTGCATTTGGTTCAAGTTATAATATATAACCTTGATTATGTGATTACCAGGTAATAACATAACCAAGATTATAGGGCATAAAACATAACCTAATATTGTTTGGTTTACTTTATTTATTTGGAAGGAATAAAACATAACCAATTTTATATTTACTATATTACCCTTCATTCAATTATATTTTAATATAATTCATTAAATTAATAAATATAATTTGATAATTTTATTTTAATAAAATAATTCATTAAAAATAATAATTTTAATAAAAAATATTAAAATAATAAATATAATTTGTTACTTTTATTTTTAAAATTTATAATAAATTTATATATTTTAATAAAATAATTTATTAAAATAATTATTTTAATAAAATAATCCATTAAATTAATAAATATAATTCTTAATTTTATATTTTTAAATTTAAAATAAATTTATATTTATTTTAATAAAATAATTTATTAAAATAATTATTTAAATAAAATAATTCGTTAAATTAATAAATATAATATGATAATTTTATTTTAATAAAATAATTTATTAAAAAATAATTTTAATAAAATAATTTATTAAATTAATAAATATAATTTGTTAATTTTATATTTTTAAAATTTTAAAAAATATATATTTTTTTAATAAATAATTCATTAAAATTATTATTTTAATAAAATAATTTATTTTGAAAATTCGCAAGGTAATCACATTACCGGGTTATAAATTTGCTGATGTGACGGTAATGTTATATTACTTGGGAATCGATTATAACTTGAACCAAACAAGGTTATAAACTAATAACGAAATATATAAGGGTGGTTTTGTAATTTCGACACTAGATTTTAATATAAAGCATCTGACGAGATTCCGAGAAAGCGAGAGGGGAGAAGACTGGAGGTCGGAGGAGGTCCTCCGAGGTTTCCTTCCACGTAAAGTATCGCTTCCCCTCTTCCTCGATCTGTCTTCTCTTCGGATCTTTTGGAGCTCGTTCTCGATTTCCCTCTTCTTTTCTCTCCTCCTGAGGAGTTTTTGCTCGTAAGGTGAGCTTTTTTGCGCGGCAACGGCGGCGGTGATGTCCATTTCTTTGATTGTTTGTTCTCACCCTCGTATTATTGTTCTGTAGGAACATTTTATGCGTTTTAAAAAGGAAGACAATGTGATAACAATCCGTTCGGCACAGTTTTTTGTGTGTGCGTGTGTAAAAAAAGGGTTTCTTCGGTTCCGATTGTTCTTCTTTTGTCGATTATTCTTAGCACGGTGGGTGTTTTTATAGCCCATTTGCAGTAAATCGTCCAAAGGAAAATTTTTTGCTTCAGATTTGTTCAATTCCTTCTGCATTTTACCGGTTAAGACACAATTTTATTTTCAATTATATGTTAATAATCTATTTTTGCCATATATTTTTAGTAAAATAGATATATTTTTTCCTTCTGATTCTTCTTTTCCTCCTATTTTTCTCAGCATGGTGCGTGTTTTGTCAATAGGAATTTTTTCTGTAAATTTATTCATCTGGTCTTTTTTTTAGTCAAGGTCATTTGTAGTAATATTCCTGATTGTTCCTCTAATTTGTTCTCTTGCAAGAATAGTTTTTGTTCATTATTTTTGCCTATTCACATGGATGCAATATTTGTAGCTCATCACTGAACAAATCTGTTTAGTTTCTTTTAAAAATATTCCTTTGAATGTTTTATCTGGTGCTAAGCAGATCTGTGTGCATTAGATTATTTAACATCCTGTTGTTCCCTGATGATTGGCCTTTTTTAAAAATTTTGAAACAGATGGAATCTCTTTTCTTTTCTACTATAAAAATCAAAGAAAATTGTTTGTCATATTACTGCTCAAGTGTGACCTTCCTCATTCTGAATTATACTTTGTAAGTTGAAGTCTATGTTTTTGCTATTGAGCAAATGCCCTAATAAGGCCCCCCATTGTTTAAGGCTTCCTCTCTTAAATGTCCATGTTGAGGTCCCATGGGAACTACAGATCTACTTTTACCCTCAGAATCATGTTCGTTCAAACCTTAGTTCAAGTATAATGTTTTATTAGGTCATAATTCGAGGGGTAGAGTTGGATCCATAGAACATCATTCATGTGGCATTTGGCAAAATGTTATCTCGTCACAATTAGGGGCCTTTCTAAGGCAGTTGTTGCTGTAGATATTCCTCATTTTTAATTCAAAGTAGATTTGTTAAACAAATTTGCTTTTCCTTGATACTCAGATGTTAATTTGTTTTAATTTTATGTCGTCTTGCTGAAAATTGGAAGATAACTTCAGGGAATGCTGAAAGATGTGCTTGAACGTAGGGCAATCTTTGTTGAACAAAAATGTTGTCATCGCTTCATCTGAACTTTGTGTGTTCATCCTTGATGATATTGGACAGCAAAAGAATTCCCACTATGTGCTTCAAGTACAATTTTATGATGGAGCGAGAAATATTCGAGAAGCTATCGTGTTAGACCACGACCTTGGGGAAGACGGTTGAGATTAACAGCAGAGTGAATATCCCCTGTTCTATAAAGTATCGATCCTTGTTCTTGGGGGAGTGCATCTTACTGTTCTAGTTTGTTTGTGTTATCATAGGATGGAATCGGAAAACAAAGGAAATGAGTTGATGCAGAAGTACGAGGTTGGAAGAATGTTAGGCAAAGGTACCTTTGCCAAGGTTTACTATGCGAGAAACTTAAAAACTTCCCAGAGCATTGCCTTAAAGGTGATTGAAAAAGACAAGGTCATGAAGGTTGGGCTGAATGATCAGATTAAACGAGAGATGTCGGTGATGAGATTGGTGAGGCACCCCAACATTGTAGAGCTTTACGAGGTCATGGCCACCAAATCTAAGATATACTTTGTTCTGGAGTATGCCAAAGGTGGTGAGCTGTTTGACAAAGTTGCCAAGGGTAAACTCAAAGAAGATGTTGCCCGTAAGTATTTTCAACAGCTGATCACTTGCTGTGGATTTCTGCCATAGCAGAGGTGTCTACCATCGCGATCTGAAACCTGAAAACCTTCTGCTCGATGAGAATGAGAACCTGAAGATTTCAGATTTTGGTTTGAGTGCTCTTGCAGAGTCTAGGAGACAGGACGGTTTGCTTCACACAATTTGTGGCACGCCTGCTTATGTTGCTCCTGAGGTGATTAGTAGAAAAGGATATGATGGAGCGAAAGCTGACATATGGTCCTGTGGGGTGATTTTGTTTGTTCTCATGGCTGGTTATCTCCCATTCCATGATCCAAATCTCATCGAATTGTATCGGAAAATTGGAAAGGCAGAATTCAAGTGTCCCAATTGGTTTCCATTGGAAGTTAGGAGGCTGCTCGTGCGCATTCTCGACCCCAATCCTAACACTCGGATAACAATCACAAAGATTATGGAGATTCCTTGGTTTAGAAAAGGAATTGGAGGAAGAGTGAATGGAAATGGCAAAGAAACACAAGTAGAAACTGATCGATGCGAGATCAGGAAGTTGATGAACCTAAATGCTTTTGATCTTATCTCTCTTTCAGACGGATTTGATCTTTCTGGCATGTTTGAGGAAACTGACTATAAGAGAGAAACAAGATTCATATCCAGCCAGCCCGCCTCTAGCATCATCGCGAAGTTGGAGGAGATTGCTAGATTCATGAAGCTGAAAGTGAAGAAGAAAGACTACGGGAGGCTGGAAATGGAAGGAACCAAGCTAGGGAAAAAGGGTGTTTTAGCCATTGATGCAGAGATCTTTGAGCTCACTCCTTTATTTAATCTCGTAGAGATGAAGAAGGCGAGCGGAGATACCTTGGAGTACCACAAACTGTGGAAGCACGACATCAGACCAGCTCTCAACGACATCATCTGGGCATGGCAGGGCGAGCAGCAGCAGCAGCAGCAATAATCTTCACCATTTCGATAAAATTGCAACCTATTTTGCGCATGAAGCAGACGATGTGGATCTGTTTGTTTGCATTGTCATTTCTCTGTTCTATGAACGATGATGCATGCTTTATCAGAAGATAGCAGCTAGATATCAAAAGATGAGATACAACTCGATGATGAATGATGCTTATCAGAATAAATCATGCATGTGTTTTTGTTGTGCATGTGATCAATCTTATTGCTGAGTTACATGGATAATTTATAAATAAAAATGGGTCATAAAAAATAATATAAAAAGAAATGTAAAAAATCGTAAAGGAATATTATACTTTTCAATATTTTAAAATAGTCTTTAAATTTTAACAACTCTTTAAAATATATTTAAAAATATAGTCTTGGACGAGTGAGTAGTGATTTAAGTGATCATAAAGAAGGAATAAATAAAGTGTTTTGATCACATTTTAAGGAAATTTAAAGAATAAATTCCCACCCTATTATTTGATTCTTTATCCTTTGCTCATGTTCTACGCAATCCAACGGCTTCAAGCAGAAGAGCAGAAGTAGAGGCGCCAGAGTGAGTCTATGGAGGCGGTGGCGGCGAATCCAGCGATCACGGTGGTGGCGCTCTGCGGCTCCCTCCGCAAGGGTTCCTTCAACCGTGGCCTCATCCGCTCCGGCAAGTCCTTCTCCTCGATCTCCATTGTGCACTTCTCATCGGTTTTTACGGCTATTTTATCCCTTTTCGCCCTACTCTTGATCCATAGCCGTTCAGATCTGCAATGCATCCATACCCGGGATGAAGATCGAGTACGTCGACATCGCGCCGCTCCCCTTCCTCAACACCGACCTCGAGGTCAACGGTAGCTACCCGGAGCCGGTGGAGGCTTTCCGCCGCAAAATCCTTGGGGCGGATGCCTTCCTTTTCGCCTCGCCCGAGTACAACTACTCCATGACAGGTAGATCCGAAATCTCACCTTGTTTATGGTCTACTCTCTACTCTGTCAAATAGATGCTTGCTTCTTTTTTTTTTTTTGTCTATGGCTGGTTAAGTGTTTTCTTTATTGCTTAGGTCTTGTTCTCAATGGATCTTTTTTTATGCCACTTTATCTGTAAAATTATCTGTTCTTTGTGGATTTTTCCTTCCACCATAATGAAACTTCACAGTGATAAACCTTATAAAAGTAATAAAATAGGAATGAATTTGACAATAAGCTAAAGCTACTAACAATACTTGAATAATTCAACACCCTTGACCTTGTCAAGATAAAACTCATTTGTGTATCTCATTTGAATGGCCAAAAACCTTTGCTAGTAGTAGCTGATACTATGAATCTATTTTTTTCAAAAAGAAGGAAATACAAGGCTGATGGAAATAGAGTGGACAGCTAAAATAGTGCGAAATGTTTCGTCTTGGTCAAAAACTATAATTTTATGAGACTGGTGTGCGATTGATCATACTTTCTGTCGATGTTTAGCATTTAGCAAATTTCACAAAATTTTAATATAGCAAAAATATGAAAAATCTAAGATGAATTTGTGAGGTTAAGAAGAAAAATCAAACATAATTTTTGTATCTGAGATCAGTTATGTGTAGTTACAAGGATGATAACATAAGAGAAAATATATCAAAATAATTTGGATACCTATCAAGTTCAATGACAAATAAACGTGATATTTAGATAAGTTTGGATCAATTAAGGCATGAGGCATGGAGGGAGTTCAAAGATACGTCTATCTACCATAACCGAAATGACAAATTTGATATTATTATTGTTGTATCGTAAGAGTTCAATGACAGAATAAATTGATGTAGTTAACCTCAAATAGTTTAGGCTCGTAACTTGTTGTTTTTAGTCCTTTCATAATTGTCTCTCTTCTTAGTTTTGTTATAGTGCCCACAACCTCTGTTGCTGAATAGTCTTCTTATGTTCATTCTTGAGTACCTTGATTTGAACTTTTTTTACATACTTTGAAGTGAATGCCTGAGATCGTTCAAAAGATAGAGTCATATGAAGCAAACTGATAGAAACAATAGTGGGCTTCATCCTTTCACACATTTTGGCACCTCATTCTCAGTGCTGTGAAAGAGTGAATTCTGGTTAGAATTTTTTGCAATTTAGAGGTTTACAAAACTTTTCTCAAACAATTGCTGAGTAATTTACAACCTTTGCTTGCTAGTGAAAACTTTCTTATTAGCTTTCTGCTATAAAACCTTTCTACAAAAACAGGTTACTACTACCTTGAACCTCATTAACGAAACACAATCAAGCTCAAACTTCAAGTTTGTTTTCATTCTCTTTGTGATGGTACAATCAAGTTCAAGTTCAAAGTAACTGCATTTGTTCCACCATTGCCCTTAGCGGTTGAGATATCGAACACAATGTAATATATTTTGTACATACATTTACTCTCTTCTTTCTATCTGGTTTCTTCAATTCTTGAATATTAAACTATAACATTCACCTGAGCTGAGGTGTTGTAATCATTTGTTGTCTTTAAGATGAAATAGCATTGCATATCTTCGAAGATTAGCATCCAATGTTTACTCCTTTTATATTTAGGTCCATTGAAGAACGCTATTGATTGGGCCTCAAGACCTCCAAATGCCTGGGCAAACAAGCCCGCCGCTATCGTAAGCGCGGGTGGTGGTTTCGGCGGCGGAAGATCTCAATACCATTTGAGGCAAGTTGGAGTATATCTAGATCTTCACTTCATCAACAAACCAGAACTATTTGTGCGCGCATTCGAGCCACCTCAAAAGTTCGATATCGATGGAAACCTAATCCACCTTGAGACCCAAGAAAAGTTAAAGCAACTGCTTTTGTCACTTCAGGCTTTCACCCTGAGACTTCAGGGTAAATGATTACTTTGTTAGAGACGAATAGCCATGGAGTAAGAACATTAACGTTGATCTTGTTATGATCGTTGTTGTCTAATTATAAGGTGTCAAATATTGTCTTGACCTATTTCTCATAATATCGTAAGGCCCGCTAGGCCCGTTATCGACCCACTGGGCCACAGAGATATATATCAACGAGGCATGAAATTTTGAATTCGCCCTTTCTAATTATGGAAATTTTGAATTTGCCCTCTGATAGAAAATTGGATTTGAAATTTAAAAATTTTAGTATTGCACTTATTCAATGGCGATCCAGGAATTACTGGACTGGATCAAAGGTGATATTTCTATTACAATAATATAGGAAATAATTTGGAGTCATGATGGTTCGGTTAAGGCAATTTAATATTTATGGTATGGAATTAAGATAAGTGGGTTTAAAATTTTGTGATTGATTCTGTTCCGAACAAAATTTGGTGGATTGCTCAATCTTCGTGTATAAAATCGTACCTGCTCTTTCCGTTTCTTAATTTCGCAATGTTCGACTCAAACCCTCAAGATTCTTGATCGAGAACGCCGGCATGAAGAGAAGCTACGTGGAGACGGAAACGGAGAAGGAAAAGAAGGAGAAGAAGGTGAAGCTGATTACCTGGAAGTTGGGCGGCCAAGTCGTGGCCACCTCTCCCCTGTTTTCATCCGTCCAGTTAATGGTCATGCCGGGCGTCGCCGCCCCTCCCTCCTCCGGTTCTGGCACTCGTTCTACTTCGAGTTCCGGGAGGGGGCCGCTGGCGCCGGAGCGGTGCGGCAGGTTGAGGGAGAAGCTGGCGCAGCTGGGCGTGCGCCACCCTGTTTCGGTGATGAAGAAGGCTATCACGACCAGCGACGTCAACCTCGGGCAGCACCGCCTTCTGCTACCCAACAAACTCCTGGACCGGCGGCTGCTGTGGGCCGTGATGAGCGAGGAGGAGGAGGCGCGGACGAGGGGAGATGCGGGGCTGGAGGTGAGAGTCCTGGACCGGCTGGGGCGGGAGTACGAGCTGAGGCTGCGGCTGGTGCACTCCATCGAGGCGTACCGCGTGATGGGTCGCGACTACACGAGGCTGGTGGAGGCCAACGCGCTCCGGGAGGGGCAGCTGCTGGAGCTCTTGGCTTTCCGCCTCGACGACCAGTTTGGGCTAGCGGTGTTGGATCACGAAGAGAATCAGCAGGAGATGGAGGAGGCCGCTGGTGGTGGAGGTGAGCAGCAGTCGGCGGTGATGGGGTGGCGGCGGGGGAACGAGATAGTGGAGGCGGCGCTGACGCTGATTAGCATGAGAAGGCAACTTCCTTCTCCTTGATGTCAGTCCTCGCGATCTGGAGAAACACACAAGTTTTTTCTAATGGAATTAATTCAGATTTAAATTCATTTATTAATGAGTTTAGATAAAGTAGATAGATTTTGGAAGAGGTTGTAATAAGAATTGATTGTTGTTATTAATGTTGTTGTAGGTGTTTGGACTCATTTGTGCCCCAGCTTTTGGGGTTAATTGTTCATGAGAAAAGGGAAATTTTAAACATATTTTTTTAATCTGAGATCAGTTGTGTACAGTTGCAAGGATGATGACATCATTTTATTGAAGTCCAAATTGTTAAGTGGTAGGTAATATGGCAATTTAGTCTATATATAAATCTAATGCAAGTGAAAACCCATAGCTAAATATTTAGCAAGAATAATGAAAATGCCCATCAATCGTTCTATGTTTTTATCTATAACTATTTAACAACATTGAACAAAAATTTTCACTCTTTACAAAATGATTAATCTTCACAAATAAACAATAAAAAATGGAATGATATTATATATTTTTTTCACAGAATTTTCATTTTCTTTGACTTGATTTGAAGATTCCTTTCTCTCCATTCCTAAGAAGATTATGCTGTCTTTGATCTTATCAAACTCACAAATCAAGAGGAAAAAACACATATAATTAAAAGATTCTGGACAAATTGTTACATAACCTTAATTCCAACAATCACACCCCTGCGAGAGCTATAAAAGGAGGAAAAAAACATCAAAATAAATTAATTAAAAACTCTCTTTTAGTTTTTGTTTTTGCAAAAATACAAATTTAATCTCTAGAAAATTAAGTTGAATACCTGGTTAGGGCACCTCATCGCAGGGGATGTAGTAAGAATCTTGGATGTGTTAGATTGGCTGTCTCTGCTCAGACTGGTAGTAGCACACCTGATACAAAAACAAACCCAAGATTGAACTATTTATATTCGGCCAAATGAATAAATATTATGCCCCTCTTTTGCAAAACAACAAAAGAGGCAGGCACTAGTGTAATAGTAATATGGAAAACATTTAACCAAGAAAATTAGTAAGATTAAATAGCAAGAGTTGATATCAGAAACACAACAGCATTTGGACTAGGGAGACATGAGGAATCGGTACGAGAAATAAAATGTCCAAATTTGTGAATGTTGTCAAAAGCTAATATAAGTTACAGATGAGGAGGATGTAACTTGTGGAACATTGTGACGTTCAGTATTTGGACAAGACTAACTATAATGGACAAGGAACGAGGTTTCGAGGACTTGTTTGAGGTCTATCATTGTTCGAATTGTCACTGCCTAGCTTTCTTTGAGCTGCAACGGGGGCATTTATACTGTTTTATGCTCTCGGCTTTGGCAGGAGTTATCTTCACGCACTTCCCATGGAACCACCTTTCACATACATCACATGCAATCCAAAACTCATCTGCACTGTAACTTCCACCGCAAGCACCACAAAGGGTTTCGCTGTGTTCGTCATCATCTTCATCAAACCCTTCTTCAGCCATCCTCGAGTTGCTTTTTATTTGTCCATCACTTGATCTCTGTAGGGAAATGAGTAATTAATTAGTCAGCAATCGAAGAACCGAAAGAGAAACAGTTTAAGATTCAACAGTCCCAATGTCTGTACCTTTGAGAGTTTGGATTTACTTCCACTGTCAATACCAGACTTTTCTCTTGATTGCCTCCTGTCGGACACCACTTCGAAGACAGTTGGATGTTCATTGATCATGCTGAACAATCGTTTCCTGTTGGTATGAGGGAAGAAGATCATCTTATAAGCCAAAATAGTCAATCACCCCAGAAGTTTAGCGTTAGTACCTTGCTACCAACAATTTGTAGAAAAAACAATATCAAACAAGGTTCTCATCCAAAAAAGAAACTAAGAAATGTGAAGATATTGTTTTGTTAGAATTATATAACAAGCTGAATATGTAAATATGTGAATTTTCTAGTAATCATCTAACTTGATTTATTGATGGGAAGTTCATTAAGAAAATTTAAGTCAATAGTTCATTAAGAAAATTCAAGTCTCTGGTTTGAAGTTGATTGCTTTTATTTGAATCTCATCCTTGGTTACTCTACCTGCAATCTCGTTTCACTAAGTTCAGTATAGCAATTTTTCTGCAAGCTTCATGCAAGATTAACAGAGGATGCATTTGTCTGGCCTAGTTAATTAACACTTTTTGGACTTGTTAAATAATATTAGAACCTTTGACTAAAAGTGACGATATAGGTTTCAACCATTTAGATGCAACTAAGAAGAATAGAATTAACATAATGGCAACTAATGAAGTGAGACTCCAGAATCAACGACAAGAGTTAATGCCCTGGCAGAAGTTCAGTGTGTTGAATATATATTAATGAATTGCAGAAAAACATAAACATGTCATTCCATATTACAATCAGAATATTTTGCAATCAAACTGGGAATTGGTTCCTGCAGCCCAATTATTACATGATCTAATTGTACCATGTTGCTGATTTCAAATACCTTGGACAGACAGTTTGATGAAGAAGAAAATAATTATGATACGGATATAACCACCAGCAGTTTAAAAATCATGCTTAGGACAACCAATCTTTGCAGTGTTTGAACTTTAGTACTAGAGCAAAAAGGTTCACATCATCACATGAAGAATGGTCAAGTCAAAAGTTATGTTCTTGCACTATTTTCTTTCAGTAACTTGAACTCCATTCAAATGAATACAATTAATGGAGAATATCCAATACAGCAAACAAAATCTGGTCATGTCGCCTTCTTGGATCTCTAAGTGAAAACATGCTCCACCTAGTTCTAGACTACAAACTCATTTATGCCATCAATCCATCTATTGCCTCCCATCAGTCACAATTTTTAATCCTCAATAAATTCAGATAAATTGAATAATTTGATCTGGAATCAAATTGCATAGCAGTTTCCAAATAGTGTAAATCAAATATTCAGCACAAAACTATAGCCAGGAATTGCTAAATGATATAACCGAGTTGTTAACTTATATAAAGGAGGACTAACTAAGATGGTTAGATGGACCCCACTACACCAACCAAAGCCCTGGATGCGCACATCCCCAAATACTATGGTGAGGAGCTACCAACAGATAATGACACAGTTACAAATCCAGTTGAATTCGATACAAGAAAGTTATACATTGACAGCCATAGTGGGGTGCTAATACAAATATGCAAAACAAACAAACACAGCTTCATACCACTACCTAATTGAAGTGAATCAAGATATTATATTTTAACTAAGATGCGGCATAAGGTAGATCATTCATATACCACATGGAAACTATCACCTTAAGAAGAGGGAAATGAACATGTTTTTTTTTACTGTACAGAATGTGCTCTAAAAAAATAGCTTAATTTGGAATAAAAAAGAACTAAATTAGTCACAACATCCAATCTACTTGAGTGCAAAATGAATCGAGAATAGATGTCCTGCAACACACTGATCCTAAAAAATTGCATTTAGAAAAAGATCCAAAACCAATATACAAGAGAATGTGACAAATCCAGTTAGTAGACACAGAGGCTTGTATATTACTTGCATATTTCTACTTTAATAAAATCCTAAACATCATTAATAATTACAGACAAAGCTGATAAGGATGTCAAGCACATTACTAATAAATGAATAAGCACAGCATATTTCACCAAAAATTGTGATCAATAAATTTGTTGATTAGGAATTTCTTTGAAGAAGCTTGTGAGGAATTTGAAATCAAAACCTACAAGTGTAGTGATCTAAACATTGGGTCAGGAAGTTCATTTAGTTTTCCTGTGTAGAGTTATATTGTTTCATGATGAAATTATACACTACATTGTTAGAACTGCCTCTTGCATCCAATTCACATTCCATTAAACAGTAGAGACGCAATCAGCTGCCAGCAAACTCCCAAGCCTTTTTTTTGTAAAACCACACTGGAATTGATTCAGTTCTAATTGTCTAGTGCTTGTCTGTCTGAGTATAATCTCATGATGTGTGCAGATGAGTATTCAATGGACAATAACAGATAGAGAGAGTATAGAGAACAGATAGAAACAGTATAGAGGAAGTATGCATGAACATGAGACAGATCCATGGGAAACAATATAGGTAGAAAGCTATATGATGTGATAAAGGAGGCACTGACATGGCAGAGTGTCTAGGCATCTACACATCACTTTGCGTGGGCTGAGGAAATGTGTAACATTTTGAGGGTTTAAACACTGATAAGTTAACATTCTTCCTAGATCAAATCTAGCCATAAATAAATGGATTAGATAAAAAATTGAATTATCATCTCCAACGTGGTCAATCTTAAAATTCCTCAACTATTTTGATTTGTTCCGCTGAAGGAAAATGACTTTAACTTTAAGATATCTTACTTTCAGTTTTAGTGACTCATTTCAGCATTTATCTCAGCAGTTAGTATGCACATAATAAGAAAGTGGGGTGGGGGGGGGGGGGGGGGGGGGGGGGGGGGGATGGGGGCGGGGGGCGGGGGTGGAGAACTAGTTATAGATTGCTACTAGAGAAGCCACTTACATGAATTGTTGTATTAAGCATTAACTGCTATTACATCCTCAAAATGATAATAACTTACAAAATGTAGTAAAAATCATTTTTAAAAATGGAGTAGTTAGTACAAAAATTAAAAAATATAAGAATTGTATATGTTTCTGAAAATTTGCAGACTAGCACATGCTACACACATAGGGCCTAAGCTAAGATCATGATTAGAGGGGACACATGAAACCATAAAAGAATATTAAACAACATTAAGCATAAATAAATTCAAAGATGACATTTTTTTGGGTAAGAACATAACAACGAGTAGAACACTTGAAAATTTTGAGAAACCAAGAAACAGAATTCAGCCCTCGCATTTGTTTCAACTAGATTTGCTATTGCATTCTCAGAGCAGATGAACAACAAAAGAGTATATATAAAGGAAACAATAATTTACAAACTCATCAGAAATTTCATCTCTCTCTTGTATTTATCACCTACATGGTTATCATCATGTCCAAAGACATGAAATTGCAATGTCATTGGTGCATGATGGTCTAGTATTTCTATTATGTGTCTAGGTTAGTGATCAGATCCTAGAACCGTACGTGTCTATCTCCTACTAAATAAGCATTAGTCAGATAGCAACAAGATGTGGGAGAGAGATCCAAGCTAATACCTATCGTTCCTGTTGAGGCGCGCCCCAAGATAGAAAGCAACAGACAAGAGCCAGGAATCACTGTGCACAGCGATGAGCGAGAGCCAATCCCTACGGTCCATTCCGTCCCTTGCGAAGTTGATTCCGAGAGCCGGCTCCGGAAGCTCCGGCGGCACCTCCTCCGCCGGGAGGTTGACCTCCCACGTGTTGTTGGAATGCCCGTACAGACACAGATTCTCCTTATCTGCACCAACAAAAACGAATCGAGTTAGAAGAAGGAAGCAGAAACACGAAACCCGCCGGATCTGAGTAGGAAAGGTCAAAAAAGACCTACCGGGATCGCATTGGGCGTAGAACTCGTCGACATCTGCGCACAGCAGAAGGAAATCATGATCGGTCAACGTCAACAAAAAAAAAGAGGTCAGAGAAGGAGGGGGAGAGGGAGGAGTTACCAAGGGTGAGGGCGCGGACGATGCCGGCTCGGCGACCGCTATAGTCCTTGAAGATGTCCTCGACCGTGCGGGGAGCGGAGCCGGGATCCATGACGGCAGCGACGGAGGAAGTCAGGAAGATCGAGATCTCGGCTCCGGCGCTACGAATCTGAGGCGGAGCGGCAAGAAATGGAAGGCATGAAGCGAGGCTGTCACCGTTTTCAGCGATCGATTCAAAAGAGGCGACGGGTTAAATCGATTAAGAGGAAGCCGACGACGCAAAGGGAAGGAAGAATGCTCTTCATCTCTTTGGCATCTTCCCAAATAACACCTCCCACTTTCTGTTTTTCCCAAATGGCACAATTTCTTTTGCGAATTTACCAATTTCAACGCACTAAACTTCATCAGTCAAACGAACCAACTATGACGAGACATATCAATTTATCATAAATTTATTATATAATATAATAGAACAGGATGAATTGACGAATTAACAAATCTCTAATCTAATGCAATTTAAAACGGATTACAGATTAAACGAGACGACCTGCTATCAAAAAATAAAAATATATAAAAAATATTACAAATTTTAACTTTTAATTACATATTAAATTGAAATTTTAAATTTGAATTGTAATTTAAATGGATTGATTCATTAGTATGTTGAGTTTTTATTTTAATTTTAAATTTTTTAAAAAAAAATAAATTTTTTCAACCCACGTGTCAATCTAAATTTATTACGGATTAATTCATGTAGATTGTAGATTTAAATAAATTGATACATTTGAACTCACTTTAAAATTTACTAATAAAATTTAAATTTATTAATAAAATTTAAATTTAATCCATTTAAATTATTTGACAGGTAATTGAATTTAATTTGAGGATTTTTAAAGCTTCTTCTGTGCTGTAAAAATTAGCAAATCATTATTTTATTTTATTTTATTTTTATTTTATTTTAAAAATACTTTTAAAATTTATCTTAAAAGCAACATAAATTATTTTTCTATAAAACAATTTTAGTTTATAACATGCCCTTTATTATATAAACACACATAAAGCGTCCTTCCATTGTTTATTTTTGTTCTAAAATGAGATCTGAGTTTGTTTTTTTCTATGGTCTGTGTTTGGGTCTAAAAAGTAGAGGTCATAAACTTTTAGCCAAAAGTCCAAGCAAAACTTGACATATTATATGAATTTTTGACATAAAGGATTTTGAGAAAACATTTTTTATTTTTTTGGAAATACTAAAAATAATATATTTGACGTTAAAATGTATTTATTTTATTTTTTAAATATTTTTATTAAATCAAAATTTGTGATAAATCACCCATCGTTGGTTTTTGGCTCGGTTCGAAAGGCTCGGTTGGTCCGGTTTGGACTTCCTCAACCGAACCATATCGAAAGCACGTGCGATCGGCGTGACCTGAGTTCTTCCTCCTCTTCTTATTGTTGTCCTCCTTCCTATCTCGTCGAATCCAGTGAGTCCTTCCTCCTTGTTCGTCCCTGATCCAGGGAAGCCTCGATTCGGATCGGTGACCGGAAGACAAGAAAAGGTAGTGATCTCGATTTGTTTCCCTTTCCTGTTTACCTTTTCGGCTTGAATCGATGTAATGTTGATTTTTATCTTTTGAGCGATCGATTTCTCCTGATGATTTCGCTGATTCCGGATGCTCGATGCTTGCAGAGTGGGATCTGATCGGGGGAAGAACATTTTGGTCGCCATGGATGAAGTGTTTTCGGATGCCGCAGTAAGGCTTCATTCTCGTATTTGAATTATTTAAACCCCATTCTCTTCGAATATCACCGAATCTTAATTGGATGTTGAGTGTCCTCTATAGATCTGGTTTCTTGGGTAGCATGCAGCGAACTTTTTTATGCTGTTGTTTTTATATCTGTCGGATGCTTCACTGCTCGCCTGTTCATTGCCATATGCACTGAAACCGTTCGCAATTAACATAAAGATTATGTAGGTAGATTGATTTATCTATTGTGAATTAGAGAAGTAAATATCGGGAATATTGAATTGCTGATGCCCAACAAGAAATAAGCCGTTGAAAATTCAGTTCGCGTTGACTTTGTGTTTTCTTTGTAGCTAGGCTTTTATTTCAGATTGACTAAAAAGAGTAAGACACTTGTTTTCCCCTCAATTCTGGGTCTTATTGTATATATCCTAATGGCAGCTATCTTAGACTTGTATCCTTTACTTGACATTTAAGGCTGAACAGTGTTCTGATTTCCATGATTATAATCTATCAAATGGAGGAAATGTGGTAAAAACATATTTAGAAAAATAAAATAAAATATGAAACATGGTAAAAAGGAGGAAAAGAAAAATGATGCAATTTTTCCCTTAGAACATCTTCTACTTTCAAACTTTTCACAATCTCTAACATTTTGGAGAGAATGTTAATCTTCTAACTCTGAAATTGTGAGGTATAACTATATAACTCCTGGAATAAGTAATATTGCTGCATAACCATAATGTTTAATCATTGTTAATGTATAAAAATTTTGCACATTTACAATCGACATTTTTTTAAATTATGTTCATGTTTTGTAATTTTTTCACAAAATTATTATAGCTAATTACTGTCGCCGTATAAACATCACGACTTGCAATTACAGTAAACTATATGCACACCCCTTGTAGTTTACAGTTATTCCATGTACCCATATTCTTTTCCTTTTCATTTTTTGAAAATCTCGACTTTAAGTTTATGCATAGTTGAACTATATATATATATATATATATCTATCACTCCATCTAAGTGATTTGTAGTCATTGATCACTCACATAATTATTGCATAAGATGTAGTTATGAGTTAAGATGTAGTTACATAAGATATATTCATTATTACATCCACATGATAACCTGTTTGGAATTATACTTATTGGTTTAAGTGGCATTTAGCAATCCTAACGGGAGCAGAGCAAAGATGCAAAGTGCCTATGGGTTGCAATTTATGGGGTCATCAAGTGAGATTTTTAAAACTTCAAGGGGCAAACTGTAAAAATAATTGTGGCAATGCGATGTTTCCTTTATATTCAACAACTAAACATAATGCTCTTGTCAAAAACTTTACTCACCTTTATCTTCTGATGAAATGTCTTTCCTCATGGGCAGTAGCAATGCATTTTTCAAAGTTATCGCAAGCAAAATGCTGATATGAAAATTGATGCATTGGACATTTCATCCTCTCCATCTCCTACTGTTTGCCTTTTCTTTTTCAGTTTCCTTGAGAAAATGGTTTTTAATCTGATAGAAATTACTTGGATCGACCAGAATTTCTTTCAATTATCTTGGTCAAATTTCTACTCACTCTCTCTTTATGCCACATTGTTGCTCCAGTGCAGTGACAAGGCACTATTTCAATGTCAATGAAGCCAAGATGGTTATAAATACAGTTGTGTATGGGAATTATCACCATTCGTTTCCTATCTCTTATCCCTTTAACCTTTTCTTTGTTCCTCTTTGAACTTCAGTTAGAAAAATAGCTTCTGAATCACCAGAGATTGTTAGGATCTACTCATCCATAGAAATATCTAGCTGATTGAGGTTGATTATTGGCCAAGGTAGATAGATTTTTTCTTTTAGTGATGTAGATGTTTTTTTTGCAGTTGTTCCTAAACCTGTAGAGTTTCCACCTAATTACAGTTTCATTTTATATTTACAAAGGAACTTCATCGACCATATTTTTGAATTGTTTTGTGAAATTTTTATTGATGAACAGTCCATGTGCTTTGTTATGAATGTAAATTAGCCTAACCTAGATAATTATTTTGTTTTTGTTCAGTTTATCATTTGTTCGAGCTTGATCACTTACCGTAGTTGAACAGTGCACTTGTTTGTTAATGTGGACTTTTGGCACTGCTTCTCTCTGTGATTATTCTTTTGCAAGTGTTATCCCATGATCTTGTGTAAGTTCTTTGTTATATGGTGTTATAATAATACCTTCTCGTCACTGCCATACAATAAAGAACTGAGCTTATTAACAAACCTTGTGATTAACCTCTATTCTCTAATATTGTTAAAGTTGGTTCTCGATTCTTCTTCAATATCATGATCATCATGATAGCTGTCTATGATTTATTTATTCGTTGTTGATTCATGTTCATCTCATTTTGTTCTCTGTTCCTCGTTTTTTTTAGAAAAGAAAAATGCTCGCCTGAAATACTTCATTCTCTTTCATCCATGGAAGTTTAATACTCGGTGTTAGTCTCCCCCCATTTGAACTATATTTCATTTTAACAACAGGGAAATATAATCACGGAGAAGGCAACCAATGGACTGAACCCTGGATTGGTGGTCTTGCTCGTGATAGGTGGCCTCGTGCTGTTGTTCCTTGTAGGCAATTTCGCGCTTTATACTTATGCACAAAATACCCTTCCGCCGAAGAAGAAGAAGCCAGTGTCGAAAAAGAAGATGAAAAGGGAAAGACTCAAGCAGGGAGTCAGTGCGCCTGGTGAATAAACCAGTTGCAACAAATGAAGTGGGAAAAAAAACCCCTAAGGGATGTTCACTGCTACTTAAGTTATGTCTAGACACTCAAAATTTTGAGACTCTGTGCCATGTCTGTACAACTTTTGATTTCATTCTCGTTTGGTATCGAACCAAGTAGAAGTGGTGGATTAAGAACAATCAGTGTTTTGGATTAGTCTTGCATTGTCATGATGGGTTTATTTGGACAGGAGGAAATAGTAGCGTTAGATACAGAATAAAAACGAATTTGATTGCGGATTTTTTTTTCTTTAAAAGAAATATTTATCTTATCAAAGTTTATATCCCTTTGAAGTGTCTCGCGCAGTTCTAAATCGTTGGATCGTATTGTTATTTTCCTTTCGTCTTGTTAAATGGACGAAAGGAAAAAAATCATTACTTAAATAATTTTTTTTTCAATGATGGGAAACAAATAGTTGGAGCATTGTAATATATCTTTTATACGCATATTAAACCTGAAGTTTTACAATTTATTAATTGACAAAAAAATTGATAAATCTCTCTAAATGATGGTCGACACAATATTTATTTATAAACATTTTTCCTCCATATGTTATGGGTCTGGATCCTGCAGTTTTGGATTGTAATAATATTTTAAATATTTCAAATCATCATTATAGAGTAAAACTGAAAGTGTAATTTCGAGTAAATACTAAGAATATTACAAAATATTATTATTTTCGATGCAAGATATTAGTAAAAAATTAATATAGTAATATAAAATTACTAAAAATTTATGTGATAAACAAGTTTTTTCTATAAGAATATTTTAGATTAAATCTATGAACATTTTCAAACAAAAGAATTTTATTTAGATAATCATTTAAATTTCTTTTAAAAGTTGTTGAATTAGAAATAAAATTGGATAAATAGTTTCAAGATTTTATGGAATTATCGTGCTTAGAATATATAGTTCCTAATGCACCTTAATAGTCAAATAAAAATTCATTCAATAAATAAATAAATTTCAAGGATTAAAATTTGACATCCCAAATATTGACATTGTTTAAGGAATAAAAAAAATAACCTTTCATAAACATTCATGGATAAATAATTTAATAGAATAATGTTTAAAATACTCGTAGCATTTAATAGCTTTTTTAAACTACTCAAAAAGTTTTTATATTACCAGAATAACCCTTAAAATTTCTATTTTACTATCTAAATACTCGTTATCTGCGATTATTAGACAGAACACTTTAACAATAAAATAAAAACCTTATGAGGGATTTTGACATTATTAAAATATTAAGAAGCATTTTGAAGAAGCATTAAGAAAATTAACCTAATAAATATACACAAATGCAAACTAAAAATGCTGAGCCCAGACAGATTTCACAAACAAGCACCGCCATGAACTCCTTTTGTGTAACAAATAATAAAAACTTTTGGCACAACCCTTTTCTTTTTCTTGTTATACTTTCAACTGCAAGGTGGTTCGTGTACGTTCCTGTG
The DNA here is from genome assembly GCF_044706935.1 of Curcuma longa. Lineage (NCBI taxonomy): Eukaryota > Viridiplantae > Streptophyta > Magnoliopsida > Zingiberales > Zingiberaceae > Curcuma > Curcuma longa. The sequence goes on from NC_133863.1 coordinate 8,490,423, forward strand.
ATTGAGAAGAAGCTGCAAAGGAAAAAATTTTAGTTTCCAGTCACACGATTCATGTAGCTGACTAGACATAGTTCAAATAGACCCAACTTGATGTTGATGATAATGATGAAGCACAATCTAGCTGTTGCCTCTCGCATAGGTACTCGTATCTTCAGCTACGGTTGCCCAGACATTAGCCAACTTTTCAGAATAAGCAACCTGTTCAAGATGTGCAAGAATGTGGATGGAAGAATCAATTACCTGTCACAAATCGACAAAGATGCTGTTTTCCCTAAATTAACACACAGATCTATAGAGATTCTATATCAGAATTCCAGTTTTAGGAAAAAATATATATGCAAGAAGCAAGATTGTGAATACTAAAAATGAAAGGCGGAGATGTGAAATTCTCCCCTAATATGCAGTATGTTCAAATGCAGACCTGGCTTTCCAGCTGAACCTGGCGACAATCCAGTTCAACCAGAATGATTTTATCAAGTCAAGTGAACCAAATTTTTCTAGATTCCTGGTTTAATCAGTGATCAGCCAATTCAAGCCAGTTTTAAAATCGCGACTAAAAAGGAATATCTATGCTACATAATCTAGTACTTCATAGCCTTTGTATCCAGCTACCGTTTCTACATCAGTGTTGAATGTTGGCATTTAGACATTGAAACTCAAGTGCGCAGTTGATATTATGTCTATTAGTAATGATCACATGAAAAAGTTTTAGAAACCACCCTATTAGACACTTGGATCTACACTTGTGTTGAATACTTATGGCCGAGTCCAGGTAATGTAGCCTCATAGTATGATCAAGAAGCAACATTATAGGATATCAAGGATGAGTGGATTTTTTAATTCTAAGTTCAAGTGAGATGAGTGCTGAGAAGAACTATTGACTTGATCTGCAACTAGATGAACTGATACTAGTTTTCCTTTTTTAAATAAAACACAAAAAAATGAAGCTACACTCTAAATTTTCAGCTGGTAGTTTATCACAGTGACCAGTGACAGATACTGAAGAAAATAGAATTATATGGAATGATTTCTTTGTAAATAAAGATAAAACAAAATGACAGCAATTCTAGAACAAACTTAATAGACATACGGTAAACAACGAAGCTTTTTTTAGCATTATAAGAAAACATGTTCACAAAAAAGAAGAAAACCCTTTTATAAACTTTATCCTAGAATCCATGTACACGAACACCCAGGTGAAATCAATACATTTAAGGGAGAAAAAACTGCAACGCACTCAGTTTTGCAGGAAATTGTACGTATTGGTTAACAGGAGAATCCAACTTGCATGGTCAAAGCAGTAACTAGAACATGCTGAACAAAATTTCCACCTATAGATTTTGATTCTTACATTGTAAGAGCCTGAGAAATACCTGGTTAATTGCAAACCCTTTCAGCATGCTGAGAAAATCATCCTTCCTTTCTTGGTTTAGCCTATTGAGCTCATTCCGATTGTTTTCCTGGATAAATGTAAATAAGTAGATGAGATATTTGTATTTAGTACATCACAGTGACAGTGGTTTCGTGTAAGTTTTTTTGGGGGGGGGGGGGGGGGGGGGGGGGGGGGGCGGGGGGAGGGGATAAGATATCTTTGAAAAGCAAGATCCATCAAAGCTTTGGTCATGGCTCAAAATGATTGCATCAGAGTTTAAAGCATTGCTGTGTTTTATTTTAAAGCAAAAGCAACTAGAATGAACCGAAAGACAGAGAAAGAGGAACTAATAAGGAGAAGTTGGCAATCACTGCTCAAATACTACATAAACATAGGTTTTTGTGACTCTCCATGGGAGAGAAAATTTGATAATATTCCACTGTGGAGGACAACCTTGGACAACCTTTACATAGAGCTCGATGGAGCATAAGTTTCATGTGGCAGACCCTAAATAGTTAAGACAAATGTGACTTATGATGGTGGTGATGTGTGAAGGATAAGCCGTCATTCTGAATTCATTGTCTGTGGTAACATGATTCTGTAGCATCTTAATTGTGATGACATATTGCTACTCCCAATGATGTTGTCATGGTAAAATTGGAGAAGGTTCAATTGTGGTTTCATAGGCAATTGCTCAAAAGAATATACAATATTTTAAATGCAAGGGAGGCAACAGATCAAATGCTTTAGTTCTTAAGAATTGCATCACTGGATTTCAGATTTTGTGATCATAGTATGGTAAAGATAAAAAAGAATTAGCAAAGCATGGGTGAACTACTTGGACATCAAAGTGGCATCATTGTTACCATGATTGAGCATTCCTAAAAGGTGCAGTTTATTATTAGCACTATCATAAATGAATAGTTAGTGTAGGAGTAACAACCACTACTGGTTACTTATCTTGGTTTTCAGCTTGATATAAGCAAACCTAGTAGCGCTTATGGGATTTTCTCAAAGTTAGAGTGGCTCGTAGGTTGGATCCTTGCCAAAGTGGATTTCTATCCTATGGAGGAAGATTAATGCTGGCGAATAACATACTTGCTTACTTGCTTGGCTAGTCATCTATCCGTGTTCAGTGTATATTTTGCCAGCTTGGGTTCAGCTTAGAGTGGACTGCATCCATAGAGGTTTCTTTTGGACCATTGGAGCCCTGCTTCTCCAGTCCAGTGCCTAGTGCCATCAGATAGGTATGTATGCTGACATGGTCTAGGGGTCTCTGTATTCTCAACTTGGAGTAAAACAGGGTCCTTTGCAAGTGGTTCAGTCTTTTCTCTCCGCAATCACAAGACATTAAACTATGACAATTGAACAAAATCAACTCTCATTTCTGAGGGCAATCTCAGCTAGAGAGTTATGGATTCCTCATAAACGATTTGAGAGGCAATTGGGTCCTCCGAGGCTTAAGTTGGAGGTGTGGAAGTTTTTGTAATTTCTCAGTGAAATCAGATTAGTCAAATTATGAATATGTTCTCCAACGGGCATTTGAATTTTTAAATTATACCAAATCGCATAAGATTTAGACACATGATTCATAGTGTTGTATGTAAGCCCTTAGTGTTTTTTTTTTTTACTTTAATAGTAACTTATCAATCATATAAACCTTATGTTAATTGATGCAAATTAATTATATTATGTTAATTGATGGTAGAATATGCATAAAACTAGTTAAATTATGAAAGCAACTTTAAAAACTAAAACAAAACAAAAAATAAAATCTCAACCTAGTAGAATTGAAATTGAATATATGATATTTCAACAATAAAAAATGAAGGATAGTTAACATAGATGGTCCAAGATCCATCCAAGTAAGAAATTTAAGTATCTTAGCTATAGTATTCAGAAAGCAAGAGAGTGATATTATGAATTAAATTACTACTAGAATGAAAAAAATGTAGTTAAAAAGGAGAGGATGCCATGATCATATGTGCTCGATGTTTCCTTAAGTTTATAATTATCTATTTATGTCTTTCTAATGGCAATGGAATTCTAATGGAATGTTAGTAAATGAAATATTATAATAGGGACAATCCATAAAAGCAAATATGATATTGAGTGGTAAGGATGAGTAAAGCCAACCTTGTGAAATGATTAATGGTGGTAATTTTTCCTAGATATGATAACATTTACACATTACAATTTATTCATATTAAAACATTATTATGAAATTCAGCAATACCTTTATCCTCTCGTACTCTCTTATTGCACATCCTTTAGCATCCTTGGTAACTCTAATTGTCTCTCTTAGCTCCTCTATCTTACGCAATCTCGTTCTGTCACCGCCAAAAATCTTAGAGGATGCAGCTTCAAGTTTATCAACCCTTGTATTTAGTGTTGTCAAATCTGACATTAAGGTCTGCACAGTCAACAGAGCACTGGCTCTCTCTGAGAAGGCACTGTTAACAGCAAGCATTAATCCTAGATATTCATGCAGTGTATCCTGTCATTGGATATTTCCAAATAAGTACTCAAAACATCAAAAGAACACAGAGGATTCATTCTACTTTAATATGTAAGGATTCACATCAACCGGTTAACATTTAATGAGTACCAGATGTTTGACAATTTGAGCATTTAATTCACGATATAATCTGCTGGCTTTTACAGCAGCAGTTGCAACGTTTTTGGTATCAGCAGTTCGTATTCTCTGAGAGCTGTATACTGCTTCCTCGGTCTCAAACTTTGTAAGTTTGATGAATGCCAAACCTATTTCTCCCGTTGTTTCACCAATCCTTTGTTGTGCGTTAACCAGAGCTTCAGCCTGCCAACGAAAACAAGTGCAATTAGTCACGTACTAGAATGCCAGAAGAGAAAAACCTGGAGATGAAACAATTGCAATTCTTATAAAAAGTTGACTCATGATTAGGAAATCAACATTATGATGAGAAAGACCCTAAACTGTTTTGGTAAATTGCAAACCAAAAGTAGGAACAATCAAACAAATACAAAGTCTGTAACCTTCGTGAGACCGCATTCATTGTCATATTGAAAATATGAAGTGGATAGATTATAAAATCATTGGTACTGTTCTAGAAGAAAGCACGCATAAACCTCACATTCCAAACACATATCATGTTCTTGCAATAACTAATTTAAAAAAAGGGACTCACAGATCCATGTCACCTTGCAGCTATTACCCTGATGCACCTTAAAAGAAGCAGTGTGTTCATTCTCACAGAAGAGAAATTCCTACCTTCTCAATTTTTCTTGAAGGAGCAAGGATCCAATCACAACAGTTAGGATAAATATATGTCAGCATATAGTTGCTCTTCCTAATCTCTATAATTAATCACAGCATGTCTATCTTCCCATCTTATGCATTCCAGGACTTTAAACAGAAATTACATGAAAGCAACAACTATGGAACAATATTTACGTAAAACATGTTAATGTGTTAAAGATCTCCAGTTAAAAAATAATGCCGTTTGTTTAAGAACATTTTATTATTTATCTGAGATGAATCCCCAACATCTTTAAGAGAAAAGAGTGGTACCACTTGCTAATGTGTTAGCATGCTTGGCTGCTCACAAAATTTTTCTTGGTTCTAGATTTGGCAATATGTACTTGAACTCAATCGAATTTGCGGTTTCATTCAGAAATTATTCAATATAAACATACAACGTTCTCTACCAGGCCATTAGAATCCCTGGATGACAGAGGACAATGTGGTCTTTTGCTTATCCATATCCAAAAGATATATAAAGTAGCATTTCAGTTCATCAGAGTCACATTCTTTCCTTATGACTTCAGTGAACAGATCAAATAATCTAGTCTAAAAGATTTCATCTCCAATCTCAATATCAAAAATCACCTTTTGGATACTCCACTATAAAAATCAACAGGTAACTAATGCAAACAGAATTTTTTGACAGAATTCTTTACTCACCTGCTGTGACGCATTGCTGAGTTGCTGCTCCAGATCCTGCATCTTCTCCTTTTTCTCCAAAAATTCCTTGTCCTCCTCCACCAACAATGGTTTCACTCCACCCCATTCATTAGTCACTGCCTGCTTCAATTCCTTAAATATCCTCAGCAAGTCTCTGCCTCCCTTTGCTGGCTGCACTACCTCCTGCGGCGCAACTTGTGCAGCTGCCCCCTCCCCAAATAGCTGCTTTGGAAGCCTCACCGCCCCATCCAGCATCCTTGAGGCAACATCAGTGGTCGTCGGCAATGGAAGCTTTCCCTTCGCCTGAAGGAACACCCTAAACTCATCGCTCCTCCCGATCACCGGATGCTCCGCTAGCCGCCGCAAATACTTCTCAAGAGCCGACCGACGCTGCTCCACGAACTCGTTCTTCTGCAACACCTGGCTCTCAACAACGCTCTTATCCGGCCGTGGGGGAATAAAAAAACCCCGGTAAGACTCCGCGAGCCTATCAGAGAGCGTGACCACATCTCGGAACCGCCGCCGCACGCTAGACTCAACAGGTTCCAACTCTCCGTCCCCATTCGCCGCAAAGCCGGAGCGCATTTGGGTGGTGATCAAGTAGGTGAAGTAGGCCCCGCCGCCGGGGACGAGCGAGTTCGCTGTCTCCTGCTCTTTGTGCGGGTTGGAGACGGAGATCTTAATGTAGTCTGACTTAGCGGCACGGGCGGATCTGGGGAGGAATTGCTGCGGCATAAGGATCCAGTATCGGCGCCGCTGCTGCCGTCGCCGTTCTTCGAGTCGAATGGACTGAAGACCACGTCCGCGTAGGAGGGCGGATCTAGGAAAGAGGAAACCGTGGAGGGGGCGAGATCCCCGCCGTGGCCGGAGGCGGGGGAGGAGAGGGGGAAGTGGAGGGTGGGAGGGGGAGAGAGGAGTGGATCCCCACCGAAGGAGGCAGCAATGGAGGCGGGGATGGAGGACATGGCGGAGCGGTAGGCGCTGGCGGAGGCGTCGGAGAGGACGACGCTCTCCATCTCTTCTCTCTCCGGAGGCGAGTCGAAGCCGAAGGGAATCTCCGGTCCCATCATCGCCTCTCTATTTGCGTAATCTTCTCTTCCCAAAAAAAGAATCAATCAAACAAAATCGGAGGAGAATCGGCGGAGGAGGAGAAGCGATCGGAGAGAAGGCGAAGGAAGGCGGAAGAAGTAAGGGCTGCGCACCGTCGGTGAGGATAAGCTTCGCTGACGCCAGCACGCAAAAGGTGCCACGTTTGTCGCGTGACTGTCTTTAGATAAAAATTCGATTAAATTGAAAATACAATAAACCTTTCATTATAAACCTTTTAACCTATATATAAAATATAATTAAAAAAATAAAGATGATAAAGTTATTGTTATCGTTTTTAACGCGAATTATAGAACTCAATGTTATTAATTTAAATTAATGTCCCTTGATATTCCAAAAGTAATTTTTCGAAATCTTAGAGAAAGATGCAACTTAAGTTGAGTTATAGTGTGACTTGCTTGAGTTATATAAAATTTATCTATTTTCTTTCCTGATTGAGATATTCTTTATTTCATCCCATAAATATGGTATTGAGAAAAGTATCAATTATATTCTGGCGAAGTCAGGTAATATCCTCCTGCATCGTAATCGATTGTAGTTTTTCGATTTACTTTTTCACAGATGGTCGTGGAGTCAATCGTATGGACCCGCTAAGGTGACGAATTTCACCTTTTACAGGAGAGAAAAGTATCAATCATTAGGATTAGGAGCGTGAAGTGTAATTAGATCAATTTATTTATATTTATATTTTGGGATCCATATTACTAATTAGGAGGATTTATGGTTCACTTCGAAAAATAAAAATAAAGTATTTCCTCCATTTAGAAAATACTAAATTGGTAATATATGTATGATTATTATTTGTATTATAAAGGATTCTTATCTTTACTATATTACGAAACTAATTGAATTTAAAATTTGATTAAGCTATTTTAAAATTTTAAATATTTTTAAAATTAATTAATTAGATTAATTCAGTTCGATTTCGATTTTAAAATTTTTTATTAAATTAAATTTAATTAATTAAAATAAAAATAATTTATAAATTTTGAAATAAGTAAATTTTTAATTAATTGATAAATTTTTTATAATATTTAAAAAGTTTAATTATTTTAATTAATTTGGTTAAAAATTAAATTAATTGATATTTTATCGATTCAATTTTTATTTACAAATTTGATCGATTTAATTAATTAAAAAAATTTTGTTTGATTCACTTTTGATTAATTCAGTTCGATTCGATTTGATTTTAATTAAATATTCAATTCTATTTGGATCGATGATTGTTCTGTTGCATCTCGAGGCAGGTGAATCGGTCCCGCTCGATTTGTTAAGGGCCACTTATGACCCAGTCTAACATAGCTCAAGTGATGTCTTATCCAATCCGTCTTATTCAACGGGTTCCGATAGAGCAATGGAGTTGTATCCCGCGGATTCAGCCCCGAATCTGAATTTGGACCCGCAATTGGATTTTGTAATTTGGCACGATCCATGAAGAGACATGAGCCGTGAATTGGAGTTGTTATGTTAGTCGCCTCCGGGGTATAACTGAGTTGGTTACGACGCAGCAGAGTTGCAGAAGAGAGCAAGGGTTCGAATCCTGACGAAGTCAGGCAATACCCTTCTACGTCGTGACCAACTGTAGTTTCCCGATTTACCTCCTCACAAATGATCGTGAGACCGATCGTGTGGGACTGCTAAGGTGCTGGATTCCACCTTAATGCAAAAGAGTTGTTATGTTAGTCGATTAAATAATTTAAGTGAATTAAATTAAAATTTGATTGACTCATAAAAATAGATCGGATGAATTTGAATTGATCTAAGAGTTAAAAAAAATTAAAATAAAAATTTAATGGGTTGACATTCCTAATCCGTTATTAAATTTAAAAAATTTATATTTTAATATATTTTTTACTTTCCTACGAACTTATCTAACTTCTACTCTATTTTGGATTTGACTGAATTAAAAATTTTTCAATCGTCAATATAATAGATCGATTCACTCCGCGCCCAATTAAATAATAAATTTTTGATAAGTCGATTCAATATTTAAATTTTTAATTATAAAATAATAAATATTTTTAAATGCTATTTCATAACATATTAATCTTAATAAAATTGTTTTAAAAAAAATTCTGATTAGTTTTTATATTTTTATTTAGAAATAATGTCCTCCAATTAACATTATTTAAAATCTTGGGATAATGATATCGCGACATCTAAGTTGTCACTCAAGTATCTACAATTCAATTTTTGATACGCCATTTCTCAATTTATCCTAGTGATTGATAGTATGATATCAGTCAATTTCATTCTTTTAACTAGTTGAGTTGAGAAAGAATTTGTAAATTTATGAAATCGGGGATGAATTTTCCATCTCCAAGTTATTTTGCAAAGGTCCTGAGTAAAGAATCGAAATTAGGCTAATTTTTTATTTTTGTTTTAACAAGTTATTTTGCAAAGGTCGAGGATAAACTATGATTTATAAAAAGTTTAGGTGTGAAATGAAAAAGGCAGGTCGAACTACAGAATATTTGGGCGGAAGCAAAGAATCGAATAGAACGAGGCCAAGTTAGGGTTTTGAAAGATATCGTCCTGCTACCGATCTGGTCCTGAGGAGCTCGATCGGATGGCGCTGCAATACCTGGAATCGCAGCGCAACGCGCAGCCGGAGCTCGCCGACTGGTACAGCGCCTTGGCGGATTTGTACCAGCGTAAGTTGTGGCACCAACTCACCGCCAAGCTCGAGCAGTTCGTTGCCTTGGCGGTAGTTCAGGTATTCTCTTACCCTTGGTACTTTTCGCTTCTACTTTTGTTGTTTAAGTCACCTGGTGTGATTTAGTTGCCTATTCTCTTCGCCGTAAAGTAAGTTGCCAATCTCCATTTTTATTTCTGCTATTCATCTTCTTGTGTAGCTGGATCTAGGACGTTATTGGAAATTTGATGCCTAAATTAAAAAAGGAACATTTTGAAGGATGCTTAAACAAATTAAAAGCAATTTTTGTCTGTAAGGTGATGTATATTTGCATGTGATTCCGCATTAAAGATTTATAACCCAATATCAATTTTTCGTGTTGAAGATTTGATTATAGTTCTAGAATAAATACAGCCGGAAAATCTTGTTATTGCAATTCATAGACTCTTTATTTGTTTTGGAAATTTAAATAACTCATTGGGGCTTTTTGGGAGTCTACTGTGCATAGACATTGCCTAGCTTGATTGTTTGAGATTTTGATTTTGATTAGTGTAGTGTGATTTGCAGTTAACAGTGTGCCAGGATGGATGTGATAACCTAAATAATTTGATTATTGGAGTATTTCCATTTCAAAAACTTGTTCTGTGAGCATGGGTAGCTTCAGTTTAGTTGTATAGTGTCTCACACTCTTTTTGCAAATCTAAATTTAAGTAGAAACATGTGTATTTACATTACATATCTATTGTATAATTGTATGTTTAAATCTGTAGTAGGAGCCCAGGTGATAATTTATAAGCCTTGACTGTGTTTAATTATTCCAAGAGGCTCCTTTTTAACTGTTTTAGGTATTAACCATACTAGTTGAGTGGTGCAGCTAGCAGAAAGGGATTTATTCAGATTTTGATATTTGGAATTTCATTGTCTTTTCAAAGAAGGGATTTCTTTTCCTGAGGAATGTGTTTGTTACAGTTGTTCTCAATTGATAATGCACTTATCATATTTTTAAATTTTCTTAAATTATGGCCAATCAAATCTCAACTGTTGATCATCTTAACAATCCAACTTAGTTTGCATTCCATTAGATATTCTACAGAATTCTTTGCTGACATCCTTCCCTTTTGGTTTTTATCCTAGCTTACATCCAATTTAAGTATCTTGGTTTAAAGTGTGTCTTCTTTACCATATTTTATGTTGTCATCATATGCGCTTTGAAACATTTAAATAGAAACAGTATAACAATTTTTACAGCAGTAATATTTAAATCAACTTTATTTATTTATTATTGCATTGACTTCCATTCAAATAGATTTTGACTCTTTGAATTTATCGATATGCTTTTGAACATGTACATACCATCTCAATCTTTCATTTATCGGCTATTGAGCTACACTCAATTGCTGTTTGATATTAATATTTTTGTTTTATCCTTTCTAATAATGTCACAAATCCATCTTTATCATTCTCATATTTGGTACATCAACTTTTTGAATGTGTTGCTTCGTAACATTTAAAATGCTCCAAATCATATACCAGAGTTTTATAATTTTTTTCCTTTTAGCCTAAGTGAAACATGACAATTATACAAGACTTTGGAAACTCCAATCCATTTCTACCACCCTTTCTTTATCCTGTTAATAATATCATATGTACTTCAAGTAGTCTAATTTAGAAGCAACAAAAGGATTTTTGTTCAAATGGTATTCAAATCAACAGTGATTCTCAGATGGATTTACTTTTTAGATGTTTTTCTTTTCAAAATTTGTATGTTTCAGTTGTCATTGTTTCATTGATTTGTGACTGTAAAATTACTTAAATTAACTTTAAAAAATCTATGCTCAATACCATGAATGTTTTTGTTTGTTGTTTATGTACATCCATTGCTTATGACAAACAAATTAGTTGGTTGTGAGGACAATTTGATTGCCTTTGTTTGCATGGTTACCTGTCATCAAACCTAACTTGAGATTGTACTAACTGTTTTCTGTTATTCTATTGGTTATCCTTTATTCTTTACTAATTTTGCCAATGATGTCACAATAACATTTTTTGCTTCACTCTGTAGGCTGGTGATGCTCTTATACAGCTGTATCATAACTTCATTACAGACTTTGAGACCAAAATCAATCTATTGAAGCTCTCTCATTTTGCTGTGGTGGTTTCACGTCAATATTCAGAGAAGGATGGTGCAATTATCTATCTTGAGGGAATAATTGAAAAATTGCGTGCTACTCGAGAGTTGAGAATTGAGGAACCAATCCTATATGTTAAAATGCAAATTGCTGCATTAAATTTGGAAAAAGGGGATCAAAAGGAGTGCAAAAAACTCATAGATGAGGGAAAGAGCACATTGGACAGCATGACTGATGTCGATCCTTCTGTTCATGCTAGCTACTATTGGATATCTTTGCAGTATCATAAATCTCGAAAAGAATTTGCTGAATTCTATAAGAGCGCTCTTCTTTATTTAGCATACACTTCAGTAGAGTCTCTTTCAGCATCATTCAAACTGGTAAATGTGATTATGTCTTATTGGAAAGTGACTTTGCTGATTAATTGAACTAGCTGATAAATCTGTATGCCTAACTCACTGCTCCTGAAAGGTAATCAAACTATCATTTAAAAAACAAGGGAAGGCATAATAGAGAGCCAGCATGCTAGAAATATCTTCAGGGCTGACCATTTGCATCCTATGCTATACAATCAGCGTATTTTGTTTTGGTTATTCATTGATCAGTAAAAGAGGAGAAATGCTAGAAATCGTTATTTGGCTTTTCATAGGTAAGTAGGCCTTGAATGCAATATGTTTGACTCCGAACACGAGGATGCATTTCATTTCAGTGGGTGTGAAAGTTTAAGGATTTCAAACCACAAAAGAAAAATAAGATTACATGCGAGGATTTCATGCTTGAATTTTGAGATCATAGCGATGGATAACTATCATGTTGTAGAATCTTGTAAACAAACGGTAGACCTTCCCATATTTTTATCATATTTTTTTCTGAATATTAGGAATTGCTGTTGTTTTCTCGACAAGGGAATGCTAGTTTGTAGATATCACTTGAATGAGTATCATCGCATTACTTTGCTTATGGAGGGCAGGAAAAGTACATTGACAATTTGGAGAAGATTGTTGTTCAGCTTCCAGTTATCATAATGATGGAAATAGCATAGAAAAAATCATAGATTTCATAGTTTCCAGCAGTTAATGAGCCTTAAATTTTAAAAAGTATAGTGTAGAAGTATGAATAGTAAGTTACGGTACTGTATAAATAAAATGTATTTCATGCATGTTCGTGCATTTGAGGCCTGCTGGTTCAATACAACAAGTTTTAAGAGTAAGATATATTTTAACTGATAAGTTTTGGTCTTGTGGTAGCATGAAATGACTTGTGTGTAAACTTTTTTTTGTGGCCAGTATATCATCAAGCTATTGCCTTGACAGCCTACTTTTGAATTCATTTTTCCTCTCCATAAACAAAAATTAATTTGCAGTCTAATCCTCTCATCGTTTTTCTTAGTTCTTTGACTTATGAGAATCTCAGGCTGTACCTTTGCACATATTAACAAGAATGTTTTAAATATTAATGTCTGTGATCCATTTGCCAAACTTGACTTTGTACTTATTTTCAGGACTTGGCATTTGATCTTTCTCTTTCAGCTTTGCTGGGGGATAACATATACAACTTCGGCGAATTGCTTGCTCATCCCATTGTAAGTCAGAGTTCTACCTACCTATTTCTATGAATGTGCTTGGCAATATTATGTGGAAGAAGTATACTCTTTCATTTCCTAAAAAATTGAACATTTTAACTTATATTTTTGAACGATAACTACAAAGTTTTCTTTGTTTATTATTCGTTATCAATTCAAATGCATTCATATGTTCCAATAGTTCACTCAGTATATCTTTATCATATATCCTTGTGCATGGATCTTTTCCCAGACTCTGCAGAATGTATATTGTGTATATATTTTTTTCATTGTAACTTACCATGTCTACTCATATCTTTGAGCTCCTGATTGGCCTACAGATCAATAGTCTCATTGGGACAAAAGTGGAGTGGCTCTATCATATTCTTCAGGCTTTTAACTCAGGAAATCTGATTAGATATCAAGAACTATGTCAGATCCATAACACTGCATTGAGTGCGCAACCTGCATTGGTAGAGAATGAGAGGAAGCTACTTGAAAAAATCAACATTCTGTGTTTGATGGAAATTATATTTAGGTAAGATCATTTGTAGGGAGAGATCAACTTCTTCCAGATATGTGCCAGCGTGTCTTATACTCTTCGTTCTATATTCAAGTGTCTCATACATCATTCAAGATATATATATTTTTTTCTGCAGTCGCCCATCTGAGGACCGGACTATTCCTTTAACCATCATTGCTGAGAAAACTAAACTTTCCATTGAAGATGTGGAGTATCTCCTCATGAAATCCCTTTCCGTAAGCATAACATTTTTTGCCCTTGATTTAAGTTCATTCGTCTGTTGCCTGAGTAACTGAGTTGGTAGCTTGTTAGTTGGAAAGACTTTTCAAATTCAGTTTTTTTTTTTTGGCTTCTGTTATTTTTTCTTTCAAATTTCTGTTTTGCATGTTAGTTGCAAATTTTGATGCTTCTGTTATTTATCCTTCATTTTTATGGTTATATTGTGTTTCTGTTTGATAGTAACTGTTATCTCTGTCGTGTAGATTTCTCTTTAGTTGATGTTGTGGATTTCTTATAAAGGATTCCAACACTTCCACGTAGACTCAACATCCTATTGTTCACTTTTAATGTTTTTAGAAACAACCAGCTTAGGTAGTGTTTACTTGGAAGAAGAGCAATTGGTGAGAGGAGGGAGAGGGGGAGGGGAGACCAAGTATCAAAAACCTGTTTATTTGGGGGAAAACAGATAATGGAGATACCCTTCCGTCCTTCACTTTCACGCAAATTATTCCATTGCAAATATACAAACCCTATATCCACAACAATGTCAAATACTCGGTTCTACTAACATAGATTCTTACTAGGAAATTTTGTAATATTTTTTTCTGGCTTTGATGATCATATATTTATTAGTGCAATGATATGTAGTATGAAAAGATGCAGCATGAAATCAACATGACACTCTGCATGCAGTGGGTCTCACATCTATACAGTGGGATCCACAGTCATGCAGTTGAGTGTGTCATGTTAGTTTCATGTTGCATTTTTTCATGCTGCATATCATTTCTCTATTTATTATTTAAATCAATTCTTAGTTTTCATTATATTTCATTTATAACTATATATAGTTTGATTGTTTTCATTTATCTCAATTCTTAGTTTTGATTAATAATTATTACAGTGAATGTACAACTTCTTTGTTTTCATATCTTCAAGGCCATAGCATAAAAAAATACTAGAATATTCTAATAAAATTGAAGCTTGGGTGAGCTGTAAACACGTCTGAAAAGGTTATATGATTTGGATTTTGGATCTGTGATGATTAGAACTAGGATCCATATACCTAAGTCCTAAATTTGGACCCTTTTTCACCTCATCCAAGTTCATGTATTTATTATCTCACACATAAGTAATTAACATTCAGCACTGAATATGTATGCAGTTACGAGGATCAAAAGGCAAATATCTATTATTTTGGCATTTATTTCCCAGTTTTGCTGGCGTACCAGTTACATTTCTAGCATCTACAACTCAAGAGGAGTGTTTCTTTTTTGCCCCTTCAGGTTCATCTCATTGAAGGCATAGTAGATCAAGTCGAGGGAACAGTATACATCTCATGGGTGCAGCCTAGAGTCCTAGGGATTCCGCAGATCAAATCATTGCACAGTCGTTTGGATTCATGGGCAGGGAAGGTGCGAATGGCTTTGTCGACTGTTGAAGCAGAGACACCCGATCTGATCGGCCAGGACACAGCCTAACACATCCACGATTCTTGCTACATCTCCCTGCCATGAGGTGCCCCAGCCAGGTTGGTGAGATCTCAGGTTAAAACCTAATTTCCCTACATTTATTTTGATGTTTTACACTCCCATTGTATCTCTTGCTGGTCTGTGATTGTTAGAATTGAGGTTATGGAACAATTTGTCCCTGACTAGAATGTTTTAATTATTTGTTTTTTTCCCCTCTTGATTTGTGAGTTGATAAGATCATAGACAGCGTATTCTTCTTATGCGAGAAGAGGAATCTTCAAATCAAGTCGAAGAAAATGAAAAAGCTATGAAAAACATGTAATATCATTACCATTTTTTGTTGTTTATTTGTTGTGATTAGTCATTTTGTAAAGAGTAAAATTTTTTTGCTCAATGTTGTTAAATATTTATGGATAAAAACAGAGAACGATTGATGGGCATTTTGATTATTAAATATTTAATCTATTTTTCTAAGAACACAAGAATTTTCATATAATAGATAGAGATGGAGGAAGGCGACGTGTTATACTAAATCCATAACGTTTTCGAAGTTTTGGTGTTTCCATAGTGACATTTAAATTTGAAATTTTGAAATGAATTTAATTTTTTTTTAAACTATTTTTATAAGTGGTAATATAACTCTAATCTGATAGGTACATTAAAATAACACTTGTTAAAGTAGGTTATCCTATGTATTATAAATGAACAGTTGGTAAACAAAGAACAATCATAGTATCATTTTGCCTTAATTTATGATCATTACTCACTTAATGTCAAATATTTATCATTTTGCCTTAATCAAGTCCCTCTCCCCAGCCGTATCATTAATATTAATAATTTGAAATTTTATTATTTGTATTATCTTGCAATTCGAAATATTTAAATGGAAAATAATGTCGATCAATCCTTGCAACTGTACATAACTGATCTCAGATAAAAAATATATGTTTAATTTTCCTGTTTTTTACATGAGCAATTAGCTTGCACCAAAATGGACAGATATGGAGCAAATCCCTTCTAAATTCTATCTAGACTCAAAAAAAAAAAAAAAAAAAAAAAAAACAGTGTAGAGATGTTGAGTGGTTGTAATAAATGAATTTAAATCTGAATTAATTTCGTTTAGAAAAAACTTGTGTGTTTCTCCAGATCACCAGGACGGACATCAAGGAGAAGGAAGTGGCCTTCTCATGCTAATCAGCGTCAGCGCCGCCTCCACTATCTCGTTCCCCCGCCGCCACCCCATCACCGCCGACTGCTGCTCGCCTCCACCCCCGGCAGCCTCCTCCATCTCCTGCTGATTCTCTTCGTGATCCACCACCGCTAGCCCAAGGTGGTCGTCGAGGCGGAAGGCCAAGAGCTCCAGCAGTTGCCCCTCCCGGAGCGCGTTGGCCTCCACCAGCCTCGTGTAGTCGCGGCCCATCACGCGGTACGCCTCGATGGAGTGCACCAACCGCAGCCTCAGCTCGTACTCCCGCCCCAGCCGGTCCAGGACTCTCACCTCCAGCCCCGCATCTCCCCTCGTCCGCGCCTCCTCCTCCTCGCTCATCACGGCCCACAGCAGCCGCCGGTCCAGGAGTTTGTTGGGTAGCAGAAGGCGGTGCTGCCCGAGGTTGACGTCGCTGGTCGTGATAGTCTTCTTCATCACTGAAACAGGGTGGCGCACACCCAGCAGCGCCAGCTTCTCCCTCAGCCTGCCGCACCGCTCCGGCGCCAGCGGCCCCCTCCCTGAACTCAAAGTAGAACGAGTTCCAGAACCGGAGGAGGGAGGGGCGGCGGCGACGCCCGGCATGACCATTAAATGGCCAGATGAAAACAGGGGAGTGGTGGCCACGACTTTGCCGCCCAACTTCCAGGTAATCAGCTTCACCTTCTTCTTCTTCTTCCTTTCCTTCTCCATTTCCGTCTCCCCGTAGCTTCTCTTCATGCCGGCGTTCTCGATCGGAAGCGAGGAATCTTAGTTGGACGATGCGAAATCAAGAAACCGAAAGGGCGGCTACGATTTTATACACAAAGACTGAGCAATCCGCCAAATTTTGCTCGGAACAGAATTTCCATAACAGAACCATCATGACTCTAAATTATTTCCTATATTATTTTTCAAACGGAAATATCACCGTTAATCCAGTCCAGTAATTCCTAGCTAAAATTATTCAATTTTCAAATTCATTTTCTACGGGCTAGTGGGCCGGTAACGGGCCAACCGGGCCGTAAACAAAACTGTCAGTGACAGACCGAACAGGTCCATAGACAGTCCTGTTCAATAAATATAAGCAATAACTAATTACTGCAAAAAATATAAAATCCACATGCATTAATTATTTTTTAAATAATAGAATGATTAAAGATATATAAAATAATAAAATCTCATATATATTGGTCTATAGGCATTATCATTAGTTTTAGCATATGCCTTCATTTAGGATTGTAAATGAACAATATTCTTGTGAACAAGTTCAATGCACTTGCATATGTCTACTCAAGATTAGTGCTTCTCAAGTGTAAAGCATAAAGGGATAAAAGGAATCTTACCTTAGTTCCATCGAAAAGGAAACTTTTTATACTATTTTTATATGAAAAAGGCTCGTCTAATTGTCAAAGATTCCGCATGATATTGATAATGCCTCGTGATTCCTTGGCCTTAGGAGCCGACAAAGGCCATCTGAGCGGCCAATTTATTTATCCTAATGTTCTTTCTCTAATGAATTTGAAATAGTATGTTTTAATATAACATTAAGTTTAACACAGAGAACATGAGTGTGCACCTTTTTCATAACCTACACCTTTTTTTATATATAAAAATGGAAAATAGTATTGAAAATAAGTTTATCGATATGGATTCCTCTCAAGTCTCAATTGACGTGCTCGACAATTTGTATCCATTGTGATTATGGTGATGGTCTACCTTTCCATCAATTCTCTTCCCACTCGTGATGGATTGTTTTTAGTCTTATTGATGGAGAAAGCTTTATGTTTTATGGCATTACGTGTTGAATTGTTATTGGGTAGAGTGAATGGGTCCCATGAATAGTAAAGGATCCTTTAAATCAAAATTTTTATTAATTATATATATATAAGTAAATGATATGTGCACATTTTTTTTATAAATTTTTAATTTTTTTAAGTATAAATTTTTATTTTTATTTTATAATTTAGAGTTTAAGATATAATGATTAAATTAAAAGAAGTAAAAATTGAAGAAAAAAAATTAACACAATGCGTAGAGTGCTCATGGATATGTGTGTGTATATATATATTGAATTAAAAATTAACTTAATTATAATTAACTTGAACTTTTAAAAAATTACATATTTACTCAATATTCAACTTTGAAAAGTTTAAAGTGCAATAGGCCAAAGAATCCATTTGCCACGCGGTCCTAAAAAGATTGGGTATTTAAAATATATTGTGTATTCAAATTTAAGGAGAATAAAAAAAGGAACTTTTGATAATAATTGATCACGAAGGTGTCTTCTGTTAAATCCCATATACTAGGCACCTTTTTCTAAACTTCGCTACTTTTATTAGAATCGTTACAAATACTAATATAATAAAGGACTTTTTTGCAAACCAATCGAGAATGTTCGCGAAGGTCTCCATTCCATGTGGCGCCTCCTGGTTGGTCAAGCCCCAAGTGGCCCACCCACTCACCCACCCAGCGCTGCCATAAATAGGAAGGCAGTAAGATTTAATAAATAATTTTGCTTTCGTTTGGTTAATCTTTTTTGAGGTTCGGCAAAGGTTACCGTAACCGGAAACGTCGTTCAATCTCGAGCGGGACCCACCTACGTGGAGAATTGAGCAAGTGGGTACGGATAGGGTTCTTTGACATTTTTCTATACTTATTCTAAGACATTTTATTAATAATGTAGCTTATTAATAAGACTTAAGTCACTAATAATTTTATTGTAAATTTTAATATGAACTAAAATATTACATCTTACTCTAACCACTTTATTATTACTATTATTTATTAATACTATAAAATGTCAATATCACCCCTCAAACACAATGAATTACATTTGAAGTGCCCTTTCTGATACCCTTCCAAATATTGACGAGCCAAACATCAAACGTTACCTTAATCTTATCGCTTTTCGCTAATTCACCGAATCACTTTTCGCACTCATCTTTGCCCACCCAAAAGCATCTCGTGAGACCGCCTCCGTCCTCCCGGAACAGCACCAACCACAAGGCAGGTATTAAAATAAGTGTATCGATTCGAGTGTCAACTGTTTGAGACGTGTCTTGGTCCTGTCCTTTCGTAGCTCCGAGGACGCCAATTTATTAATATGGAGCCATGTGGAATGATACTGTACGTCCGATATAATCGGACGGTCGAAACTTTGGATGCCACCGATATTGTGTCTTGTAGCGGTTGGAGAAAAGCGAAGTCGGGATACCGGTTTCTTCTGGTCACGGCCCCGCACGCCGTTTTATTATTATGGTCCCACCGCCTTCTCTATATATCGGTTATCATTGGCGTCTCCTTCAACTCACTTCTCTCCGCCGCTACCGCCGATAGTCGCCGGCCATCTCTCGCCGACGCACGCTGGATGTTCCTTCACGATCCATAGTTGCTCCATTGGGCGTGAGTTTGTGTTCTTTCAATCTCTTTTGATATTTCGAGAAATCTGCGCTGACTTTTTTTTAATGATTTACTTCCATTTTTATCGATTTCGTTTTAGAGAGGAGATATCGAGCTTTGGGATCCATCGTTCAGTTCGAATCATCGAGGATTGAAGTCCAGATGTTCCGTAAGAATGATTCCGCCTTATCCTGCTTCTACCTCTACTTGCTCTGGCTCTTCTTCCGAAAATAATTAAGAAGTAGATTCCGGGCTGTGGACGAATTGCCTGCGATCGTTGGGTTGATTCGGATTGACCAAGGGTGATTTTTTTCTTAAAAAATCTGTTTCGGTGGGTGAAGAAAGAAATGTTGGATCTCAACATGGTGTTTTCGGGGGAGTCGGTGGTTGCTGATGGTTGCGGCGGCGGAGGGGACATGGTTACCTCGGAAACCTCTGAGTCGTCCATCCTCAACACTGAGACTTCCAATGGTGCACCGGCCGACGAGGGATCGTGCTCTACTCGGCTGCTTGCTGTTGCGGCCCTTAAAGCAGGAGAAGGTGAGAATGATGTCAAGATCGACGAGGAGAGAGATTATATTTCAAACGAGTCCCGGCTAGTAACTAAGCAGCTCTTTCCTCTAGAGGCGGTGGTTCCTGATGGTTCAAAGACAATAGCTGTTTCGTCTTCCTTGCCGTCTTCATCTAGATCACAGTTGATGGATCTTAGCCTTTATCAGACTAATGATTCCTCAGAGGCAAAAGTTTTGCATCCGCAGCGGTGGCAGCAGCAGCAGCTACAGCCACAGCTTCAGCAACAGCAAATGAAGAAGAGTAGAAGGGGGCCTCGATCCAGGAGCTCTCAATACAGAGGTGTCACTTTTTACCGGAGAACAGGAAGATGGGAATCCCACATCTGGTAGGCATTTTGTTTTGTATCTTTTTTTCCCTTCCTCTCTAAACATATTTGTGCAGGCTTGCTATCAATTAACTAAAATTTCCTAAACAACAGGGATTGCGGAAAGCAGGTTTATTTGGGTAAGATCTTTCTTAGCTATATTATTCTCATGATTTTTAGCACTTGTGCTATGAGATTCTCTAATAGATATATATTCTTATTGGGTGGAATTCCAATAGGTGGTTTTGATACTGCTCATTCTGCTGCAAGGTTGGAATGATCTTCTATGATTATTTGAACTATTGCATTTTTTCCCATTTTTTTTGTTCATTTACCAGCAACTCTAAATGTTATTTGATTCTGTTTATAGAGCATATGATCGAGCTGCAATTAAGTTCAGGGGACTTGATGCTGATATTAATTTCATTTTAAGTGACTACAAGGAGGATATGAAACAAGTAATTTTGCATACTGGCATATATATATACTGTCTAA
Organism: Curcuma longa; assembly: GCF_044706935.1. NCBI lineage: Eukaryota > Viridiplantae > Streptophyta > Magnoliopsida > Zingiberales > Zingiberaceae > Curcuma > Curcuma longa. The sequence continues at coordinate 8,511,338 of NC_133863.1, forward strand.
TGGTTCTGATAGATGATAGATGGATATGTAAGATTGAAATGCCCTTCTACAATGTTAGATGATAAATTTGACAAAAGAAGAATTTATACACACGCTACGGCGACAAAGCAATGGCTTTTCAAGGGGAAGCTCCAAATACAGAGGGGTTACTCTTCACAAGTGTGGTCGCTGGGAAGCTCGTATAGGGCAGTTGCTCGGAAAGAAGTAAAAAGCCAAAGCCATTTATTCTTGTGTTATATTTTTCCTTTTTAAAAAAAAATAAGGTAGCATCAATTCTTTCTTTTGATCAAACCACAAAAAGTTAAAATGATAAATATACATATTCTACCAAACTAAATAAAGAAGATTTTGAAACCTACAGTTAACCTATGCGAAAACAATGGTTGGATGTGCAGGTACATATATCTTGGCCTATTCAACAGCGAAATAGAAGCTGCAAGGTTCAACTGAGCATGGAATTTCCTTATTCCTCACTATAATCTCTTGAAATTTTAATTGTAACTCCTCAAGTATGTCATTTATATGCCAACATTGATTTCTTTATTTTTGTTGTTCTTCAACACTAGGGCTTATGACAAGGCAGCTATAAAATGCAATGGGAGGGAGGCTGTGACAAATTTTGATTTGAGTATCTATGAGGGAGATGTTTTGATCGAGGCTGATGCTGAAGGTATAATCTGCATTTTTATGTTTTTCCTTTCCTGTCACTCATAGACAATCTGTTTGCTGTAATTCATATGTTCTTTGGATTGTTTTGTCATTCCTCCAGGCCATGAAATTGATTTGAACTTGAGGATTTCTCAACCTGATGTTCATATTCAAAAAGGGGATGTAAGTAAACCAGACAATACCTCATTTGAAGCTTCATCTACTAAGAAGGTAATAGTGTAATTTGTTACTCTTGCAATTTCTTTTGCTTTTGAGTCATTAGTTCTCATATTCAGAAGAGTGTTTTCTCTTCCTAAAGTGGTAGACTCAAAACTATAGCTCCTTGTAGAGCTCGGACAGTTCGAACTATCGCAATCATCTTTAGAAAGAAAATTCCCTGCCTATTTTGTTTCTTGTTTAAACATTGCTCAACATCGACCTTGCTCATCTGTTGGATAGTCTGCTTTATATTTGATCACTAATTGCGTCTACTTTATAATTCTTTAACCATAAGACTTGATATTTTAGTAGAAAATAGTTTTCATTGCTGTTGATTGGCATCTATCCTTCTTTAACTACAGAATAACCATCTTTCCCCTGAAAGAACTGATACAGATACATCCCCTTGGAATTCTCATTCATGGACCGCTCAAAGTCCTGCTTTTAATTCCAACATCCAGGTAATTCCCCCCTTTTCTTTCGAGCTGTGGCTGTCTCTATCTTGATACTGCAAACAGAATAAGGATCCTTCCAATAACATTAGACCTCTGTTTAAATAGTAGAGTGCTTAAACTGTTCTGCGCACTAGCCATTAGATGTATCAGGTTCTCTTGTTTCTTTCTTGATCAAAATTTAGCAATGTATTCCTTAAACCACTTAATGATGCTAATTCCTGCCAAAGATGCATACTTGTCCAAATTGCCTGTTCCTTGTACATTTTAATTTAGCTTCAACCTATCAAATAATGTGACTGTAATATCGATCACAGAAGTGGAAAATCTCTGGAATACATACTCCAAGTAGAAGCTATTATTTGCAGATCGCAAATTATTATTGTAATATCTTGCTTGAGGACCTACTATAACTTGCAGGGAAAAAACATAGAAAAAGAAGCCCATCAGACATGGCAGATGCATCACGGGATTCCACGGCCACTGTTCTCGTCTGCAGCATCATCAGGATTCTCACCTGCCACATTAACCTCTGCCATTCCGATCGTCAAGCCGCCAGCTTCGACATCATCTCCGTTCTCGTGCACCAGCCATGCGCCAGTTAAACACACCCCTGTAACACAAACCTGACATGATTTTTTTTAATGTAATTGTAAAGAGTTTCATGTGTGAAAACACTGTATGGATGATTCAAGCGATCGAATTTTGTGTTTTTGTAAGATTATGGTGCAACGGTAAAGTACTTTCATAATTAATCAAGTATTTATGAGTAAATTTTTAATTATGAGTACTTTCATAATTAATTTTTTTTAATGAAAAAATAATTTTAAAATGTTAATTGCTGAGCAATATCTTGTACGTGCTTATTGATTTATCCTAATTTTTTATGATCAGATGTCATCTTCGTTATCAGTTAGTTCATATAATTAGATATTAGATGATAAAAAAATAAAATAAAAAGTGATTGAATTTTGTGACCTAAAAATTTATATTTTGTAGATATCATTTTTTAAACAAATAAATTAAGTGATATATATATATATATATATATATACACGCACACACACAAGAGGGTTACACCCAAATCTTAATTGTATTTTTTAAAATCCAAATTTGGTTAAAAAATCATGATTTACTATTCTAAAATTGGAGTTTAAAATATTATAAAATCAAGAATTACCATTATAACAATCTTCATAAAAAAATCTAAACTTTGATTTTTTTTTTCTTAAATCTGAATTCATAAAACAATAAAGAAAGTTAAGATTTAAAAAAAACTAAAATCAAGCTTATATTAAATTATGATAAAATATAAACTCCATTTTTTTAAAAAGAAAATCTAAATTTCTAAAATAGATACAATTGATCTAGCAAAAAAAAACACATCTTTTTAAATAATATTTCAAATAAAACACCCCGATTTTAATTTAAAAATAAAAATAATTTAGGAGGATTTTAATTTTTTATAAAATAAATCACAATCATATGGCAAATAGCCGGTCCACGAGTGGTGCATGGGAATGACGAGACGTCGTAATGTTACAAATCTTACTAGTTCTAATAACAATGTCGTAAATTTCTTCCAATTATATGCTAAAAAGAAAGTGATAATTAGTATTCTCCGAGGCTGATCAGAAGTAATTAGCAATACAAATGCTACAATTATGATATCAAGATTTCTGAAGCACTCCCAAATCCAAACCCGTTCTCAAAGGGAACACAAGTAACAGCAAAAGTGTCATCAAAATCATGTTTTAGAACATGGAGATACTTTAAAACTTCATACGCTGAACTTGGGTGGCACAATTCAACAGAGGAAACCTGCTAAAATACGAGACGTCTACAGACGGTACGAGAATCTGTTAGCTACTGATGAAGATCATAAGAGGAATAGTTTATCCAAATACCTGATCATGGAGACGTTGATGATCTGCTGCAAAACCCAATCAGGTGGGTGGCACGGTTTTCGCCTTCTGGTTTCAGAAAAAGAATAAGCAAGATGAATTTAGAGGGAAAGCAACCGCCTTTCTTCATGAATGTTTCCTAGCTAGGTGAGAGTTACCAGATCACAGTTGGGTTCGCCACTCACTTTAGATGAATCTTGCGAGAACCTGTAGAGGAGGAAGTTATACACATCAGAATTGTATTATGGAGAAAGTATGCTAAGTTAAAGGTGCCAATAGATGATGGTCAAGCTGATTCCAAACCTAGCACAAAATGAACAGGCAAGACCAGGAGCAACACCAGTTGATCCCGGCTCCTGCTCGGTACAGGCATTTGCCCAATTAGGTAGAATGCTAACTAAACAAAGATTTTGTGGGTCAGATTTGCTAGCCTCAAGGTGTCATTGCCTGACGTCTCTACGAATCTAACAAACAATTTGCTTGTCTAGGTTTGGCTATAAAACCTCTTGGAAAAAAAATATCATATCCAATGTGTTGTTTCTCATTTTTTTTGTTTTTTGCAAGTTCTATCCAGTTAATTGTGAACAGATAGATTGTTAGAGAATATTTAAATAAATTGATTTTATTATAGCCTGTTTTCTAAAAACAAATTAAATAATCAGATAGTTAATGGTAAAATTTGAGAAACAAACCACATTTAATCAGATTCTTAAGTAAATTAATGATTATAATAGGATTAAGGGTAGACTATGATCACTGTCAACGATTTTCAACAAATAACTTGTCCCAAGCTTCATACAATCACAACTAAATTCCTTTCTGGGTGGAGAGACATGGGAAAAAAATGACGGAGTGTTTGTCCACAAATTGTAGGAGATGGTCAAGAAGTTCTCAGGTGAGATCTTCCATTTTTCTAGTGCTTTATATATCATATAACAGTATAAAGATATAACCTACCTAACAGTCATGTCCAGAGATGGATTCCAATTGAATTCCTTGAGAGTGTGTTGTTGTCAAATCAACATATATGAGAAAGAAAACCATATAAAGTCGAATGTTATTCTCTTAAGTGAGTGATTGTTAGTAAACTATATTGTTATTAAGCATGTGCAAATCCGGCGAATATGGATTAAAAGTAGGCATCGTTATTGTTTGTCAATAATATTGAATGCATTTATCTCATGATCTATGTGATATTATAATATCTGATGCATAAGGTTAAATGATCATATATGAGGATCTTTTCCAAATACGTACACTTGCATTTTTCGTATTTTCTAAGGAAAAACTATGCACTAATTTTCCAAGATATCCAGTCTGGTAAAATCAAGGAAAGAAACCAGCACACCATATGTTCAAAATACAACGAACTGAGACAAAGATCAATGAAACAACCAATCACCTTATTGCTCTTGCCTTCTTTTTTCCCTCCTCTGAAGTGTCGAGCTTTGGGTTTGGTGCGAATCGTTCCAATCGAGCCTTCTTCTTTGCTGCCTCATCAATTGGATTATCCACCTTAAGTCCAAACCTACGATATGGAAAAGAAAGAGACTTTTAAGGATTTTCAATTTGAGAGGAAAAGGTAATACTTATGATGGAGCAAAATAACACCTCTCTGCTCGAGCTTTTCTTTTCTCCACTTCTGCTTGTCCCAGGATCTTGCTTCCAGTTATGTTTGAACCAATTCCAAACCTGTAAATAAGATTTAACAAAATTAATATATAAGTGAGTAACACTAACCACATTTTAAAAAGCAACCTCAGTTAAATTGACAAATGAACAACAAAACAATTGGGAGAAGCAAAATTCATGACTTGATAAAGCAGTTCAATCTTATTAGAAAAATGATACACTACATGAAAATGTAGCATGAAAATCCAACATGACACACTATATGCATGGATGTGGAGCCTACTGCATGGATGTGGGACCCACTGCATGGAGTATGTCATGTTATATTTTCATGCTACATTTTCATGTAATGTATCATTGCTCATCTTATTAAGGCCTGAAAAATGGATAGTGATCCAAAAAATGCTAACAATCAAACATAGAGCAAAATATTGAAGACCAGTTAAATGCTCTTTATGACTACACAATTATCATCATCAGCTGAGGACAAGAAACAACAAGAATTGGATGCATTTCTTATCACTAGTAAAATAAAAATAACTAAGATGCATAATTGTATGAAGAAGACATAATCAATTGTCCACTATAACCTAAACACAATAAAACTGAAAAATGGGTATGTACCTTTGAAAACATAACTAATTGCCTACTAGAAAGGAACATAATATTCAAGCAATAGCCTTGGGAACATAAAGTAATGATGGGGATATATGTTCTCAACAAAAGAACTTTGCAAAGCACATTATGAATAGGCTAGTCCTTGTATCGTGTGAAACAATGCAGACATATAACTTGGGCAATAAATATACTATTACCTATTTAACTAAAATCACAGATGCTCAGACCACATCTACCATAAAAATTGAGAAATGACTAGCATTTAGAGTAGAAAGTAACAATTATCGAGCTAAAACAAGATATGAAAATGGAAAAAAAACAAAAGGAGATCTGGTTCATAACGTGAGACATTGACAAAATACATAGACTAGGTACAGGCATTATTATCATTATTATTTTCTATCAAAACAATTTTGAACCTCATATGTTCCACAGTGTAAGCGTTTATACTCATTCAAGCAGGAAAAAGTGTATAACCAAGACATTGACAAAATACATAGATTAGGTATGACATTATCATCATTATTGTTTTTATTAAAACAATATTTATTCTACAGTGAAAGCGTTTATGCTCATTCAAGTGGGAAAAGGTGAACAAATTTCGTCCTAAAAAATCTTCCTGACTTTAAGGGAAAGTAACTGATAATTTTGAGAAAACAACACAAAGTATCAAGCACAAGGACTTCCACCATTTGATGACCAAAACAGGATAAGAAAGCACTTACGGAGGTTCATTACTGAGATCTTTTTATTACCGTCGAGTTTCATGTTGTATAATACCATCACCTAAATAAAGAGAAATCAATCATTTGTCTGTTATTAATCTTACTCATCTACCTTTACCTCTCCTTCTTCATTAGCTCATAATGCAAGTGTTAAATGCACATGATTACACTTTTCTTTTTCTATAAATAACTGCAGCAGCATCCATACGGCACAGAAAATTCTACTGAATTACATTACAAGTAAAATATATCTGACATGATCTGACCTGATTAGTTTCATGATCTAAAGTCAAAATCAACCAAAAGTAGTACAACAAACGTTACAAAACAATCTAAACTTGAGCTATTCAATTCAATTCATATATATACAGACCATATTTCCATTTACAAAGTCACAATACAATAAACAATACTACTTGTGGCAGGTAAAGTTCATAAAGAAACTGTATTTGAAACCAAGTAGATAATGAAATGAAAGCCTAGTTTCAATGAACTATTGAAAGAAAGAACTAAACATTCAATCATATCTATCTACCACAGCACAAAGGTTCTGACCTGTCCAAAATATTATCTTTCACCTCCACCCAAGGTATTCCATATTATCTAGAGTCTTAATCTCCAATTCAGCGTGGTTCCATTTTTTCAAATGCTTAAGTTGCAAAATTACAAAACATACCTTCTTTTATTTTGAGGAAAAATCAAAATAGAAAACATGCATTAGCATATGTACAAAAGGGAGCAACTTAGACAGTTCGAATTCAAGGAACAAGATCAAAGTTCAAAACTTTCACCTCTCTGCTCGAGAATTTCGCTTCTCCTCTTCGGAAAGCACCACCTGCACCCCAAATCTCTCGGCTCGCCGGAGCTTTCTCTCAAGATCGGTGACAGCGCTGGCCTCGGAATTACTCGAAATACCTAAGCTGACGCCCCCAAGCTTAGCCACCTTCGTCTCTTCCGTCCGCCCAGGCTTTCCAGGCTCCTTGGCGTTCCCATCGGACTGCTGTGCAGTCGAGGTGAGATTTGCGAGGTCAGCTGCGGGAGGAGCAAGCTTGGTGGCGAAGGCCACCGCGCCAGCGGGAGGACTCTCTACAGCCGCTTCCAGTAGAGGCGGATCCATGGCTTTGCGACCGGGTTCGACGGAGCCCTTGGGGTTTTGGCCCTTTTGGGGGACGCTGACGATATATGCATCGAGAAATCGGCGGTGGATATGTAACGGTTGAGCGTAACGGGTTCTGATGCGAGTTATAATCTCTTGAGATATAAATTTTGACAATAAATATTCGTTGAAATAATGACATTTTTAAAATAAAAAATAATATACGTTAATGAGATCTTTTTTAAAATAGCAACCAATCACCGCCTTGATTAGATTCCTTAATCACGATTTCTCACCTTCAACCTTGTCATTATATCTTCCTTAATCCGCCGGATCGGAGTTTTTGACCCTTCATCGTTGGTCTTCGCGATGGCAGCAGTGGCGGCGGCTTCCGGGTTGATCTCCCTTTCTCTTAGTCTTTTTAATCCTTTCTTTCGATCGCTTAGTCGCCTCTAGGTTTCGCTAATGCTGGAGTTGCACTTGTGCAGACCTGTGAAGGAGGTGCTTCCTCCGTCCCTCAACTCGTCTTCGGAACCGCCAGCTCTCTTCGATGGCACCACCAGGTAATCTAATCCCTTTGCCGAATCTTTAGTTTTGGATTATGTTTGGATTGCAGTTTGTTGATTTGCTTCCTTGCGATCGGCTTTTAGGTTGTATATTTCATACATCTGCCCATATGCGCAACGCCCTTGGATAGTTAGGAATTTTAAGGTATTTTTTTTTTTCCTTTACTGATTTAACTGATGCAATAAGTCGTCAAGTTGAGAAAGATTACGGCTTTGGACGGTTGTGGGTAAGTCAAATATTTCCTCTTCTCTGCGGGCTTCGTGAGCAGGGAGTGCAGGAAAAGATCAAATTGGTTCCAATCGATCTGCAAAATAGGCCAGACTGGTACAAGGAGAAGATTTATCCTGGGAATAAGGTTCGATTCCCCTCGGTTTGCTTTTCTGTTCAATAGTACGAGCTTGGTCATGAGGTCAATGTGTTCTCAATAGGTGCCGGCTTTGGAGCATAACAACGAGGTGAAGGGAGAGAGTCTTGATCTGATTAAATTTATCGATGAAACTTTTGAGGGTCCTAAGTTACTGCCTGATGTAAGTGATTTCTGAAAGCTCTCCTGATTGCGAATGCTATGTTTTTTTGGTGTATAATATTGGGAGTTATAGGATCCCGCAAAGAGGCAGTTTGCAGAGGAGCTCTTTTCATACACTGATAACTTTAACATAGTCAATTTCAAGGCATTGCCTGCTCTGGGAGATATCGGTGAAGAACTTGGTGAGTTACAATTCTTATCAATTAATTTCTGTTATCTTATTGTATGAAATTGATGTATTAAGCATTAATCTACTTCACATTTTTTTCACTAGTTGCTGCCTTCAACAAGTTAGAAGATGCCCTTTCAAAGTTTGACGACGGACTATTTTTCCTTGGACAATTTAGTTTGGTGAGTAACTATGCAGTTGTATAAATAATATCTAATGTAAATTCAATCACATATTATTCCTGCCTTTCACGTTGTGAAGTTAATTCCTTGTGAACAGATCTTTTAGTAATTTGCTTTCTTAATTATGATATTATATGCTTCATGTATCTGTCTTTTATATTGTCTTGAAAACTTCATATATCTGTGTCTTACAATGCAATGCAAATCTTTAGTCCCTTAATATAATCAGTACAAACTAGAATTTCTAAGTCAGTTGTTGCTTTTTTTTTATTGAATATTCAGCCGAGGGCAGAATCAGGACAAACTCGAAGTTTTAAACAACAGATTTGCTCGTAATCAATTAATAATGTACTACTATCTATTCTCCTGCCAACTTCTATAAATCAAACAAAATAAACCTGCCCTTCACACTGTTTTTTTGTCTCAATCAATATTTATTCCTTCTATTTTACTTGTCTGTGTTGGTTTGGATGCCCACTTAAGGATTAAATATCTTCAAGAATTTTAAGCACTTATCAATAGACATACATCATCCGTTGTTTTCTTTTTCTGAAATGGCATTATCCAATGAAGTTATTCAGTGTGCATTACGAGTTGTTCTATATTGGAAGTGGTGCTTCAACTTTGAAAGTTGATCTCTGATAAATTTTTTTGGTCAATGAATCATTAGTTCCATAACTTCTATTCTATTTCAGATACGATGTTTAGGCATTTATAGAACAATACTATGAGCTGGTGACTTTTGTTTTTAGTTTTTCAGTATTTGCGTGTCTAAACTTGTTTTTTTCTAGGTTGATATTGCCTATGCTCCTTTCGTTGAAAGATTCCAGTACAGTTTAACCGAGTTGAAGAATTATGACATTACTAAAGGCCGGCCTAAATTGGCATTGTGGATTGAGGTAGTTCCATACACCTAGAAAATTGGATGCTCATCAATCACATCTTTCTTCTATATTCATGTTTCGATACAAGGACTAAGCAAAAAATGATCTTTCTATATGATCCTTTATATTATATGTCTGGTTAACCTAGATGCAAAAATTATTGTCAAATCTAATATTTATAAGCTAACAATGCAAACTTCCTACTTATGTTAATTCTAACAAGAATTACATTGTTTAGGAATTGAACAAGATTGATGCCTACACAGATACCGTACAAGATCCAAAAAAGCTACTGACTGCGGCCAAGAAGCGTTTAGGGGTATGATACATGATTTTTGGTTTCAATTTAAATTTCCAAGTTTCAGTTGAGTGTTCAAAAGCCACAAGGTTCCTTATGCTGTCTTTTTTCCCTTCAGATTGCATGAAGAGTTCTCCAGAGTATTTTTCAGGTTATGATTGCTCCTCTGATGTGATCTTAAATAAAGATACTGCAAACTTTCTGCATAAAACATCTTTGCTTGATTTGAAATACTCGATTTACAGTATCGTATGCTTACTACTGATGGTTCTACTTGCAATTGTGTAGGAGTATCCTATGTAATAACATCACTTCCATTTCTGAAACTTCCCCCAATTTTTATTTATTTAAAATGATGTTACATTTGAACAAAACTTAAAATAACTACACATAATCTTTATAATTTAAAAATATCAATTTCAAAATATTTTAACATGTAATGCATAAGAAACATCAACAGGACCAAGAAATTTCTCAATAGATTAAGTTTGACAAAAGATAAACTATGTAAGGTCCCAAGAATCCAATTCCATGATTAACTTGAAGGCAATCTGCTGAAACTGATGAATTCAATTCAATCCAAGTGATCAGAATCTATATACACCCATGAAACCTGCACACATTGAAGAAAAATTTAAAGTTCTAAAGATCTAAAGATTAGTGCTAATATCTAGTCCTCGAAGCAACCACTGCAGGAGGCATGAACACATATAAAGATTAGTTCTAAAGATCTAAAGATTAGTGCTAAAGATCTACAGGTTTATACTGACGATAAAAATGATAAAGCCTAGAAAAGTAAAGAGATTTCAGCAACTTCTATCATGATTTTGCTTTTTTAACTTGTAGTAATCACTAATTAGAGATTGTCAGTATAAACCTATACAGAGTCCTCGAAGCAACCACTGCAGGAGGCATGAACACAGATAAAGCAAACAAGATCAGTCGTGATTAACAATATGATATGAAGCTTATCTGAACTAATAAGATGATATAAAGTGCATACATTTTTGGCACAGAAAAGTAGAACAACCAAAGCAAGTAGAAAGCAACCAGCAGCAATTCACCGTTTCGACCAATGCCACGCGGCCGAGGCTTCTATGTCGAATTGGGTTGGATCGTCTCGGAAGAGCACTCTGCTACGAGGTTTTTAGTAAGAAAAGAGGAATTACCTTGAAGATCATGAAAATGAATTTTCTTCAATAAATATTTGCTAATTTTCGCCAGGTATACATCTTTGCTTCGCTTTAATTGGCTGATCGAAGTCAATTTGTCGATCAGAATCCATCGATGATATCTACAGATTTCCGATTGTGGCTTCTAATCCAATTAGCTCCGGATCATGGGCAGGTTTCGTCCAAGCCTCCCGATCGGAAACCGAGTGCTCTCTCTCGTTCCAACTGCGCGATTATCGAAACAGACTCCTCGGCATCATACGTAACACTGGCCCTGCACAACGGGCAGGTGGAGTTCATCCGGAGCCAAGTATCGCTGCACGAGACGTGGAAGACGTGACCGCAGTTGGGCAACCGCCGGAGATACTCCCCTTTGCCATACGCACACTGGCATATCGCGCACTCGGCGATCTCTCTCCCGCACCCGTCTGTGATCGCCTCCTCGTACTGGAACGACGGCATGGAACGGATGACGGCGGAGGCCAAGCCTCCACGGCTAGTTTGGCTCGTCGACTGATCAGGCCCAGCCCGGTGCTCCTCCGGATTCGAAACCCTTCTTCGTTGCTGTCTCCTCCTCGACGACGCGACCACACGAGCCGACGGAAAACACTTCTTCTTGATGATGATGCAGCAAGTGCAGGTCAGGAAGCCGACGGCAGCGGCGGCGAAGTAGTAGTAGTACTTGAAGCAGGCTGGGTGACGGGTGGCGGCACACAGTATCATGCTTTGCTTGTGGATTATTTGGTCTTAAAAATCAGGGGATGAGCCGGGAGAGGACTTTGAGCTGGACTGGGTTTCTTTTTAAGATCAAGGAGATCAAGAAGATCTTCGATCGTGTCGTTTCCATCGATGTGAAGGCGGAGGATTCGATGAGATTTCGGCGCCTGCCTGCCAGCCTTGTGATTCTCTGCGGGCTTGGGGCTCCCTCTTTGGATTTTATTGGCTAGCTGAGCTGAGGGACTGCGAGCAACGACGTGGCAGCAAAACAAGGCACATGAAATCTATTGAATCGCCTTGTCTTGGACGTTGGAGTAGGGTGAGAGAGCACGATGAGTTTCCCAAGGTTGGGAGGAGCTTCGGTCATGCTGCTTGCTTGTTGACGGACGAAGGCAGCATCTCTGCCATTGGCCTTTGAGATTGCTGTTGGCTGTTGGGTGTTGATCAGCTCAGTCTTTCTGATTAACTGGAACTGAGTGGAAGAAGAATGTAAGGGAATGATAATTAAAATAATTTATTATTAGTATTAATGGAACGATATTAGTATTGATGGGATGAACTAATTAATATGTCAAATGGTTTATTATCAAGTTTGTTCCCATTTGAGATCATCTACGAATGAGTCATCAGTTGATGATGAAATCACACAAGATCCGCAGACAATGGAGTTTTTGTCAAGCTGCAAAGAGAAAGAGAATGAGAATGAAGGTCAAAGAGCGTCCTGACTTAACTTTTGTGACGCTCAAATTATGCCGCGAATTGGAAATGGAGAAAAAGAAGAACTATAAATGTTAGAGAAGAGAGTGTTGATTGTGTGTATGTGTACCTGTACCCATGAAAAGCCAAGTCATTACTCATTATATGAAGTCATTAGGGGAGATGTTCTATCATCGGTAGGAAGAATATCCCATCGTCAAAGACGGAGCCACGTGAGGGCTGCCCTGGACTATAGCTCAGCGCCATGTGGTCCAAAATAAATAAGTCCCATGTGGCTTATTATTATTTATATTATATTAGATATTGAATATTTAACAAAATAAATTAATTAATTAATCGAGAGGGAGATATATAGAGAGGAGGGGGGCGTGGGTGGAGGGGGATTTAAGATTTAAATTGAAGAAAATAAAAATTAAAACATATTTTATACGCAATCTACCATTTCTAATATATATATAATAAAAAATAAATTTATATGAATATATAAAATTTATTAGATTTTTAAAAAACAATTAAAATAATTTTTATTATATTTTAATAGAATAAATCGTTTAGGGTTTGTCAAAATCGTGCTGGAACTATCTATTTATAAGAGTTAGATTGAGAAAATTGTTTATTGAAAGAGTAATGCTACTTGTTACAACATATTCCTGTCACAAATTTGTGATGAGAATCTGGACCGTTCAATCACAATCATCCATTCAATCACAATCATCCATTCAATCTACGATCAGGATTTAATCTTAATTTTAAAATCCAACGGTGAAGGAATTCTATTGTGACAAGTAGTTTTTTTTCTTATTGAAACCATCGAACTCCCTCAACCCTAAACGGCCGGTGCCTTCTCGCGCACATCCCTCCGCCGCTGTTCGTGCTCGCGCCCATGAGCCGCCCGATCAGGCCACGCCGGGGAGCGTCCTCGACGCCGTCGCTCTCCGATTTCTCTGGCGGCAGTCATCATTCCGGTCCCGTTCCGGCCTTGACGCGTTCCCGTGCCCAACGAATGATGAGCATGGAGGCCGGGTTAATTCCAGGGCTGCCGGACTGCCTCCTCCGCCTCCCCTTCCACGCCATCCCCAACGCTCGGGCCGTCTGCAAGAGGTGGAAGCAGGAGCTCGACTCGCCGTCCTTCTACCGCATCCGCAGGGCCGCCGGCCGCGCCCCCCTCGTCGTCTCGTTGCTCCTCCGGGGCAAGCTCCCGCACACCATGGGTAAGTTTCACCTAGCCCTATACGAGCCTGACACGGGCGTCTGCAGCATGCGGCAGCTGGCCCCCAACCGGCCAAAGATGCGGCCGCTGCTCCCCCACCGCCCCAACCTCAGGATGGGCTTCAGCGATGCCGCCGTCGTCGGGCGAGAGCTGGTGGTGATAGGTGGATGGGACGCGATGGAAAACCGCCGTACTGGTGAGGTCAACATCTACGACCTATTCTCCGGGGCCTGGCGCCCAGGCGCTCCAAACCCTGCCCCAGAGCGGTTTTTATACAGAAATCTCATGATGAAAGGGAAGGTGTTGGCCATCGGCGGGTACGACAAAGAAGATAAAAAACTACAATCGGCGCTCGTGTACGACGTGGCTTCCGACACGTGGCTTGAGATACCGGATTTGGGGCAGGGAAGTTCCATTGACGGCGGTAACTACTGCGATGATAAATTTTGGCAAATCAAGGAGGAATACAACAGTGTGATTCGATGCTCGATGCTGCTGAGGAGATGGGGATAAAAAAGTTTATATTAAATAACAAGGTTTTAAGGAAATTGAAGCAGCGGTCGAATTTGATAAGATATTAGTTAGGTATATTTTTTCTTTTCATTTTTTCATTTGGAGCATTGAAATCTTTTTTGTTTATTATATTAAATTTGTGTTTTTATTGGACTTTGCTTTCCAATTGAATTTCTTGTTCTCATTTCCCTTTGTTTTTTTTTAAACTATAGGCATGCAGTTCACTCTGGTGCAGATCTTGAGTCTGCCATTGCTACGTGTATGGGTTACAAATCTGAGCTAAGTAATTGTCTCATTAGATACTTGTGGTTGGATTTTCTTATTTATAATCCTTTATATATATTACTTTGATTTTGTCATTCTGGGTCAAGGCTTTATGGTTGGCGTTCAAATAAACCCGATAGGGGGATTGCCATCTGGATTCCCTGTAATTACGTTCTCTGTTTTTTTTTATCAATCACTGAATTTATTACCTCTTTGAAACGAAAGTTATATATTTGATTGATCAGGGTCTAATATAATGAAATTCATTCTAAAACATGTTGAAGATAAAAAAATGTTGAGCCTTTGATAGAGGTAAGCAGCACATTAATGTCCAAGTTATTTTCATTCCATGTGTAGTGCATTGTAGGATATTTAGTATTTTATTATTTTAATCCTTTGGTCAATTATTGCGACTTTCAATTTGTTCGGAATGTGTTCACAATCTTGACACAAAGCAGTATGGCTAGTGTATACTAAGGTCTTAGTTCTTTGTCTGCATTACTCATGGAAATTACATCAAATGGAGATGTGTATTTTTTCATCACAATTAACATTTTACAAACTTATCAAATATTATATCATTGCATATGTCCTTCTAGCGGTGGTCTGAGCAGAAGCGCGAACTCGAAGAGGCTAAGCTGATTGAGAGGGGTCAACCTCTAGTTAGAAGATCACGGATTCATTCGAGAGCAAAACCAGTGAAGCACCGAATGGGGTGTTAAGTGAGTCGCAAAGTCAGTTAATCAAGAAGCTAAGCCACAACTTGACCACTGGGCTAGAGTGGGAAACTCGAGCGGTCGAGCATGAGCTAGAGTAGAGGTCTCGGGCAGTTAACCAAGAGGTTGAGTCGGAGATCGAGTCTTGTCTCGTTGCGAATTAAATCAGATCTTGACCTTCTTGATCTGACCTAGGCATATTAACCCACGACAAAGTTGATTTATTCTTTAAGTTTATTTTGTCTATGTGATTTTATCATAATGTGAAAGTGTTCTTACTCGATTTTGAATTTTATCAAAATTTAAAAGAGCATTTTGGCATTAATTAAAATCTAGATGGCATTTTTATAAAAAAAAACTGATAAAAACATGAGTTGCAATCTGAAAATGAATCACATCTCGGCGGGCATCGGCGGCGGGTTCCGCCACCGCGGCAGCGGTGGCCCAGCCACCATGAGGTCCCTCAGAAGCGGCTTTGCCGCCGCCACCGCTTCCACTAACCTCCCTCTCTCAGGCAATCCCGCCGCCTTCCACCTCGCCAGCCCATCAACCACGTCGTCGGCGTTGACTGTGTTCGAGCGCTCCGGCGCCGGCGAACCGGCAGAAGATGTGCTTAATGGGCTGGCCGCTCTGGTTCGATGGATCTGGTGCAGGAGGAACCGAAGCTGCGTCCTCGCCTCGTCCCTTTCGATGGTTGTTCGATGGAGGCGTTGGAGAAGGCGGTTGACTTGTTGGTTCGATTTGCGCAGCTCTTCGCCGGCGTTGACTTGTATCTCCTCCAATTGGCTGTAGGCATGCATCAGCTTCTCGTTTAAGTCCTCAATTGTTGGCTGCAAACAGAGACAAAAATAAGAAGAAAAAAAAACCCCTACAGAATTAATAGTGATTCTTTTGCATTTATTTTATTTACATTGATCTTCATAGGAACTTATTTTGAGTTTTCTTTGGCTAGAGGGTAGTTTAAAATAATTATAATCTCCAAATATGAAATTGGTATTCAAGTAGAAAGAATGAATTTTTGTGACTCACCTCATCGAAACTCCAAAGAGAGATCCTGCCTCCATCCATGCTGTTCATGTCTGCAACTCACCAAGGATTCACATCCTTCTGTGTCTCAAACACACAAATTTATAACTTTTTGTGGACTTTTTTTGGTGATTAAAAAGTCAACTTAAAGCAATTGGGAAGAATTAAGGGAAGGGGAAAAAGTTAATGATTTTAAAAAAATGTTTCTCGGTTGGAAAAATATATTCTTCTTTGGATTTTGTTTGTTTCCTAAATTAATGAATGTAATTAAAATATCTCTTCTTTTATTCCATAAAAAAGTTACAAAAAGGTTTCTCTTATTGGAGTATATATCATGAAATTCTATGGATTTAGTGTTGATTTCTTCCTAATTTATGGCGATTTGTTTCCTTAATTTTATTAGAAATCAAAACCTTTAAGTTATATTTTCAATAGATCTTAGTTTTCAAAAGATAACTTACGGTGATGTGTTGCCTAACTTATGGTTGACTTTCGTTCTTGCAAAACAAAAATTAAACACTCAAGAAGATTGATCTTTTTCAAAAAAAAATTAAGTAAAAAATGACAAAAACTATCAATCATTCACTTTTATAAATTTGAAAAATTAATTGTAAATTGTAATTATGAGAATTCCTAGATTGGGCGCCGTTTCGTGGGCGTCGCGTGGGCGACAGCTGACGTGGAATCCACGTCGCGTCCAGCGCTTATGCGTGGCCAGGAAAAGGAAGGAAACCGAGCCTCGCTTCTCATTCAAACCCTATTCCTCTCCCGCCGATCCTCTCCTCCGCGATTCCTCTCCTCCGCGCGGCTTCCTCCGCTTCTCTTCGCCACCGCAAACCGAGCCTCCTTCGCCCGGCTTCCTCCGCCTCTCTTCGCCACCGCAAACCGAGCCTCGCTTCTTCCTCCAAACCCTAACCCTAGATTCCTCTCCTCCGCCTCTCTTCGCCACCGCAAACCGAGCGGAGATGGTCTTCTCCCTAGATTCTCCCCTCCCCTCCTCTCCCTTCGCCGCCCGCGATCCCCTGCCCGTCGGCCCTGCTCTCTTCCCCTCAGCACCGCCGCCGATCTGGTCGCCCCTGCTCGCCTTCCAACGCGAGCACGTGGCCAGGAAAAGCAAACCGAGCCATCGGATGGGAAAGGAACCAGCTTTGGGCGGGCAGTTGATCTATTCAATGGAGGAGAGTACTGCCGGTGCCATGACTTCCTGGAGGAGCTCTGGTACGACGCGGAGGAGGCCATCCGCACGCTCCTTCATGGCATCCTACAGTGTGCTGTGGGTCTGCATCATCTGTTCAACCGGGTAAGGTTACCTAATAACCTTAGGTTTTGAAATTTGTCTCTGAACAGGAAAGGTATTTTAATGAACTTTTTTGTTTGTATTTTAGCTTTGTGTTAACCTTTAACCTTTGTGATACAAAAAGAAAAGCAAAAAAAGGTAAAGTACATTTCTTTACCAATCTAATTCTTCCCTCTGCATATTCCTAGAGTAGATATAGGTTATTTAAGTTGATGTTTCGTGTATTATTAAGTTGGTTATTCTATTTGCAATTATCCTTGTTAGATATGTTGACGTAGCTAATTGATGTTTAACTATGTAATTGCTTTTGTTCTAATCTGTAGGCTTATGAACAAACTATCAGAATGAAAATAATCATCTAAAAAACATAATGGCAAGACCATTTACCATTTTGTACTGGCATAAACTCTATCCAAGTATCTGCATATTAATATCCAAGACTTTGCATACTCATGCGGTCGTTGATATAGCTTCAAATCCTTCCACAAAAAGGAAGATTGTCTGTTAGTTGAAAATTTACTATGTTTTTGTGGATTTGAGCTACTGGTCAAACACCAATAGGTGGAAATGAGACAGGAAATTTTCATTCTAGCCAATTGCTGCTTCCGGCATACTCTTACAACAGCAAGTATTGAAATGCCTGCTATTATTGCAAAATCAATCTCAATACTTTCTGATGCGGGACTTGGGATGGCCATGTTCAGTCTCGGTGAGTAAGCTTTTGCATCATGTCTCCTCAGAAGGCTATGCGATAGAGTCTCAAAGTTTCCATCTTTCTACAGGTTTATTTATGGCATTACAGCTGAGAATTATAGCTTGTGGCAATTCCCTTGCTGCATTTGCTATGGCTGTTAGATTTGTCACTGGCCCTGCTGTCATGGCTGCCGCTTCTATTGCAGGTGGGTTGCGAGGAGTTCTCTTACACATTGCGATAGTACAGGTTTTGTAAACTAAATTTAACTGCTAATATCAGAAGAACAAACACTGAAAAAGTAAGGCTTTCTTTTTGCTGCAGGCAGCTTTCCCCAAGGGATTGTGCCTTTTGTGTTTGCAAAAGAGATGTGCATTTAAAGCACTATTGAACTTTGCAGGTTGTTTTGTAATATAATGCAGGGTTACATTTGAGATGTTGATTGCTCTCCCTATCACTTTAGTTTACTACCTGGGATGTAAAACTACAGTTTTAAGTGACCACCTAAACAGAGAGTTTAAACTTTGAACTTTGCAGTAATATAATGACAAATAGAGTAACCATGTAAAACTAGTTTCAAAAACCTTCAAAAACCTTGTATTTCTTTTTTTCTAGTTGAAGAACTGCATCTGAAGAAGTGGTTTATTAACATCAATGCCTCCTGTTTTGCACAATTCAAAGTCTGCATTTGACCTTAAGTTAGTTACTTTATCTTCTTTAAACTTTTCTATTTGTGTTCAGCTTCAGTTCGTGGTAACATAGAAATAGCTTATATGATAGCTATCAAGCAATAACATAATTCTTCACTTTTCTTCACTTGATCATTGATGTTCAAGTGCCCTGAGATGGTCTTCTGTGGCAGGAACCTTCACTTTTAAAGGCTCATATGAGCTCTGCTCCAGAACAAGGGAGAAACTTATGTAGGCAACTCCTTGTTGATCTAAACTCAATTTGTACAATTGTTGACCGGCAGCAAAGCTATCGAGTAATTGATAAGATCTCTCTGAACCATCCATTGGTAAGCAAATTTCACTAGTGCCTGCAGAATGTAGAAGAAAGTTGAGATAACAAAATCATAACTTCACTATTGTGCACAAACAAGTAATAATATATTTATTGGAGACTGAATTGACTGGAGTGGATGAGATCCATCGAACTAGTATTAACTTTAGCGGGGGAATGCTAAAATAAATAAGCATGGAAATAAGAGAAAAAGAATCGCTTCAAGAAAAAGTCAAATGCTGGTTAGAAGCAAATAAACTAAAATTGATTTGATGATCCCACCCGGTAATTAACTAGTTCTTGAGCGAATACAGCAATTTGGAATTTGGCTCCTAAAATTCCTTTTGTTTATCTCTGATAACTAAATAATAGCAATCAACATCACTCGGTGGATGATATCAGGCAAACAAGTTCCATACATGACCAGACTAATAAAATGACGGTTAATTATTTAACCCGAGAGAAAGTGAGGAAAAGTCAGAAAGGAAAACCACAAGAAAACGAAACAAGTGAGTGCATATCAAAATCCTAGAAAACCTTATGCTAACTAAATGATATCTAGATGTTCATATATGCAAGAGTAAAATAAAAATTCCGCTAACTCAGAAAAAATAAATAAATAAACAGTTTCTTTTTTTCTGTTGCAATGTTAAATGAAATAAGTGAGCTGAATTGTTTCATGATCAGCCAGAAGTAGCATAAAGTAACCTTGAATGTGAAGATGCCTCCGCAAGCACAGGTCAGGACATACACGAACAGGCATGCTAGTCCAAAATGCACAACTAAACACATCACTTCATTTCTTGATTGAGATTAACATTTTATTTCTTATCCAAGCTCTCCTAGGTGTATAAGTACCAACATAAACACACTAAATCTTAAATTTCTGAACAAAATATACACAACAATATGAAAATTAATGTTCAGAGAATCTTGATATGGCCATCTTTCCCGACCAATTTCTTTCAAGATACTATTGGGTTGCCTCAGCCATCACAAATTCTGGCTGCTCTAAAGATCTAACATTCAAAAAAGATTCTGTGATAGCTAAAACCTTTAAATCAATGCTGAGATATATAATAGATCGAAGTTTGTTTAACTTGTCCTAGACAAGAAACTAATAGCCATCTAAAAGATCTACACTTTGGTGCAACAAGCTACACATCCAGCAAATAAGTAGATTTCCAATAGTTTGTAAGCTTACCCATTCGAAAGACAATTATTTTGAATGAATCAATAAGTTCATTATGCAAGAATATAAATCACAGGCATCTAACCTCATTCTACATGTTATTTGTTTCTCTCATTTCATATTTAAATAACAAATGATTCCATAGTGATCTCAGATAGATCAATTAGAAAAACACAAGTAATAACCGACAAGTACTCACAGACATGAAAACCTACAAGCAGCGAGTTCTTTCTGAGTTTGGTATAGGAACTCCAAGGCTGCTGAGACTTCCTCTTCGAATTGAAAGAACGGCCCGTTCTCAAGATCCATTTTCCGAAGCTTGCAAAGCCCCTCACCCAATTCCATCATCGCTCCCCGGTGGTTCTGCATACTCACTTCAACCCTAAAATACCCTCTTTTCCTGTTCAGAAGGAACGACATCGAGGAAGGCGATTACCTTGAGACAGATGTCATGGCTTCCACCCTCGAGCGTCGCAACTCCGACCACCCGCTTCTCGTCTGTCAAATCTACTGTAAATATTTAACACAGGGAGAAGAGAGCAGGTGTCGCGAGTGGCTGAGAGCGAGGGGAGGAAGAAGAATCGCGGGTTAGGGTTTGGAGGAAGGCTCGGTTTGCTTTTCCTGGCCACGTGCTCGCGTTGGGAGGCGAGCAGGGGCGACCAGATCGGCGGCGGTGCTGAGGGGAAGAGAGCAGGGCCGACGGGCAGGGGATCGCGGGCGGCGAAGGGAGAGGAGGGGAGGGGAGAATCTAGGGAGAAGACCATCTCCGCTCGGTTTGCGGTGGCGAAGAGAGGCGGAGGAGAGGAATCTAGGGTTAGGGTTTGGAGGAAGAAGCGAGGCTCGGTTTGCGGTGGCGAAGAGAGGCGGAGGAAGCCGGGCGAAGGAGGCTCGGTTTGCGGTGGCGAAGAGAAGCGGAGGAAGCCGCGCGGAGGAGAGGAATCGCGGAGGAGAGGATCGGCGGGAGAGGAATAGGGTTTGAATGAGAAGCGAGGCTCGGTTTCCTTCCTTTTCCTGGCCACGCATAAGCGCTGGACGCGACGTGGATTCCACGTCAGCTGTCGCCCACGCGACGCCCACGAAACGGCGCCCAGGAGAACATCTCTGTATATATATATATAATCATTTTATTAACAATAACGTGTGTGGCCAATTAACAGTAGTTAGTCACAACGACAGTGTAGAGTAGCATTTGGAAGAAGAAAAGGATAAATGTTGCATATTTTATTAATTCATTCCTTGAATTTTATTTTTCTTGCAGATGTTATCTGAATCATAAGTTAGTCACATGTATTCATGACTGTTCATAGTTTACAAAAACAAAATGTATGAAATCTAGAGAGTAGCTAAGGAGAGGTCTCTCAGCTGATGGGGATCGACTGGAGATGGCGATTTAGTAAGAGCACACTGTGCAGTAGTGGTCTTGGGAAATGCAATGACATCCCGTATCGAAGTTGAACCAGCTAGAAGCATTACTAGGCGATCCAAACCGTAAGCAATTCCACCTGCAAAATGTTTTATTGTGAATCCATTTAGCAATTCGATAGCCAACTGATCATACTACAAGCAGTGTTTAAACATGGCATCTGATGGATGATCTATATATATATATACCCATGTCTGATACGATTTCTACACAACTTTCTATCGATCACGAGTAAATATTTTTTAGAAATAACTAAAGTACACACTTGGATTCACATTTCAAACACCAGTAGCCGAGCCCAGGTAATATAGCTATCTAGGAATTAGCAGAGTTATTAGGAATACATCAAGTGTCTCAGTTGGAGATGGTAATTGCTAGTCGAGAAGTAGCATAAACAGAATGCACGGATAAATTCAAGAAAAATGAATTTCATAATAATCGCTATCTGGTAAACATAGAGGAATTGCATACCGTGTGGAGGAGCACCCATATCTAAACACTCCAAAAGATATCCAAACTTTTCCTCTGCCTGCACAAATGAATGCCAAATCACCAAGAGAACATGTCAGTATAAGAATCAAGCAGTTAGGTTCTCTATATCACTGGAATAATTTAACCACCAGGTGCCATTTTTATCGAAACTAATCTCATCATCTGAACATATAATGAATTAAAGACCAACTACAGTTGGAAGCAACGCCAAATGAGTATGGCAGCAATAGCTTTTACATACAAAAGGCAACCAATCTATGATATCAGCATGTAGTAAATAATCCGGATTTCTATTGAGTTGTTCTTTGTAGAATTGCAGTCGAAATGAAAGTGATTAGTTGGGGATTTGGTGATAGGACACATACCC
The DNA here is from genome assembly GCF_044706935.1 of Curcuma longa. Classification (NCBI taxonomy): domain Eukaryota; kingdom Viridiplantae; phylum Streptophyta; class Magnoliopsida; order Zingiberales; family Zingiberaceae; genus Curcuma; species Curcuma longa. The sequence goes on from NC_133863.1 coordinate 8,534,057, forward strand.
ATTTTATCAACCAATTAACTAATACATCAAGTATCAAGCCTTCATTAATAAACGCACATGATTTTGGCCTGTCAGATGATGGGAACAGAATGTGCAGAATTGGTTTGGAACTTGTAGTTGAATATTTGGTCAATTCATATCATATTGTCTAATGTATGCTTCTCAGGTCAGTATGCAACCAGAAAGATGATTATGAGGCCCTTGTTATGTCAGCCATCTTAAAGAAATGAATATATAGTTAAACTTCACCTGTTCGCGAGAAATGCCAACAATTTCCAAGATTTTTTCTTGTACTTCACGTTTGTAAATTCTCAAGCTCCCACCACCAATCTGTGAAAAAAGATTGCAATTTTCAACATTCATACAGCAAAATTTAGCAAGGATCCATATCAAAAGAAAATCCCATCTAAAGTTATAGGCAAATACACATTCAGATTGTACAGACTAAGAACTATCAGACTTGGTGTCAATAGACAATGTACTGCTATATAATTGGCCTGAACTATAGTGGCCGGCAGTTGGTCCTGATGTGGGAAATATAAACGCTAAGCCTGCCCATCAAAAGAGGCTTGCCATAACTGCATAAAATCTGGTAGGAGTTGATATGGCTACAATATAGATCAATGAAAGTATGACACGTGGAATGTGGCATGCTAGGTAATTATTTCATTACCTGGACATTTCTCCCTCCAAAAGAATCTAGGTTTTTTATGTTTCATTACAATTTTGTCCTTGAGATACTACAAGAATGAGAATGGTCACTTATTTGGCAACTATCAAAGATCACTTATTTGGAAAAGATGACCTAACCTGCAAACATGTAAAAAGCATCATATAGATGAATGTGCATTTTGTTTACTTATTTACCATGTATATGGACAAAAATTATCTTCATGCAATACAAAAGGAGAGCTGAAGAAGCTCTAAATTGTCATGATGTTGGCAAAAAAAGACATGATGTCCACATAATAAGAGAAAGACTCAGCAAGAAAAATGAGCATAAGATGTGGTCGACGCACAGTTACACACACTTTCTCATTAAAAAAGATGCCAAACAGCATTTTAGATTATAAGATGGCAAATATACACAAAGAGTACCTCAATGCCATTGTAGACCATATCATACGCCAAAGCCCGAGCCGATGGGAGGTCATTCATGTCAGTAGGATTTGGAGCAGTGAAAGGATGATGGAGAGCCTAGAGAATAAAAATGTCATCAAAATATAAACCTTGGACCAACCAAAAAGATGATCAAATGACATGTCTCAGCACAGACAAGAAAAGATCAATTAATATTTTTGAACTGGCTTAACGAGGGAAGAGGGCCTGCTCCACCAGGCCATCTCAGATATCTGTAATTACTAAGACAATAGCATATGATAAAAAGGGTTGAGAACCTTGAGCGAATTCTGGGATATCACATCTTTTGGGAATCACATCTTTTGACACTTCACACTTACATTTATTTTTATTTTTACATTTCTATGCAATGCTTTTGAATAGAAGGGGATTACAAAGTAACAAAGGAAGACAATAACTCATAGACAAGTTCCATTCTAGTATTTTAGCCGTGTTTATCACTTCCACTTCACTTTCTTTCTTGGAGGAACTTTGTGGTCAGGAAGTAATGTGTGGCATTTTTTTTCTGACTGTCCCCCAACACCTCCAGTGCCACAGAATCATAAATACTTTCACTAAATAAAATTTTAAAAATTGAACAAATGAAGATATACAAACTGCTTCCAGTGAATCATAAATATTTTTGCTAAATAAAATTTTAAAAATTGAACAAATGACGATATACAAACTGCTTCCAGTCAATAATTATTTTCATTTTTGAGTGATTGTTCTACGTGTCTTGGTTTATATTCAGCAAAATTTGCAACATTTAGCAATGTTTCTTAAGCAAATATACAATATACAAATATTTCTAAGAGGACCAATCCACGACATCCATCACCTACCAATGTACAGCTTTACTGATAATCTTAAATGTCATTACTCAATTACAGAATTATATATCCAAAGGAGGACAAAGGTACCTCATATCTTTGTTCTGAATCATTCCACTCAAACATTGGAAAGTCTATCACCCAAAGTATTGAATGTGATGCCTAGTAACCAAGAAAACAAATTATCACTTCTTTTCAAGGGGAAAAAAACAGATTTGCCAACTCAATATAAAGATAAACTAACATGCAAGTTGTTTTCACCAATGTGAAAGAGCATTTCCTTTCATAAATGGCTGACCAGCAAATGAAAATAGTACTGTGTATACTTACTTGGTTAATTAACCCCATTTCATGGGCCACATATAACCTGAGCCTGTCAAGTATCTTGTTGACAATTGTATGGTGACCCAAAGCAAACAAAATAAGGTCGCCTGTCTTTGCAGAGCACAGTCTCAACAACTTTAGTCTATTTTCACGTTCAAGACTGGATGTTAAAGCAGAAATTCCTTCAAGTTCACCTACAAATTCAAAAATGTCGACATAAAATCCTATGCAGCTTCAGGATAAAAACTAAACCAGCAGACTAATAAACTGGCATGCATGAACTACCATTATCCAAAACTTTGAGAAAAGGTAACCCCTTTGCACCAGCTTTGACTGCTTCACTATAGATATTGCCCTTCTTCAATACTGTATTTGAAAATCTCTGTGCACCAGAAGGTACACATAATGCTTTAATTATGCCACCATTTTCTAAAGCATCTGTAAATACCTTGAAATTGCATCCTGAAAATACTGAGCTAACCTGCCATTCCAACATATCATCATGACCAAAGTTATGAGAAGCTAGAAAGCTGGTTTTACATAACAATCAAAATAAGACCAAACAACACTGAGCCTTATTAGGAGTATACTGCATCTATCACAAAATAAAAAGAACCAACATCCTCAATTTACAATAGATGTAATACCAATGATATTAATTCTATCTCAGCAGATAGCTTCAGTGTAACTCACCTCCAAAATGGTTACATTCTATCAACAAATTAATATAAAAAAAGTAGTTCTAGTTACTTACATTCCAGGAGAGCTTCCTATTAAAAGATATAACTGATTAATGTCAATAAGCATGTAGAGCATGTACCTATTGATTAGATGAGCGATCAATATGAACTACTTGCTCAAGCATTCAATTTCTTGAAAATGAGATGGACTTCATGCATAGAAACATCTTCTAGTTAATCCCCAGTTCCCTACTGCCTCTAGAGCTATCCATTTATTAGCAACTGAAGATCCTTTTGAATAATAGAGTACATTGACCCAGAGCTATGTGAGCAGAAGAAATAAGGGTCTAGGCTCCATGATATTGCACAATCAATAAATAGAAACCTGTTCGGATATATGCTTAAGCTAGCTCTAATTGAAAAATGGACTGGAGAATAGACTGATTCTTTGCTTCTCCAGACTACAAAAAAGATCAATAATTGTCGTGATTCCTAAATTTTCTTATTTTCAGTCATAGTGAGTCATTGACTACATAAATTGGACTCTATAAGAACTCTATCCAAGTGGACACCAATTATTACGAGCATCTCACCCACTTTCGCACAACACATTGCATGTTTGAACTACTTAGGTAAGCCAGCATGACATATGCATAAATAGCATACCTTTCATCTTACATATAAGGTATTGTGTATCCAAGAAATTATCAAATTATGACAAAGAACATATTTTGTTCACGCCCATTTTTTCAAGTTAATCCAGATGAGCAAGAGGCCAATACTACGAGGAATCATGATACTGACTAAACTGTAATCAAATTATATCTCAGCAATATGCACTTACATCTGTTAGTTCCAAACTAAAACGAAGATCAGGTCTGTCTGATCCATAACGTTTCATTGCTTCAGCATAGGTAAGTCTAGGGAAAGGATTTGGAAGCTGAACTCCTGCTATCTTTTCAAATACCTGACATGATAATAAATGTATCCATCAGATCTAAAGAAATGACAAATTGCATTAGGTCAAATAAATACATAAACAATATTAAATGTCAAACAAATTAAGTTCATAAGTAAAAGCCATCAAAAGAAACACAGACAAGCCTGATTAACTTCTCATTAAGTCTCAGCATGTCCTCCAAAGTTGTAAAGGCCAATTCCATATCAAGCTGAGTGAACTCAGGTTGCCTATCTGCTCTCAGATCTTCATCTCGAAAACACCTTCATAAACAAGTGTTCGCTAAAAGTAAAAAAGATAATAAACTTTGAAACCCAAATTTTTAGTGGTTCAAGTGACTATTATTATAGATTATACTAGTAACTTCTTTTGATTATAGATTATACTCAGGAGAAGCAATAAGCTGCTTTAGTTACAGGGCTGTACTCTGATACAAGATTAATAGCAGAAAACAAACTTTGCTTGAAAAGTATAACTAAAAAGGGTTTAAATTTATTCTAAGTACACCAGTAGGGTGAAATGTGACAAAGGCCACAAAATAGCTGCAGCTAGACAACCATTAAAATCAGGAGAATATAAGATGTATGCAACTCTGTAGAACAGATACGAGGAATTATAGTCATTCTTTGGAAGTTACCTTGCAATCTGATAATATTTCTCGAAACCAGATACCATTAGCATTTGTTTGAACAACTGTGGGCTTTGAGGTAAGGCATAAAATGTTCCTGGCTTAATAAATTAAAACAAAAGCAAATAAGAAAATCCATATATGAAGAATGTAGCATGTATTCAAATGTTAGTGAAAGGGTAAAAGATATATCAACTCAAACCATAACAAATGATAGTATGACATACAGCTAGGTGTTGGTTACTAGAATGTGAGAGCGTTCTAAAGTCAACAGATACTATAAAAGATCTAAGATTAGTTATACTTGACTTTGATTTTAAAGTCACAATACTCAGAAAAGAGTCCTAAATTCTGCATACTACAATAACTAACACCTTGTACATTGGCATGTATGTCAAGGTTTAGTTTTAGTCAACTTTGTTAAAGAAGCTGCATATTTGCATGAGATTCCTAAACCTGTGCAATACAAAATAGCTACCAAATAAATAACAGCCATGTGTGGATCATAGATATCAAAAATGTAATTGCACTCATTTCTTGCATAGATAGTATAGGCCCTCATCCAGTATGATACTATATATACAATAAGAGTAACGCAAGAAATGCAAATAAGCCAGTTTCTAAGTGGTCTCATATAAAAGGGCAGCCCAATGCACGATATATATACAATAAGAGCAACGAAAAAAATCAGTCATTATATGCATAGCAAAAATCAATCATAAGCCTGGCTGCTTGAACATGGTTCAGTTTTCCAAGCCGGTAATAAATACCAAAGTTTTACTTGGGGTCCCAACTCCAATACGACCACCATGCTTCATTAGGCTATATTGCTCCACGAATAATCCATATGGTTAAAAAGGTAAACCCTAGTTGCAGATGATGTGCAACAACTATTCCCACTGGAACTAGCTAAATTGCCAGAGACAACATATGTCACTGTTCATTTTGCTTCAACCATCTATATACATGTTTTTTGTTGGGTCTAATGAATGTCCACATCTCCACAATGACATGATATTGTCCACTTTGGGCCTAAGCCCTCATGGTTTTGTTCTTGGGCTCTCCCCAAAAGGCCTCATGCCAATGGAGATACTTTCCATCCTTTTAAATCCATGATCTTTCCCATGTGTTTTAGATGTGGGATTATGTTTGCACCTTTGCAACCCAACAATCCTCCCCTCAAACAAAGGACCACAGACCCCCCCTCAAACGGAAAGCCTCCGTTTGATGTCTGAATCTTCGACCCACCAGGACTTCCTGCCCAGCCGCAACCAGGACTTCCTGCCCCTCGGTCCACCCGACCTACTAGGACTTCCTGCCCAGCCGCAACCAGGACTTCATGTCCCTCGGTCTACCCGACCTACTAGGACTTCCTGTCCAGCCGCAACCAGGACTTCATGTCCCTCGATCTACCCAACCTACTAGGACTTCCTGCCCGGTGTCTGATCCTCTTGATTCAAACACGGGAACCCCTACTTCCTTTGTTTTTAAGGTTCAACCCACATGGTTAGATCCGGATCATGGCTCATCCGACGGTTAGTCCGGTGAAGAGCGGCCTCGCTCTGATACCAATTGTTGGGTCTAAAGAATGTCCACATCTCCACAATGGCATGATATTGTCCACTTTGGGCCTAAGCCCTCATGGTTTTGTTCTTGGGCTCTCCCCAAAAGGCCTCATGCCAATGGAGATACTTTCCATCCTTTTAAACTCATGATCTTTCCCATGTGTTTTAGATGTGGGACTATGTTTGCACCTTTGCAACCCAACAATTTTAAGCAGAATGCATCACTTTATAACAACACACCATGTACAATCATCATCTTCTATCTTCAAACTTGTTGATGTTCAAGGGCATCAGCAATTTCCATTCCTTATCATTGTTTCACAATTTTTGTTTGACCACAAAAAAACATGCTTTGTCATGCAAAGTATTAAGTTTTGACATTACAATCTATAAAAAGAATATATAAACAATAGATTACTAGCATACAGAAGAAAACAAAAAGACCACATAACAAGCTAAGTTTTACCTGAATACGTGATGGCACAAGATAATCACGTGCACCTTCAGGTGTTGACCGAGATAATATTGGAGTCTCAATCTACCTTATGACCCAAAATAAGAAAATTAACCAGAGGTGACCAGTAGTTTTTTTGAAACAAAAAAAAACATCAGTTACATGTCAGTAATGCAACTAAAGGCATCAGTTACATGTCAATTATGCAACAATGAAGAACAGATTTGCTAAATAGTAACAAAGAAGGGTTCAAGTCTTGTCATGTTTAATACAACTCTAATTAAAAGTATCCTAGCATTAGTTTGCCTAAATTCGGGTTTTGAAGTAAAATGGTCAACATAAATGATTGTTAATTTAAACCAAAAAGTAACAAAGTATGTCAGTGACAAAATTTTATGCAAATAGAAACTGCACTTCTTCACTTCAGGTTAATTTGCTTCAAAACTTAGGCATACAGTTCATTTCAAACATTGCATTTGATTAAATGAAATGTCCATCAGGTGCATTGGTTAGGACCTCCTTGTGAATGTGTTTTCCACCACATGATAATAGTGGTTATCAACTTAAATATCATAGTTTTGGTCCACTCAAGTATGATGTGTTGTATGCCAAGTTTATCTGAAAAATACATGCAAAACAAAGTACCGAGGTTTACTTTTCACTGCAGGATAGATATAAGCTGAAAGGAAAATCTACTACCTCCACAAAATCATGTTCATCCTCCAGAAACCTCCTGATGAGCTTCACAACTTTATGCCTCAATCTCAAATTGAATTGCATTTGTGCACGGCGTAAATCAAGGAACCGATATCTGAAACAAATTTAAATTTTATATCAGGATATTTGAGTTAGATATCTAATAACAAATTTGACATAAGAATACAAAATTCTGCAGCTCTACTTAAACACCTATATGTGAATGCAATGCAAGCAATGGGCGACAAATTTTAAATGACTTCATGTTGAAATGTTGAAACATATCAAACCAAAAAAGAAGACGATACAGAAAGGAATAGCAACATCTAAAGGGTATGATCTCTAAAAGAGAGTTACCTAAGAATCCTTATGAAGGAATGTGATTAGTGCCCCTTTTCATATTTGTTTAAGCAAATGAGCATGTAATCTGAGCGACATAAATACATGCAAGAAACTAAGCTGCAAGTGACAAAACAGCATGCAGCAACCTCCCTCATGAGTCATGACTACTTTGAATATATTCATAACTTTATCCTGAAACATCACTTGAAAGTCTACTGTCGTAACCAAATACCATGCAATTTTCTAAACATAGATAGGAATCATGGCAGAATCATCTTTCTACCAAGTGAGCGATCCATTTCTCATTTATGTAATCAATACAATAACAGAAACATATAAACAAATGTGTTAAATCGGAGAGGTTTTAATGTTGGTATAAAAGCAATAAACTTTAATTAACTACCTTAATCGGATTTCTTCTGTTATGATATCCTTTACGTCATCTGCAATGGTAATGGGAAAAGGCAATGCACGATTTACAGGATTTAATACAATGACATGCTCTGCAGTAACCTGTTACACGAAAGGGAAAATGTTTGGTTACCACTTTGCAAGTTCTTACAATTGTCAGACAAAATATAAATAGAGCACGGTCCACTGCAGTAAAACATTTTGATCATCCTATGTATGAAAGTTTTCTTCTAGTTGATTTCACAACAAACATATAGAAGATAGAAGAATCGATCAAACAGCTCCCTTACAACAAATATATCAAGAATACATTAGAATGATAAACATCTGAATAGCCATTAACTATGTAGAATGATAAGAGAGCTTAAAAAGAAAAAAAAATTGTTTTAAATCCTCAGCAAATATAACAAGGATGCAACAAACTCCCATTGTCATTTAAATACTCATTAACTATCTAGAATCATAAGAAAGTGTGATTTTTTCAAGGATGCAACAAACTCCCGGTACCTCTAATTCCCCAGTCATCATAATAATCATCAATTATCTACAATCATAAGAAAGTTTTTTTTTTTTTTAACATTTTCTTTTAGTCCGTCAACTAATAAAACCAATATGCAACAGACTCCCAGGACCTCTAATTCCCCACTCATCAGAATAATCATTAACAATAAAAAATCATAAGATAGTCCTTTTTCAGGAAAAAAAAAACATTTTTAAGCTCATCAACTACTAGAACGAGGATGCATTAAACTCTGATACCTCTATATCCCCAGTCTTCATCTTCTTGTTCACAGACTCCTGCGGCCTAGACAGCACTGTCCCCTCTACAGCAACCACGTACTCTAGTCTCAGCTTGTTCGCAGTCGCATAAGCTTCTGTATACTCGTTAGGAAGCGTGGTAACCTGTAGAAGAGTCCAAGCGACCGCATTAATAGATTGAATAATTTTTCTCCACCGCGAGAGATGAATTGAAAAGGCACCCTGCAAAATGGAATATACCTGAACGATTCCGGAGCTGTCTCTGAGGTTGAAAAAAGTGAGGCCACCGTGAATCCGGTGGAGGGCGACCCAGCCACAGAGCCTGACTCGTTTACCGACATCCTCCGGCCCTAACTCGCCGCAATATCCCGTTCTGGGAACCCATAGGAGCGTGGAAGCGGAGGTCGGACCAGAGGGGAGATCAGGCGCTACGGTTTCGGCGGTGGTAGGAGGGGGAAGTCGCGATGAGGAGGCCGATGGCGAGGGGAGAGAGGAGAAAGGGGAAGCGGAGACTGGTCGGACGTGAGTGCGGAGTCGGGGATTGAAGAAGCGAGAACGAGAGAAGCGGACGAGGCGAGGGGAGAGGAGGAAGGGCGACACCGCTCGAAGCACGACGGCCGCCATGGACGGATGATGTCTCAGATGCCTTTCGGCGCGGTGGCAAAATGGCAATTAGTAGTAGAACTGCAAAACTAATCTGTCGATTAAGAAAATAACATTATAATTATTATTTATATTTGATGTGCGTAAAATATTGTGTTTAAAATATAAATTATCTTTTTATAGGCGAATATTTGAATTGGGCAGAAGATGGGCTTGATGGGCTGCAGGCCCAACATCTAGCAGGCTACGTTGACTAGGTTTAATGGAATGGACACACAAAAAAGCGAGTTTTTCTTTTGAATTTTATATAAAATTCTAAAACTAGATTAGAAGTGATAGGTGGAATTTCAATTTTCAAAAATAGAGAAAAATTAATATTTTTTTGTGGATTTGATTCGATTTAGATGCAGTTGATAATGCTCGCAGAACAAATTAATTTGTCAAAGATATAATAATAATTAAAAAATTAATTTTCATCTCATCTCAACGGTCATCTATGAGGAAGTCAAAAAAATTACACTTAACCATGACAGAGAATAATATTATCTTAACTTTATCGAAATTTGAATTCTTATCCTTTTTTTACAACTGGTGTCTGTCTCCTCCGGTGTGACATATAGTTGACTTCAATTGTTTTTTTATTTTATCTTATAAAGTCGAAAGCAAGTAACAGACTAATCATAAGCATTTATATCAGTTGTAATATATAATTTGAGAAACAGTGAGAGAGTCACTAAATCAAAAATATTCTCATTAATAGAACTTCATTAAAAATGAACATAGTAGTACAATACAAGGTCGAATTGTCGCACAATGCATCGACACCGCAGAATAAAAGTTGTAGCAAAATTCAAGTATCGACTAAAACATAACTCATTGCGATCCAAAAGTACATAATGGAAGGAAACTGATAAGTTTATTAAACCTATAAAAGACACAACAAGACTCACAATTTTACTTTCCCCAAAGTTCACTTAAATAGCATCTCACTGTACTCCCAAAGTTTTCTCGCTAATGATTCATTTCGACCATTGGCAGTTGTCTTTTCGATGTTACAGTCAGCGAAGTATTTCCCACTGATTCCCTTCATGCTAGGATGCAATGCAACGTAACATGTAGTCGCTGCTCCCTGTGAATATGCAAGGTTATAAGGTACATAAAATAATGTGATGCACAAGCTTTGACTGAGTTGATACAAAATTTTTTCTTTTAAATTTTTTTCTGAAATTTTGAATGTAATTAAAAATACTCTTTATGTTTATATTCTACTCATTTTACATATGAAAATATAGTTACTGACATTAGTAAATCCTATTAATTTTGCCTCATTTAAGTCCAAATTATTTTAGACTTTAGAGGAAAAAGACAAATATTATGAGAGATAAAATAGTAGTAGAGTTTATAATTTCAATGAAATTTTTTCTTTGATGATACTAAAATTATATTTAAAAAATAAACATAAAAATTCTTATTTAGATATGCATGCAATGGCTCATCAACTTGTTAAATCTAAAGCAAAAAAGCAAACATAAAAACCTGATGGTAATCCGTTATATATCAATCAAACAAGCACCAATTAATTAAGAAGTTGCTATTGTCGTAGAACAATTATCTTGCAAGGCAAGCATACCTGAGGTATACTCTTCCACAAGACACAAGTTGTAGCTCTTAGCACGGCTGCAAGAAAAAGAAGTTTTTGAATCTGAGTTTAACCTTTATAAATTTTCACTGAAAGTTGTAAACTCAAGAATTTGTGGGTTTCAGGAGCACACCGACAAAGATGGTTGAGTGTCTTCCCAAGTTTGTCTTAATAAGACCAGGATGAACAGAATTTGCCGTGACATTTGCACCCTCTTCCTGTTAATGAAACATGAAAATGTTGCAAACTTGTGAATAACTAATTAAGATGGCAAGTAATTCCAGATGATATGTATAACCGTGATAAAAAGAATTGTCGAAAGAAAAGCAGTATTTGGATATGACTTATTATCTATCCTTTTTGTGGTTTTTGCTTTGTCATAGTTTTCACAGGCTGCGTATGGGGAATATTATTTTGATAAACAAAGAAACAGACAGGAGAACTTAGTGATACACTGATACCTTCAAGCGCCTAGCAAGCTCATTAGCGTGCAATATGTTTGCCAATTTGGACTGCCCGTACGCCAACTTATCATTGTATCTGTAGAGCACAATGAAAACAAATTGGGACTAATAAGAAAATAGAAGAGTCACCAGTTTATGTGATCAAGACTACTCTTGATGAAGAAGAGAATGATTCTCCTCCGCTACAACCATTTGCCAAATTGACAATGTCAACTTACGCAGCCTTGTCGTTGATCTTGTTGAATCTTATTCCTCCTCTGTATGTCGTGAGGTGAGCTGCAGAAGATAAGTTCACTACACGACCTTCGATCCCAGTTTTATCCGCTGTGCTTTTAATTTTCGGAAGCAGAAGATTTGTCAACAAAAAGTGACCTGAAACAAAGATAGGCAGATAGCAGTCGGTCATTCTACATGGTAAATCAAAAACATGGGAAGCTCACCTTAACTGTGAATACTAACGTCCAGTAAAATTCAACTTCGATCAGTAAATGGCACATATTTGAAAATCTGAAGAAACATACCCACATGATTCGTGGCAAACTGCATCTCTATACCATCCTCTGAAAGCTTGAAAGGACAGTACATAACACCAGCATTGTTTCTGAAAACAAATTGAAGTTGTGAGATTTGGCCCCAACAATATAAGAAGATAAGAGATATTTACGGATGAGAATCATATCCTTACATCAAGACATTGAGAGGTACATTCATCGAAAGAAATTTGTCAGCAAAGTCTCGCACAGACTTCTGTGAGCTTAGTTCAAGCTGTATGATGTCAACTCTGGCAGATGGAGTGCTCTGTAGAATACTCTGCTTCACATTATTGGCAGCCTCGGTGTTCCTAGCACCAATGATAACATGAGCACCTCTGAGAGCCATCACTCTTGCAGTCTCCGCTCCAATCCCACTACTTCCCCCTGCATTGCACGAATGCCCTAATTTTAGATCCCTTGCTAAAGTAGATCCAGAAATTTGTAAAAAAAATGTGGCAATAGTTCTTTGTTCAAAAAATAACAGATAAAATGGAGGGAACAACTCAGATCTTTGGGAAAATGAGGTATAGATTCTAGAAATCGAGGACGACTCAAGGTGCAAGGTGAGTTGGGAAGCGATTTTCCAGATTTAAGGCGGAGTTAATTGTGCGAACGAGTGAAAAAAATACGAGTGAGTAGGAAGGAGAAACTACCGGTGATGATGACGGTGAGGCCGGATGCGTCGATGCCTTCGGTGACCTGCTCGGCAGTGGAGGCGGATCCGAAGCCACTTGGCCCGCGGATACCGGTAGCTTCCCTGAAGTATCCCATTTCGCCGGCGAAGAGAAGGAACGAGAGCAAGAAAGGGGATTAAGGTCGAGCGTGGAGATGAGACGAAGGTGGAGGAAGGGAGACGCTATTTATAGGGAATTCCGCCGGGCACCGAAAGCGATCTGAGGAATCGAAGTCGTGCGGAGGCGGAGGCGCATGTTATAACGACGTGTGAAAGCCGAAACTTATTGTACGCGGATGGGGATGAGACATGATTATGGAAGCTTCTACGGGTCCACGTGATGTGTACGCGGATGGGGAGGAGACATGATTATGGAAGCTTCTACAGGTCCACGTCCTGTGAACGGATTACTACGAGTCAAACTCAGTATCGGCGTAATGAAAGTACAGGGAAATACCTAGAGAAGCCGTCGTTAGTCGGATTAATCCGTGCCAGTAAGTAATTTAGATGGATTAAATTTAAATTTTATTAATTTATTTTTTTTAATAAAATTAAATAAATTAACTTTAAATTCATGTGGGTTGACTTGATGAACTTTGATTGATCTGTAGATTTAAAAATTTTATTAATTTTTTTAAAATTTTAAAATTAAAATAAAAAATTTAATGAATTAGTAGATTGGTCCGGTTAAATTACAATTTAAATTTAAATATTTTAATTTGATCAATTTAAATTATAATTTAAATTTATATTTTAAATATTTTTTTATTTTTTAATAAATCTTGGTGGATCTAATTGTAATCCATTTTGCGTTGGATTACATTAAAAATTTTTAATGCATTAAGTTAGTGGATCAATTATTTTATTTTATTATATGATGAATTTTTTATGAATTGATTCGCTCCAATTAATCCGTTTAACAGCTCTATCACTACCACAAACTGTACACGAGCCGCGCTCCACGTGGCCAGATGACAGCTGGTTCCCGTGCCCATTCACGTAATAATGTTGCGCACTGTCTATTTATATTTAAAATACTGAACCGAATCAACTCGCTTTTTTAATTAGATTGAACCGGCTTATTTTAATCGGCCGACTCAGGATATGATTTTTTTTTTATAAAAAATAAAAAATAAATTTGAGTGGATTGAGTTGTCAATTAGTAATATTAATATGGTCACCGTGATCCACGAGAAGTATTAAATTTCTTTAGGGAATTTCTTATTTAAAAAGGCAAAAGTCTTTAAAATATCATGGAGGGAAGGAACATTTATAGTGCGCGCATTCGAATGCACCGTAGAAATAAATTATGATGTCAATAAATCCAACAAATATAAATAAATCATTTTTATTGTCACATCTCATTTTAAACACTCTTATTATATCTAGTTAGGGTTTAAACGTTAGCATGATCCAATCCAAACCGTCTTTGAATTTAGTTTGATTTAATTTTTTAAATTTTGAAAAAATAATGGTGAATATAATCATCCCCAAATTTTCAACCTACTATTGGTATTAATGCCTTTTTGGTAAAAAAAAAATATTAATGATTTTATTTAAAAAAAACAGATTTAAAAAATCACATTGATTTAAACAATATTATGGTTATCTCATTACGTATATGATTAAAATACAGCACTACAAACTTTACTCCAAACAAAGAAAGAAGAAAAAAAAGGCTTCAAAGGCTCAATCCATACAACATATCATCACCAACAAAATAATAATAAAACACTTAGAAATCGTACAAGCCTCTTCGTTACTTTGAATTATTAACTAGTTCTTCACTGAAATCCCAGAGCTTCTTTGCTAATGCTTCATCTCTGGCCTTGGCACTTGGCTTCTCCAAGTTACTGTCTGCAAAATACTTCCCACTCACTCCTTTCAAATTTGGATTCAGTGCCACATAGCATGTTGTTGCTGCTCCTTGAGGGATGTCCTTCCACAAGAAGAAAGTGAAAGCCCTCAAAACAGCTGCGAGCAAAAGAATGTTACAAGTCTGAGATCAAAATCTATCACTTTGAAAGAAGGTTAGCCATTAATTTGAAAGGTTTAAGTAGCATACTAATGAAGCAGGCTGCGTGTCTCCCTAAGTTTGTTCTAATCAGACCAGGATGAACAGAATTTGCAGTAACATTCACGCCTTCTTCCTGTTAACAATCAATATTTTTCATGAGGTATGCTCCTTTTTTCTTTCAGCTGCATCTGCAGCAGACAATGTCGACGTACCTTCAAGCGTCGTGCGAGCTCGTTGGAGTGCAAGATGTTAGCCAACTTGGACTGCCCATAAGCCATCATATCGTTATATCTGAAGAACAAGATGTCAGCATCAATTATTGTTATCAAGAACATCTTTATTTTCCTTTTTGCCAAATTGATGATATAGTAACTTACGCTTTCTTGTCATTGAGTTTGTCGAACTTGATTCCTTCACTGTAAGGCCCAACGTGAGCGACTGAAGATAGATTTACGATACGGCCTTCAATTCCTGTCTTCTCCGCAGTGGTTTTCAGTTTCTCAAGTAGAAGATTTGTCAACAGGAAGTGGCCTGAGAATAGAAGGAACATGCTAAACTCATAATCCTGATGAAGATCTGAGTGAGAATGCTAAGCAAAATACAAATACCGAGATGATTCGTCGCGAACTGCATCTCTACTCCATCCTCTGAGAGCTTGAATGGGCAGTACATCACACCAGCGTTGTTTCTGAAAACGAATCGAAGATATAAGCTTCACGAACCATGAGGACACTCGACCATGAGAAGCTTTGCTGTTATTTTACTTACATCAAGATGTTGAGAGGGAGATTCATGGCGAGGAATTTCTCGGCGAAGGCTCGGACAGATTTGAGCGAGCTGAGCTCAATCTGGATGATGTCAATTCTAGCAGATGGAATGCTGCTCAGGATGTTCTGCTTCACGGCATTGGCAGCTTCCATGTTCCTTGCACCGATGATGACATGGGCTCCTCTCAAGGCCAACACCCTTGCCGTCTCTGCTCCGATCCCACTGCTTCCACCTGGTCAGCAAGAACAGATCAAACCATGGTTAAATTTGCCAAACAAAATTATTTCAGTATGGCATCAGTACCGAAGAATCAAAATTTTCGGGCTAATCAACTTCCTACCATTAGTTAGAAGATAAATTGTAGCTTGAGGATAAGGGGAAAAAATAGGCGAGGGGAAAAAACAGATCTTTGCACCAAACATACACATCTCACACTAGAAATATCAAGTTAAGCTAGAAATGGTGAGTTACTCCTCCAGATTTAGGGAAGAGGTATCTTGTGCATAAAGATCCGATTTTTAGGGCCAATCAACTTTCTTTTCATCAATACGAAGACAAATTTTACAATAAGGATGAGGAAAACGGGGGGAAATACGTAAGAGAAAAAAAAAAACAGCTCTTTGAAGCAAATAGCACACATCTCAGACTATTAAGTACCAATTTTGAGCTAGAAATGGCGAACTACTACGGATTTACAGCAGACTTGACTGTGAGGAAAGGAAGAGAAAGGTACCGGTGACAATGACGGTGAGGCGAGAGGCGTCGATGCCCTCGGTGACCTGCTCGGCGGTGTTGCCGGATCCGAATCCGCTAGGTCCTTTGATGCCGGTGGCTTCCCTCCAGTACCCCATAGTTTCTCTTTCAGCAAAGTAGCAGAAGAAAGAAAGAGAGAGAGGAGAAGCGAAATCCGATGAAGGAGGAGGAGGAACGAGGCGAGGCTATTTGTAGTGGCCTTTGCCTGGCTTGCTCGATAATGGAGTTCGTGAAGGGTCGATATCGGGTCCGTGCGATGCTTCCGTGCCAAGCATTCGCGGTAGTGCCAAAGTTGACGTGACCGGGTAAAGGAAGAACAACGCCTGGGTCAACACGACGACAGGAGCGGAGCCGGCGGTGGATGGTAGTGCGGAAGGGGAAGTCAACAGCGGCAGCCATGTTTCTTTTTGCAGGAAAAGAACGAAGAAGGTGATGCCGCAACGGCGGCCAGCACGAATGGACCTTCTAGAAGGATAAATGTTTGTTCCGTTGGATCTTTCTAGAAGTTTACTCATGCAAACAGACTTGTACTACGAGGAGTTTTCTTATTAGGGCTCCATTAGTCTCAATAAAGAATATGTCACAATATATTAGTTTCAATACAAATTCATTTCTAATTTAAATCGTTTTTATATTTTAGAATTTTTTTATTAGTTCTTCAAATATGTTGGAAGGATTTTGTTACATTTAGTTAATTTTTAAATATGCATATTTTTAATGATTATAATTTTTAAATATGCATATTTTTAAATACCATATTGAAAATTTGGTAGCCTATCTCTATCCATAAAGTGTTTCCACTTAATGATTATAAAACAAGATCATGAACAGATATAATCAACTTTAATTTTATTATTTGTTTATATTTATTTTTCAAAAGGAAAAAAAAAGAATAATTAAAGATGAGCAAGTTGAAGGAGCATGACCACAATCACAGGCCACATTGAATCATGTTGTCAGCAATTACAATTACGAAGTGGAGTCATTTGCATTATTTAATCTTTTAAAAAGTTCCTAGAAAATAATTTATAAAAAAATTAAATCTTCACATCAACCTATCTCTTAATTTTCATGATTAAAAAGTTCTTTAATCGATTGTTTCTACAAAACACTTCGTAACAAACTATTACTTTTGCATCTTGGAGAGACAAAGTAGCAGTCTCTTGTAAATTCTTGCAGGAGACTGAAAGAAGTCTTAGATCAAACAGTAAGAGTGAGCAAAACTTGGATACAATTTTCTCTTAATCATATTCTAATCATTCCATGGCTCAATCTATAACATAACTCGGTATTGAGTCGCAATACAAAGCCATTTTTCGGTCCATTAATTCAGAGCAAAAAAGGCACACATTACAGAAGAAGCAGGGTTATCAAGAACATGCATACTTCAAATCTGAAAAATGCTTTTAATTAAGAACGCAGGAGTAGTTTTCTGAATTAATATAATTCTAGATTTCTACTCAAGTTCAGGTTTCTGGATTCCAAGGATGAAATGGTCTGATAATTTCACTGGAAATCCAAAGTAAAATTATTGTCAGATGATGTAAATTATGATAAAAGAGAGATAAACAGAATATAGTAGCAGTTGAATCCCAATTGGCACAAACTTCACCAACACATGGGCCAACGAAGAACACGATAAGATTCAAAAAGACAAAAAAAAGTTGACAAAAAGGTAGCACAACTTGCATTAAAATACTCTTAATCAGATGATGCCAATGTAACAAATTGTGCCAAAGTAATGATTAAGTGTTTGCATGATACGTAACCTGCCCAGTTCTAACCTGGATGCTCACAACAACCACCATTTCTAAAGCAAAGGCATTGGGACAAAGCATGCCCAGAGAGAACCTTCTGCAAGTTGTAGGAATTCAGAACCCCATAAGTGTTTTCATAACCCTGTCCACGATCTGGCTTCTACTCCGGCGATTTGTCAGTGGGATTTCAAGGTTGTCGTTCAGAAGGAATTTGTACACCTCCCATTGTCTCTCAGAAGTTCTGTGTATGCCTATTTCAGACTGTTTATGGCATAACAAATGTGTAGCAACATGGAAATCATTAGTTATCTTTCTTGGAAGATTGAGATGATCAACTATAAAGTCAGAGCAAAATGTTTGAAACTTTTAGGCGAAACTGAGACAAAGGCTAGTTTTAATTACTTTTAGCAAGTGTAAAAGGACACAACAACTGCAATTAACTCACCGAGAAAATGCAGATTCCGAGCAGTTTTAGAGCGAGTGTGACATTGTAAAAAACTCGAGGCCTTCCTTTGCCAGACACTTCCACTGGATTGGCAACAAGGAGTTCAGTGTCTGGGCCACGGTCGACAAGCATCACTCTAAGGGGATAGAGCATCTCCAATTTCAACCTAGAAGAGATGACATCCTGCTTCTCAGGGTCAATGATCTTCTTGCCATCTGTTTGCTGAACAAAAAGGTCCACCTCTCGAAAGGCTTTCATGTCTGAGAGGAATCGGCAATAAACTATCTATTCAGGAGACAGAAATGTATGGGAATGTTAGACCCAGTGAATTTGGGGATAGAATATCAGATGAATATATACCTAATGCTCATCATTTTTTTCAAAAACTTTTTCACTATGAAACTGTTAGCTGAATGAAACCAAAGGCAATAGGATAAGAGTACAAATTTAACACACGAGTAAACTCGATCCAAAGACATTCTATGGTACTTACCCCTAACTACATATCACATGGTACCCAATTATCCAAATCCATACTTGCAATAGTCTAAATGATACCAGCCTAGGATAATGTCTATAGGGCATAATCACACGGCTTCATTAAAGCTTGGCCACCACTTCTAGCAAAAATTCTCTTTCTTTTATCTCTGAAACCACCATGGAAAAACTGATTCAAGTAAACAGCTAATTATATAATCACAATTTTTTTTTATCTCTTAGAGCTACTCACAGAAAAACTATACAGTTTTGTGTAACACTACTTTCCTAGAATATCAGGAAAAATAGGTCAACTACCTGAATATCGCACTCCGTTAAGGTCCTCATGATGTCATAAAGGAGGCCCTTCTGATCTACACACTGAACTTTTACTAAGGTGTGGGAAGGGCTCAAGGAATTATCGATGGTAACATTGGCCTTCTTGAGTTTTTCCGTATCTGGAATGAGTGACTCTGATGAAACTTCACCATCGCAAAGGTTCAAGCTAAACAGTTTTTCAGCAACTTCTGGTGGCAATGAAGAGAAACCTTGCTGAAAATCTTCAGCCAGCTGAATCTCACATTTATTGACTGACTCTCCCAGAACTGAAGTTAGTCTTTCAATTGTCTCATCTCGTCTTTCTTGAGTATGTAGGAGTTCCCTGTAGAAACATAGCAATAAGTATACTATTCAAATTCAAGGCTAGGAGGAACACATGATAAACCTAACAACCATGATAAGAAAATCATCAATTTGCTATTGGAAATATTTCTCGGTCATAGAGTTGATGGAACATGCAAACAGCTATAGAATAACCAATAACAGGGATAATTTACCTATAATCATAGCAGGTATTGATTGATTATAGCAATTCCTCACATGAAACTATTATTTACTAAGAGCTGATGAGAATAACTCAATAATCAGCTAACACAGTGTCACATGCTGCATGCAACCAAAGGTATCAAAAAAGGGAGACAAGAGCTGGTCAAACTACACGTTGGAAGATCAGCATTGTTTGAGTGCACTAGACAAAAAGCAATCAAACGAAAATAGTTACAGAAACAAGAACGAGATCGTCCGCATTAGTTTAGACATGTATTATAGATACAAAAAAAGGAATCCTTTTGGTGTAACAATACTTTCTTTGAAAAAAACTGAAACTGATGTTAGAACTAACTAAATTTTAAATAGCTTAACAGCTAAGAACTGCATCTACGGGCAATAAAACTACATACTTGGTGGATGAATACTCACATGCCATCCGTAATAAAGAAGAAGTCGATGACTCTGCCATCTGGAGTGGTGGAAACCTTGACTCTGTGAATTAAAAGCTCAAGCTCACAAAGAACTTGAGTAACGTCTACAGCAGATCGAAGATCAATTAAAATGGCATCATCCAACCTGAACAATCTAAGTCGAAATAAAAAATAGTACCAAGTACCATGCAATAATCCCTTCCTGTCAACAGAGAACAGCTTCAAAAGGTACATCTGAGCAGATGTTGATGTGTTGAATGAATCAAAGTAGAACGGGATAGGACATGATGGGCAGAGACCCATCAAACGAGTCTTCAAATTTTCCCAACAAATGTTGATGGAAGGCGAAACCGGCACAACCCAGAACACCACATAGCACCATTGCCCATCCGTCGAGACATCTTCAATCAAGAACGCAAAAGCACATCAATGGATAATCTAAAATATCAAAAAGGTAAACACCACCAAACAAAAAGGAAGCTTTACAGATGAATATCCCGATATCCTATTCGTTCGTTTCCAACTCGGATTGGAAGCGACAACGCGTAATTGTGACATATTGAACATCAGAACCACAACAAAATAAAGATGCGAATTCGAAAATACACAAAATTGGGAAGTAGAACAAAGAGTCAAACGATTGAGAAAGTTAAAGTAGAACAAACAGCAATAATGAGTTGAACTACGAAGGAACCGTAACCCTAAGAGGCACACACTGTGGGAATCGCACGAGTGCTTTTAGAGCACACAATTTGACAAAGAAGAGGAAGAAGATCGATCGAGCAGAATAAAACTGAAACAAAAAGAAATCGAAATGAAATAGAGGGGAGCCAAACAGCCTTTCTTCACCTCCTCGGGTGATGCAGAGACCGAACTCGAGGATAACTCGGCAGAGGTCGCATCCGAGGCCGGTCTGGTCGGGACAGTTGATTGTGACTATACTAGGCTCGCCGGTACTCTTTCCTACTTGAATCACCACCACGTCTTCGCTCGCCATCCCCATCACCACCCCGGCTGCCTCCGCTGCCGCCGCCGCCGGCTCCCGGTCCTCTCAAGTCTCAGGTGCTCTCCCGCCGTGCCCTATATATCCGTGCGTTGACTACGTCGTCACCGCTGGCTACTCGCCGCGTCACCACGCATATCCTCCACGTGGCAACCAGGGAGTCGCAGGAACATGCACCGTGGTTCTCTATTCCTGGCGGGGCGGCAGGGGGTTCGTGGTCGATATACGCCGTCGATTCAAAGCGCCAAACACAAAGTACGTACACCGTACGATCTGGTGCCTGACCCATCAGATTGGACGGTCGATGTGAAGTGATGGGATGGTGATCGTCAGTCGAATAATGATACCCTAGATACCCTATGCGGCCCCCGCTTTTGGGAGCAGAGCTCTAGTGACGTAACTGGGTTTCTTGTTGTGTAGCTCTTTGTAGGGACGGATGTCTCTTCAGCCATTATAAACATATGGTTATTATGTCGGATCCTGTTTGGACACGTTATTGAATCCTAAATAATGGATCCAAAATCCAAAGAACATGTGGATCCAAATTGATCGCTGAAATTATATATTGAGATTGTTTCGATTATAAAGTAAAATAAATTGCCACATAATTTTGGTAAATAATTAAGATAAAAAGATGACATTTGGTAAATTCGAAAAACCAGAGCCGCTTTACGGTTAAGTTCCCGTTTAATACGTTACTGTATAATTGGGCCGGGCTCCGATCCAATAAATTATTGGACTTGTAAGGAAATTAAAGTCCATTACGGCCCATTAGTGACTACAGATCGAGCGGAATCCCCTATTTATTGGAATCGAGGTAGCGAAGTCGCGAGGTCTGGCTTTGGAGAGTGGAGAGCGAAACCCTAGAGAAGATAAGAGAAGTGAAGAGATGAGGAAGTTTGATCCGTGGCCGGTGTTCTTCAGGAGGGAGTTCAACCGCAACTGGCCCTTCCTCGTTGGATTTGTCGTCACCGGAACCATCATCGTCAAATTCACCGCTGGCCTCACTGGTTCGTCCTCCCCTTCCTTCACGATTTCTTAGACTTATTGTTTTTCTTTGATCGTTAAATAGCTCCGTGAGTTCTGAAAAAAATTCGGTGCCTGATTCTCAGAGGAGGACGCCAAAAACTCTCCATTCGTGCAGGAGCACAACCGGAAGTGAGTAGATCTTCTTCATCCCTGACTTATAAATAATCGCTGATTCGTGCTGTGATCTCATGATTATCTCTGTTCTCTCCATTAGTTTAGGTTTTAATTTGTTCATTTTTCTTCTAAACAATTGGTTCTAATTGTTTAGTAGTCGTATGCGTGACTTATATCCCGATCTTTGCCTTTGCATGAACGATCGTTTATTGTATGCAACATTTTAATTCTGAAATTAAATGTTAACCTTACTATTATTGATCAATAACTTGTATTGTTGGAAGGATCAAGTAGAGATTCATTTACCTTGAAGCTGTACACATGTTTAGCACTTGTTTGTCCTCAACAGTTACCTTGAACTCCAACAAAAGTTAAACCTGCAAAATACAAGTCATCCTTAACATTAAGTTATGATTCTAGATCATTTATCTGTATCACAAATTTAGACTAGTAAGGAAGGTTGGTCAATTTATCATGTCTTCCAAGCAAAAACACAAGATTCTACTGAAAGAGAATTGTGTTATTCCAACAAAGAGAAGTAATGACTAATTTAAATCTTAGGAGGCATCAAACAACCCAACGAAGCTTTCCACATTGGAATTCGGATGCCTACAAATTGGAGAGAGCTGCTGAAATTTCCAACTGCTGTTGCCCTAAATGAATAAAGTCCACCTAAACTAGGAATTAGAGGATTAAAAGTTGGTAGGGACAAACACAAATATATACCTTACATCTAAATAATTCCTTAGAAAGATAGGCAATAGGTAAAACTCACCTATAACTGTGAAGAAAGTCTCATAATGGCAGTGTTTGCTCCTCTGCAATAGCCTCTACAAGAAGGACCAGGAGAAAGTGGTCTTTGGGAGAAGGGGATGTTGCCCTGGATGGAGATGGAGGAGGGATCGACGGAGAAAGGGGCTCATTTACTTTTGGGTAGTGAAGATTGGGGCACTTAACTGAACCTCCTCCAATGAACTGAATCGATTTATTTTGGTTCAATTTTTTTGACTTAAGTTCAATCAATCAATTGGAGTTGAATTGGACCTAATTGAGTCCGATTAAATCTCTATCAACACTCCACTTATAGAGACGAATTTTATTAGTTTCCAATTATATCACTGTATTTACCGTCAAATATTGACTCCTTCCACTCTTTGGTCTTCATGTTTTTTTTTTTTTTGATTAGTTTCGTTTATTAGGGAAATTTGTTTCCTTGATTTGTATGCTTGTACGAAAGTTTGCTTAATTTCAAAGGTACACATTCATTTTCATGTTTGGTAGCTTTATAATTGTCATCGTCAACCTCTAAAGCAGGTGTCATCTAGACTAGTCTACATCAATGAAAGTTTGCTTAATTTTTTTTTAAAATTTTTATGGTGTAAAGACCGCTAATGGACTGATGCCTTAAACCTTAGCGCTGTCACTAAATTTCAGTGCATTTCTAAATACGTTTTAGTTAGTGATGCTCGAACATTATGCAATATGAAGACGATAAACTTCGAGTGGGCTGCTAAGAATTTGCTATCCATTTTGTGTTTTTCAGGTGAAAACTACCCCATCCGGTACATGGGGCTTGGTTGCTGCTTCCAGCGATGCGATCAGTTGGTGGTCTTCATGTCTTTGATGTTAATCAGTCTCTTGATGTTTGTTTAGTTCCTTTTTATTTAATGAGTACAACTTTCCAACGTCAGATGAACATTCTCTGAACTAAAAATAAGGCTCGTCTGCTGCTGAACCAGTTGTATCTGCTTTATGCACGAGAATATATTTCTTCCCTTGCCCATTTCTATATTTTTTTTATAATTCAACTATTTAGTTTTTACTTAATGAGTTTTGATGGGCGGTCTAACGTCTTATTTAATCATATTGCATGGTGATATTGGAGCACTCTCTCGCTTCTCTTTGGAAATTACTCGATCCCTTGGCTGGATTTCATCATCGTCTCCATCAGGCTGTATATTTTAACTCTTTAGGGTTGGCTTCAAGAATGTTTTGCAGCAAGGATCGAGGAAAGCCGAAAACCCCATCATGAACTATCAGTGATCATTTACAGCAGCTTAATTAACGAGAGAGACGACTTCTTTTTGCAGGTTTTGTTAAAGAACATAAATCCGCCCACAAAAAAAAGTATATATATATTTTATGTCTATTTAGTTTTTATTAAATGAAAACCAAGATTTTGTTATTCTAAAAAAATATACAATGTATTTGTTTATGACAGTATATCATTTCGCGTTTTAATTTGATATATATAGCTTGCAAACTATGTCTTGATTCCTATACGAGTGTTAAAAGAATAGAAATAATCTCATATCTCCAATTTTTTTTTTAAAAAAATATACTTAAATATTAATAAATATTAAAATGGTTTAATTATAATCAACCATGCACATTTTTTTATTTATTAAAATGGACCTAGTGCATATACACATCACCTCACCTTTCCCCTGCAAGGCTACCCCACTCCCCCACTAACCATAGCCTTGGCCCACAAGCTTAATGACTAAGTCTTCCTTTTTCTCTCCTCTTCTTCCTCATCACATAATTCAATAACTTTTCTTTTAAATAATAACTTTAAAATAATAATATTATAAAAAAAAAAGAAATCCCCATGCATATCGCCATTGACGACGTTTCTTTCTCCTTCCACTTTCTATAATTATTCCTTCTCATCCATGTACCACGTACATGCTCTCTCTTCTCCCCTCTCCAAACCCTAGCTAATGGCATCTGATTCTCCACTATGCATGCATCTAGTCAAGCGATCTCTTTCCAAAAGAGAAGCCATTAAGCTCTGAATCAAAAGCACAAAGCTCAAAAGCACCATGAGTTTTCCATCTCTTCCTCTTTTTCTGCACCCATCAACAAATTGGACGAACAAGGTGAGATCTCTTTAATTTCCTTCTCTTTTTCTTTTTCTTTTTCTTTTCCTTTCTTTTCTCTTCCTTTCTTCTTCTTCCTCCTTAGCTTGTAGTTCACAACCGGAATGAAATTAGAGATCAGTATTAATTCTTTCTTTTCCAAAGAATAAGTAGCTAGATCACCTTTCTCATAGAACATATACGGTCGATCACTAACCCTAATATCTCTTTCTACTTTTTCTTGAGTTAATATAACTCACCTTTCATCTGTCTTCTTCGACATAGCAACGAGCTCATCCTCAGCTCAGCAACAGCTTCGTCGACGTTGTTGATGGCCAATATGAAGCTGGAGCTCCAGTCAGGCCTTCTGAGTCGTCGGCGGCGGCAAAGATGGCTGCCAAGCCGTCGCCTGAGCGTGCGGTGATCGAGTGCCCCCGGTGCAACTCCACCAACACCAAGTTCTGCTACTACAACAACTACTCCCGTTCGCAGCCTCGCCACTTCTGTAAGACATGCCGCCGCTACTGGACGCACGGCGGCGCCCTGCGGAACGTCCCAGTCGGCGGAGGCACCCGTCGGAGCAACAAACAGGCAGCCAAGCACTCCAAACCCCAAACTGCGACTGCCAACTACACAAGCTCCTCGTCTCTCAGCGTTGCATCTATGAGGCCACCGCCACTACTAATTAACAACAACAACAACGATAACAACGATAACCATAATCTCAGTGTGATACATAATTTTGTGGTAGGGCAGCAGCTCCCTACGGTAGGGATGGCGGCGCCTCAACCATGCCCAAACCCTTACACATCATTTGGAGAAGAGAATGTTGGAGCTGCAGTGATGAAGATGGAAGAGATTGGATATGATCCTAGGGTTCAGTTTTCATATGATCCATCGAATAATAACTATAACGGTATGTTTACTTGTGGAGACAGTGGAAGCATGAGCAGTTGCATTGCATGGCCATCAGGTGCTACTGGTTTCAGCTATGGATCATCGTCACCTCATCACATTACTTTCATCGACTCAGATCTGCCCTAAATATCTTGCTATTGAGAAACCAGGTAAGTGTTCCTATATATATATATATATATATATATATTGAAACTTATGAATTAGGCTTAATTAAGGAAGGGAGGTTTCACTGTTATGTATTAATAATTTGGAATTAGTATATATATGTGACTGGCTAGGTATTTATAATTTATGGCCTTCTTCTCATGTATCCGCAATTATCATCTTATTAATAATGCTAATTAAGGTTAATGTTTGCTTAATTGCATGCTTGACATGGTAATAATGTTTGTTAATTAATTATGCAAAAACTCATGCATCTTTTGTAGATGCTTGTTTACTAGCAAATTAATATATATTTCATGCACTCTTCCGGTAGTTTGTGTTAAATGACTATCATGATCAGCATTTTCTTGATGCCATTTATTTCTACTTATTACGATAATATCAAAGTATACATAAATACTTTTGAAACATAAATCTTTTCGAATATTTCATAATGAAAACTTTTATGTCACTAAAAATATATTTTAAAAACACACACACACACACATATCATTGCTTTATGTGTCAATTTTTGATTCAATTTAATTAGTTAAGAGCGATTATATTTTAAGAATAAAAAAGAAATAAGAGAATAGTGTTGCATATATAAGTTATTATCAAGTATACAAGTGATGTGGAATGGATTGACTTATTACCAAATTAACTAATTGTAATTAATTTTGTGGTGTATAATTAAAATTTTTTAAATGGTTAAATAATTCTAGATCATGTTAAATTATTTTAAGAATATATAATAAATGTTAATATTATTTTGTATGTTTACATAGACATGGATGATATAACTCATATAATTAATTAATATGACAAAACTCAAATAGTCACCCTTAGTATATATATTAATTATGCATGGACATGGTTGTGACGTGGACCGATACATCCACAATTGGCCTATTAGGAAGAGGTTGAGCTGATGACATGGCATACTCACATAAGAGAAAACAATATTTAGCTAGTCTCTGTAAAGGCCATTTGGTTGTATGAACTGACTTAACCTTTCCCTAACCTTTCTGAGTTTGAATGCAACAAGAAGCTGAAAACATTTCGACCTGTGAAGTGGCTACTCGAGAGGATTGGATCTTGATCAAGTGAGGTAGTTGATAAACTCGGCGGCGGTAGCTACTGCACCGGCTGTGATAGCATCTTTGAAAACCTTTTCTTTGTTGTTGTTGTTGCTAGTTGCAGAAATGAGCAATCCAGTTACGGCTCCGCCCAGCATTGCATTCTTCTGCAAAATATTGAAACGTAACTAACTAAACAATGATGACTCTTCAAGTTCAAAAGCAAGCATCGATCGGCTTCCTTTTGCTAATGTAAGATATCATGGCAAATTAAAAGACTTCTAACAATCTTGAAGGCTTGGATTGCTGTGCTTTGCTAATTAATATATATATAGGCAATAGAAGCAGTTTAGATTTTGGTTCACTAAGTTGAATGCTCAATTAATAGATTAGCAAACAAAACATCATCCGGGAACCATAATAATAAAGGTGACAAATTTCAAAAGGATAACCCATTCTAACAAATGACTACCTGCTCAGATGGTTTGAGTTAGAGAAACAGATTGGTGTACAGCCACATGTAACTTGGACAACATAAGAGAATGCAAATAACTATTGTCAAAATCTATAGATATACAAAAGAATCGACTAAAGAAAGAGGCTGAAATCCAGCATCAAGGAGTCAGAAAGATTACCCAACCCTTTGTGCCTCGGACCCTTTCTATGCCATATTCAACTCCGATATATACTCCAGCAACAGTTCCTAAAACAAAGTGTTGCCCAAACATATAACAAAGTTAACCACCTTTCAAAAACTAGAGTTGTAGTAGAATTGACAGCTTAGAAAAACAGCACGGGTATGCAACGAATGTATATATATGATGGCATGCAATAAGATTACCCCAATATGATCCTTCTTTACAGATCCTCTTTAACTGCAATGGAATCACAAGGTCAGTAAAACTATGAAATAGTTTCTAGTACTCTGCTATTGGGTAATGGAACACCCATTTGCAGATCAGGAAAAAGAGGAGAGGAAAACGAGGCAAGTATATAGAGAGAACTTGCAAGTTGATATGTGAAAACCTATTTATCAAAGTACTCTTATAGGTCTCGTAAACAATGTATCATAACACGCATTAAACTTCAGTTGCTGCTAATTATGTCAGGGTTCTTTTTTCAAACCAAGGCGATCATTAGCAAAATAAACAAAGAAAACATGTATGAAATAATTAAATTCTAAATGCAGGACATGTTTTTCTAAACCAACTCAAAGATTTAATTGGAGAATTAGTGTTAATGACACACAAATATCAAAGAAAAAGAAAGCCAAATCTAATTGAGCAGGTTAACAATAACTATGACCTAGTAGGAAAAAGAAACCTACTGGAAATAACAGACCACCAAAATCCTATCTTTAATTACCATAATACATTAGCTTTACCCTGAAAAAAATGTACTCATGTATTCTCCAAAATCTTACATGAGAAAGAAAAAGAAAAGTGTCTCAGAAACTAATTTCAGCCAAACATTATTTCTAGCTATTTTGATGATAACTTCTGAGAGCATGCCATGAAAGAGAAAAGATTAGTTGGCAAATAAAGCATGCATCAAATGCTCATGAACTTTAGTAAATATCATTTAGTACTTACAGCATCCTCAAAGTTGCCTTTGCTAATGCTCCCTGCAAAAGTTGTAATTGCATGTCACATTTATTTAAATGATTAAATTGCATGCAGAAATGTAAAATATCTCCTAGTTACATTCAAGGGAGGGCATAAGGTCTAAATGGAGTATTAATAAATCACTGTAGGTTCTTTGTAAGAGAAAAACAAAATGTGTAGGTAGTAAAAGGGTACTAACTAATTAGTTGAGAAGCTAACTAATTACAAGAATATCCAAACGTTGAGAAGCTAACTAATTACAAGAATTAGTAAAAGGGTACTAACTAATTAGTAAACAAGAATATCCAAACGTTGAGAAGCTAACTAATTACAAAATGTGTGGTCACATGAATATCCAAACATTGAGAAGCTAACTAATTACAAGTTAATGACAATAGTACAAATCCACGAGTTAGTACCTAACTTTTCCATTACATAATGTTGCAATTTTCACAATGACTCTGCCAAAGACCCAACTTTAAATAAAGTATAGAAACAAAGCAAAGAATAACTCAAAAACTGAGAACACTATGTTGATTCAGCACCTTAAAAGAACGTCTATCTTTGTGGCAGATGCAGAACTTCTTCACTATCGCTCCAAATAATTATTGCACAGACAGTAGTCCACACAAAAAAGCAGAGCTATACCTTAAAAACAACTGCTTAGTTCCCTAATCTTTTTGTGTATCAGTGAGGAGTTCTAATGAAATACTTATGACATCTTGTAAGTCTTCTCCAACTTCCAAGTCATATAGGGCTGAAGCCCTTAAATTGAGTTGATTCACGAAGGCAAGGGTTGGAACGGCTCTAATTTGAGCTGGACTCAACATGTACTACCCCCCTCTCCTGTCAAATATTTAGCACTTTAACACCCATGGTTTCAGGTTCTCTAGAAAATTGCATCGTATAGCATGGCAACAAGAGGATTATCAAACTTCTGTCACTCAATCGAAGGTATAAACTATGATGTTCCAGTTCAAATAATGCAGGAAACAATCAAAGACAACACAAATGCTAAACACAATGGGTGGGTTCGTCAGCTCTATTATTTTGGCAAGATTAGTGAAATTTCTACACGATGTGGCTAGGAATCATGGGCATTGTACAAGATTAATTTTCTTAAGATTTACCACTAAATTCTCCAAGGCTGCCAATAATTGCCTCTACCTCTCACATACTAATCTATGCAATTTGCATGATGAGTGTCTAATAAACAACAAAGGGAATCTTATTCCAGACGAACAGGTAAACAACATTTTTCAATGGGATCACAATCAAGCATCATCGATACCAGAGTTCGTTAAGATAATCGGTATCTCACACTATTAACTATCCGCCCATTTCGGAATCAACACGACAGATCACAGTAAATAGAAGTAAAATATTGGAATTTTCCTTCTGGTATCAGATTGCTGCAGTGGATTACACGCTGCCACTCCATGCAAACTAAATCAATCACATCTGTTCAAAATGCAACAGCAATTCTCATACGACACGTCAATTATAACCCAAAACGACCTTTCTGCAAAAAGTGGAAGGTTTCCTCCACGGCAACCCTGGAGGCGGCAACCTAGACATAACAAGCGGATCAGAAATGGATCCCGAAGAACGAACCCCAAAATGGAGGGGAAGGAAAACACGTATCCGATACTCACCGCTCCGATCTTGAGGAAGCCGTCGACGGTGCGGCTGAGGAAGGGGTTCCCCATGTCGACGGCGACATCGACCCTGGGGCAGTTACTTGAGCTGGAGAACGCAGTCCTCGGCATTGTCTTTCGGATCTGATAGGCGATCGGCGACGGAACAGGAGGGAGGAGTGTTCACGAGGAAGGTGACACCGCAAAGCAAACGAAAGCAAGAAGAGAGCTTTTAACGCCTCAAGAAGGGAAAGAAATGGCGGAATGACTAAAATGCTCTCCGTCGTAAGATTAGTGCTTTGCGTGCTATTGCCGTTTTTGCCAAGTTCACAAATAATTTTAATAATCATTTTCAGATAAAAAGTTCTAAAAGAGAGAATTGTTTTTTTTATTTTAAATTTTGATTATTTTCGACTTTGTTATCGAATCCATGTAGCTTGAATTAATATTTAAGTCTCCGGAGCCATGATGCCGCGGTAGGACATCCAGATTGTCACCCAGGCACCCACAGTTCGATCCCCAGCTACGACGTATTTGTAGAAATTTTCCTCCAAATGAAGATCGCAATCAAAGGATGCTGGACATCTGAATTAGCCGTTGCGTGCGCTTCCTGATCGGTGGGAAACTTCCGTGGAGCCGGACCGATCACCCCAGGGATTGAATCAATACCACTAACTGGGATTATCATTTTTTGAATTAATATTTAAGTTCATGGCATTAAACAAAAATGATGAGGCTATTTAAGTATTGATGTCAATGATTAACAGCTTGATAGTCATTAAATGGATCATAATGGTTACTAATATAGCTTCATACTATTGCACTTAGACGAAACCTTAGATTGCTGCTTGTATAAATGTAAAAAATGTATTACAAAACAGGAGAGCAATAATGTGGAAGGAGTTTCTTCATGGTAAACAAGTTCATACTAACATATGGTAGAGATAAAAAGATCTACCACACTCATCAAACAAAAATTAGAATGCACGCAATGAATTCCTCAGAAGGAACAAGGACCTCGCAGCTTTTGCTGGCTTGTTGTTCCTCACAAACAGATGAAACAATTAGCCATTGTTGCTTGTAGCTAACCCCGTTTGCATCAAAACTCTGATAAAGCTGGCTCCAGTCAGTTTATCGTATTGCTATGTTATTAGCAAGAAAAAAATGTATTGAATGTTCTCTTTATCTATTTTTCACATCCGCCGACTGAAGACTCATTGTTGCAATATGCTGTGCTGTACACTTGACTCACGAACTGAGGAGGGAGAGCCTTCCTCTTTCTGACTTCACCATCCGTTTCTTTTCATTAGCAATAGGCTTCAGCAACCGTTCAGACTCGATTGCAAACTTGAGGGAGGTTTTCAGGCTCTCTAGATGCCCAACGCACTGTCTATGATCAGTACTACTGATAGATTGATCAATCACATCGATATTCAGTTTTCTCTCGTAATTGGAGCACCACTTTGCTTGCAAATAAGCCAACGATCTCCATGGAGGCAGCGGCATCGAGTGCTGTTTGAGAGAAAATTTTGCAGCATCTACCATGACTTGCAAGAATTGTGTAAGTCTGGGCAAGGTACCTACATAGACCAATGGCAGAGATCTCAGCAGAGCATCATAAGATGCTACTGCTCTTGCAATTTCAAAGTGACTGTGGAAGTCTATGTCGATGATCAAACGCTCAGAACCTTGAGTATCACTGAGAACTACATCGACATATTCATGTTCCCCTGTAGATTGATCAAAAACACAAAGATTAACTTAACAGCTTAAATAATCTCAGGGATGAGCATCCTAAATAATAAAATATAAGAAGATGCACCTCCTGGTACTTTGTCAATAGACTCAGTACCCTGCCATTTCGATGAGCATACAGCAGCATCATAGCCGGAGAGCTTCAAGAGCTTAGCCAATGATTTCCTTATACAACTGGCATTGCATTGTTCTTCCTTTATAAGATAAAGGTCAACTTCACTGACAGAGAAAAGAAGGGAATGGACTAGAGATTGTAAATCACTCTCTATTGGCGTCATACCTCGTTTGTGTAACTACATAGCAAATCCCATATATCAATATTTTTGTATACAAACAAAAAGATACATCCACGTCAGATTACTTGGGTTACTCAGAGGGAGACAGGATAATTTAAAGAGGAAGAGAGATATAAAATAAGAAACTATACTCCGTGTTAATACTCGAACAGTTAAAGATAAATCCACATTGTATCAAAAGAGAAAAAAGAAAAGATTCCATTAAGTCACAAAATAAATAAATAAAAGGCATTGAATGTTACAAAAAGTGTAACATATGAATTTTGGCTAGGGAAAATGAATAAGCAATTGAATCAGAAAACTATAGAACATGACAGAACCGATGCAAATGTCTCGTTCTTCAGGGGAAACAGTCTAACAAAAATGAATTTTTAGAAAATTTTCTACTTCAACTTATATAACTTAATTGCGATTCACACTAAAGATCAATTTGTTGCCAATCCATCTTAAACAAATCTGCATTTCATATCCAACTCATGTTGAAAGAATTGTCATGTCTCCACCTTCACAAAATATCTTTAGAAATAACATTTCAATTACAAAATAGAAATTCCAAAGAAATAAAACAATGGATTTGGGAAAATGATATTTTTATTCAAATCCTAAATGATGGCTCAAATTTAAAAAAAAAAAACTAACCAGGCAGTTGAAAGAGCAAAGGTTCAGATTAGTGTCTCCAGACGTTAATAAAACAAACTGATAATAGAAGCAGCTCTCATAATCCAAGCTCAGTCAAAGACTTCTGGATGGCTAACAAAGCATAGTCCGCTAATGAAGATAAACAACAACAACAAAAAAAAAAGACTAGGAAGAGAAACAAATAGCAGAATGCTATTCCAAGATTTAGAAGCATCTGATGTGATCATCCAGAGCAACTACGAAACAACCATACTGTAGGAAATACTTTATACACAAATGTTTTCTAAAATATTTAAGATCAGCATACATATAACTCATATCATAGCAGATATTTATTCAGTTGGGTCAATTGATGCCTTTGATTCAAGCAATGGGTAATCTATATCTACATCTATATATATACACAGGTTAAACTGATATAATAACTATACCTACTTTAGTAGCTATACCTGAATTTAAATGTACTAAAACTGCAACCATTTTATCACCTAGAAATTTTTAACAGCAAGATGGATCTACACTGAGAATTGCATTTGGAAGGGCACTCATCGCAATCCCCTTGACCCCTTTCAGATTCTCATTGTTGTCATCCCAAAGAAGAAGAAGAAGAAGAAGCAAAGCGCAAAGAGGCAAAAGTGTAAGTTGATATGCTGAAGCAATATTGCCTCTCCCTACCCACAGGATTCTGCTGGTGGGGCCTCAACAACACATAATGTACTACATACTTACAAAGCCTAATATTATGAGCTCTTGGTCCCTTTTTTTTTACATTTAATCTGACTGTACTCTGAAGAGACAAAGCAGAAGTTAATTGCTTTGTTAACTGAAAAGAGATTAGGTTTGTAGAGGCATTTCTAGATAAGTTTAGCTACATCTGTGAAGTGAATATCTAAGAATTTTTCATCCTGCAACAATGGGAGTGTTGCTTGTCTCAGTGAAGGCCCTACACATGCACATGTGGGCATATTTATGGTGATACAACCACGTTGACTCAGAGAAGCAGCAATTCACCTGCAATCAATGGTCGATGTGGCAACCACAAGGGCTAGAGGAGTTGAAATGAAAAAAGCAACAATTTGGAACATTTAACATTATTTACACATTTTTTAGTCAATCTTTTTAAGTGCTTTTCTTATCATTCATGAATTTTTTTTCACTACTTAAGAAAAGGTTTTTGTAAACTAGATATGTTCTAGGCATCAAAACCATGCTGCATCGCATCAACGCGGGTACAAGAGAGGTAACCACCAAACCTGAATAACAAAGGATAAAAAATTGCATTTTTTTGTTGTATAAATATAATTTGCTATAGCAATGTACCATGTAGTGATCTAATAAAAAACTTAATTGGTCTACAAAGTAAATTACAATCTCGGATTTAGAAAATACATGGTATGCACATGAAAAAGGGGATGATTTGATCTACACAAAAAAGAAATTAGGAATTAGCATTATATAAAACAATTATTAATTAATCCACTACAAAATTAAGCTTGATATGTCTCTAAAGAAGAATGCAAATTTTCAGATGGAAATAAACCTAAATTTGTAAATAGCATATTAACTGAAACGAAAATTCAATTTGATAAACTTAGAATATAAGATATTTATTAGATATAAATAAATGACAACTAGTGTGATTTGATAGTGTTTTCAAAATCAAAATTAGCAAGCAAATTCAACTATAATTAACAAGGATCTAAAGCAAATTTGGTCTGATTTGATCAATACAACATTTGTTTTTTAGTAATATTTTATTCTGAATTAATTAAAAATAGGCACAACCATCAATTCTCCATTTGATCCTTTTTTTTACGCCCCATTTTTTTGAATGTTTATGTCATATAATTAGCACTCAGACCATTGAATCAAGTATGGAAGTTTTAAGAATATCTAAGAACTTTTCTTCGTGATCTCAATATTTCTTTATGATCTAAACCGAATTTGTCAGTTTTCATTTTTATGTGTAAAACGCTTCTTTACTTGTTTTCTACTATTGGATATTAGCAATCGACATCAAATTTCTTTATCATTTTTTGGCTAAATTATTCTTTTCATGGTTCTAAAAATCCTTGCTCGGGTTGCATAGTCGACAGCGTAGAAGGATTTTGAAGGAGATTGCAAAGTGACCTTATATGATTACATATGACATATGCGGTCTTCATATGCAATTAAGAAACTGTATTTGGTTCAATCAAAGTGAACCAATTGATGTGAACCCCTAAGCTTACCTTATTTGGTAGCTTGTACCTTGTAAGGGTTAACTCATGCACTTATTTTTCAAGTGATAAATATTCTAGATATGAAGAAAACTATTTTTAATATTTTAATCCTGGCCGAATATGCCAAATGATATAATTTCCAGCGCATTTGGGATGTGCTAATAAAGTAATGAATCTAGATTGGCAACTAAGAAGTTACTATTGTGAAGTCCAAATGATATGCAGGACTCAATTCGTTCAAAAGGATTGATGCATAAATAGGCATTCAATTGCATCTGCGACTAAACTTTCTATGATTAAAAGCTGATTTAGCCCGAAGATTAGAGTAGTCTTATGCTAGTCATAGACATAAATCATTCTAAATATTTGAAAGAACTATAATAGCAGGTAAAATATAATCAACAGCAGACAAATAACAAAAGCTAAGATGAATTAGAAGCCATAAGGATTTCAAAAACTAACCAGAACTTTTTCAGCAAGGTGAGCAAGATCAGAGAAGCCAGAATCACTGTCGCTACTATACCGTGAATCGGCGCTTCCGCTTCCGCTCTCCCAGAATTCACCCACCATCAAAGCCAAATCGAGCTCGTTCTCGTGGCTGTACCCACCGATCTGAAATATGAGATCCCTGGAGGAAGTGCGCATCCGGAAGTCACCCTCTCCGCCGGCATTCCGAGTCCCTGGGGACGCAGCAGGGAACCGCGGATCCAACAACCAAGACGCCACCTTGGCCGGCCGACGCCGACGCGCTACCTCCGGGTGTGATCCTGCCTCCCCTAGACGAACACCAAATTCCCGAGACAACAACATCGTCAATTCCGCCTTAACCCTCCCACAAACCCTAGCTTCCTCGATCCAATTTCTGAAATCGACCGATAAAAATCCCAGATCAAAATCAGAATGATGAGATCGGATCTTTACTTCACCTCCTTCAAGATAAAACTAGCGACGAAGACGATTCCGCCGAGACCTTGTGCGATCCAAATGGAAATGGGTTTGGCGAAGCCAAGAAGAACACGGAACAAAACGGAGGCAAAGGTGGGTTGAAGCAACGTTCTTTTATAGACTCCGAAGGGAATCTGAAAAGACTAAAACGCCCCTTATCCATCTTTAATTAGATATTGTTACCACCGCAGATAGCGAGTGAACGCCCGTACCTCGTAGCACACCGTGCACGAGCTAAATCAAATCGAGACCGGTTGTTCTCCATCCAACCGTCAAAATCATTTATAGGGATCTCGGTCTCCGCGTCGTGACAGCAGAGACCCAAAGCTGACCAATTGCAGCAGGCGGTGGCGTCGGACCCACCAATGTTGACGATGATATTTGCAGTCTAAAAATAAAGAAATGTCAATTTTAAAGTTTTTTTTTAAAAATAAATAATTTTATTAAAGCAAATTTGCCCAAGAAAATGAGGAATTAGTTGGTTTAAGTAAAATTAACTATCGAAATAATTTGTTAATTAATACGAGGGTGTTTCGGTAAAAATGAATTATGCTGATGCAGGCATTTCTTGCCGACCAAGTCAGGAGCGGTCCAAATCAGTGAACCGGCGCCCTCTCGTGAGTAAATATTGCGTGGTCCGCACGGAATGCGACCGGGTGGAGTCAGAGGGATCGAGCTGGATGGGAAGCAGCGTGGAAGCCGCGGCTCGGATTGAATTTGGACCGTTCTCGCTGACTTTCAAGCGGAGTGACCGTTGTGGATAAAACTGCGAGAGCATATCATTTGACCGGAGAACATGGCGCATCTCATATTCTGCAGCAAATTAATGTCAAAAAGTTAAAATAAAATATTTATCTACGAAGTTTTTAGCACATGTTATAAATTTACGTTATATTTAGCACGTTTCAAATTCAGTTTGATACGAGTAAAAATCGAAAAGGATATCTCATATTATATAAATAATAAAAGGATATCTATTTTTTTTTAATAATTTTTATCCCATCAGATATTTTATGTCCAAATTATTTTTTATTTTAACAATTCCTCAATAGTTACTCCAACGTAAGAATTTAATTATTTTATTTAATTAAAATTATTATATATAAATTATTATTATATTAAAATATTATTTATTAATTTAGTTAAATTATTTAAATTTTATTAAATTTATTTTAAATTTATGAAAATTATTTTAAAATAGTTGTAGAACTAAGTAAAGTTACGTTGAAGCAGTTATCTAAATACTAAATTTTAAATCTTAAAATTTAAATCCTAAATACTATTATATCAAAATAATCTGAATCAATTTAATTAAAATTATTAAAACTTCATTAAAATTATTTTAAATTGATCAAAATTAATTTTAAAATAATTATAAATGCTACTAAATTACTGTCACACAGTTGTAAAAGTTATTAAGTAGCTACTACGCAGTTATAGATAAATCCTAAATTTTAAATTATAAATCTTAAAATCTTAAATTCTAAAATCTTAGACCTTAAATTTAAACTTTGAATATTATTATATCAAAATACTTTTTATCAATTAGATTAAAATTATTTAAATTTTATCAAAATAATTTAAATTGATCAAAGAACTAAGCTGCTATATAATTATATAGATAAATTGTAAAATTTTGAATTATAAATTTTAAATTTATTATATCAAAACATTATTTGTCAACTTAATGAAAATTATTTAAATTCATCAAAAATTATTTTAATATAATTATAGAAGCTATTAAATAGTTAATATAATTATATTATATTAATTATTATACGTTATAATAATTAATTATAATAAAGTGTTTCTTTCACACTAATTATAATAAGCGGGTCACCCACCGCCGACTCAGCTCTCGGGCGGGCCCCACCCAGCCATGAACACGGTGGGTACAATCGATTAAATTAGCCCGATTCACACTACCACGATCGGATGGCCAACCAAACGCACATCGTACCGTTGAATTTCCATCGGACGGGTTGTCTTCCACCACGTTGCCTGGTAAAGCGCCTATAAATGAGATTGTTATAATCCTACGCCGAAAGGGGGAAAAAAGGGCGGTACGGAAGCTATCGGGCCTCGCTTCTCGTCTTCGCGAGCTCGACAAGACTTCGCCTCTTCCGGCCTTCGCCTTCTTCAAGAGGTTAGCTTTTCCTCCTGCTTCTCATCCTCCTGCTCGCTTGTCTTTGATTCGATCTTATCTGTAGATTTATGGAAAGTAAACTTACCATCTTTGCTTCTTTTGTGGATTTTCAAATTGATTCCATGAATACATAGGAGGATTCCTTGAAGTTTTGCTTGATCTTAGTGGGCGGATACTAATATTTTGTCGCTTGTTCTTCCCATTAAGTCATCTTTCATTCGTTTTTGGTATGGAGATTTGATGCGTGCAGCTACTGACTTTGAAAGTTCTGTTCAGAATTTGAATTGTTGATTTGACTCCGCCTTTTGGGTGTTGTGTTCGTTCGTGACGAATCGTAGGGGTTTTTTTTGGGACCTTCTGGTTCTTTTCTTTATTTTGACAATTGATAGTTTGTGACGTCTTAGGCTTGATGACTACTTTACATTGCTCATGCATGATCTATACAAATTAGGTTTTGCAGGGGCTATTTCGGCTCAATGGTTATGGATTCCGGTCTTCAGGAATTTTCCGGCATGATGAGCGGATGGAGCAATGATGATTCGTTCTCTGATCAAAACATTTTTCGGGCCATTGGATTACGAGAACCGCAGCCTTATCTAGGTTTTAGTCACAGTGCGGAATTGCCCCAAATGGCCTCTGGTACCAACACAAATGCCAATCCCACTTCCAGCACCAGCACGATCACTGAGGGAGATAGCCCGGAAGATGGTGATATCTTCTGTTCAGACATGTCCCTTAGTTACATTAGCAAAATACTCATGGAGGAAGATATAGATGGAAAAATCAGCACTTATACGGAAGAGTCAACCCTAAGAGCTGCAGAGAAACCCTTCTATGACATCCTCGGCCAGAATTACCCACCATCTCCAGAGAGACCACCGCTTGAAGTTCAGCAAAGTTTGGCAAACCTTGACTTTACCGACAATCGTGAAAATGGTAACTTATGTTCTAGCTGTGGTACAAGTAAAGCTAATGGCTTTGTTGGTAATAGCTTTATCTCTGACTCCAGCAATGGCCACGATTTGAGTTCACAGTCTAGTTCCTTTAGTAATTTGTTTCCATCTCCATCAAACTCTTCAAACTGTATCAGCAGCGAAAAGAAACCTGTCGTCGATGTTTCCATGTCTCCCAGTCTATTCTTCAAAAGCATGCCTGCATGGCATTTCAAGAAAGGAGTTGAAGAAGCAAGCAAGTTCCTTCCTAGTAATGATAAATTGGCGATCAATTTAGATGTTTCACCATCACAGCTACTGAGAGGAGATAGGCCATTTATTACGAAGGCAAAGCTGGAGGCTAGAGAATGTCTCTCATATGGATTCAGAGGTCGAAAAAATCCAAGCCAAGATGACCTGGATTTAGTAGAGCGGAGGAGCAATAAGCAGTCAGCTGTTTCCTCTGAGGGAGAGATGAGGTCAGAAATGTTTGACATGATTTTGCTCTGCCAGAGAGGCAAATGCCAAAAGAACATATCTGCCCTAAGGGAAGAAAAGCAGAATGAAGCTATCAAACTTGCACAGAATTGTTCCTCAAAAGGATTGAATGGTGGCAAGACACGAGGAAAGAAACAAACTAAGAAAGAAGTGGTGGATCTTAGAACTCTTCTCATACATTGTGCTCAAGCAGTGGCAGCAGATGACCGCCAAACTGCTGATCAATTATTGAAGCAGATTAGACAGCATTCTTCCCCAGATGGAGATGCAACTCAGAAGCTGGCATATTGCTTTGCAGATGGTCTTGAGGCCCGATTGGCTGGTACGGGAAGTCAGATCTATCATGCCCTTGTGGCAAAAAGGACAACTGCCACAGATATATTGAAGGCCTATCATCTGTATCTTGCTGCATGCCCTTTCAAGAGAATTTCATACTTTTTTGCTAATCAGACAATCCTTAATGTGACAGATAAGGCATCCAAAGTGCACATCATAGACTTTGGCATTTATTTTGGGTTCCAATGGCCATGCCTTATCCAGCGTCTCTCAGCTAGGGATGGCGACCCTCCAAATCTGCGGATAACTGGTATTGATGTACCACAACCAGGTTTCCGTCCCACAGAGAGAATCGAAGAGACAGGACGTAGGTTAGCAGATTATGCCAAGAGTTTTAATATCCCTTTCGAGTATCAGGCTATCGCTTCTAAATGGGAAAATATTCAGGTCGAGGATCTTCACATTAATAAAGATGAGGTTGTGGTTGTCAATTGCCTATACCGCTTCAGAAATCTTGTGGATGAGACTGTGGTTGTAGACAGCCCTAGGAATAGAGTCCTGAACATGATAAGGAGGATGAACCCTGATGTTTTTATACATGGAATAGTGAACGGGTCATACAGTGCACCCTTTTTCATCACACGCTTCCGAGAAGCTCTGTTCCACTATTCCGCTTTGTTCGACATGCTCGAAACAAATGTAGCACGCCACAATGAACAGAGGTTGTTGATTGAGAGGGATCTCTTTGGCAGAGATGCTCTTAATGTTATAGCATGTGAAGGTTCAGAAAGGGTGGAAAGACCCGAGACTTGTAAGCAGTGGCAGGTTAGAAATCTCAGGGCTGGGTTTGAACAGCTCCCACTCAACCCTGACATTGTGAAGAAAGCTAAGCATAAGGTGAAAACCAACTACCACAGGGATTTTCTTATCGGTGAAGATAATCGGTGGTTGATTCAGGGATGGAAGGGAAGAATCATTTATGCAATATCGACATGGAAGCCCAATGATGCTTAGTATCAGAATCTGAAGATATTCATCAAACTGTACATGCGTTAATCAGGAGATATAAGCAACTCAACACGATTCATCTCAACCAACATATGACT
This sequence comes from Curcuma longa, assembly GCF_044706935.1. Taxonomy (NCBI): domain Eukaryota; kingdom Viridiplantae; phylum Streptophyta; class Magnoliopsida; order Zingiberales; family Zingiberaceae; genus Curcuma; species Curcuma longa. Next base: position 8,575,418 of record NC_133863.1, read on the forward strand.
AGGTAAACATCATTCACTGCTTTTCTATCGTGTACTTCAACTGGAAATTTATGCATTCTGATTGATGAACAGATTCTCTGACTTACAAAACCTAATGAACAACTTGGAGCTGCTGATAACTGAGAGGGAGGACACAGTTGGATTGTTTCCAGATAACACACAAAGAATATGCTAATTATGACCGCCAGCCATTTGCAAGCTGTTGTTTACACATGGTGGATCTCTCATTGTCTAAATTAAGCGTGCATGCCACGCCCATGGCTGTTGCAGGGGACACGCACTAATAGCTAATCCCTGTATTTAATTATTGATCATGGTGCACTTTGCTGGTTTTGTTTGTCATTGAATAGTGTAATGCATATATATTATATTATTATATGTGTAGACCAGGCTGGCCCGTGCTATTTGGGGAATGACCATCAAGGATTACACGGTATGATACTTGGTGAATTTTATAATGCCTATGCCCATGGCTTTTTTGAGTGCAAATTGATTCCTATTTTGTATCTGTTCTAACTACTTACTATTCTACTCATTCTCATCCCATCACATCCTAACTGTTAAGAGAGATAGAGTAATTGAGAAATGCAAAAAAAAGGAAAGGATTATTAAATAATTTGAAAGGTACTACTGACTTAATTAAATATAATTAAAGTAGAAACCTTCTAGTTCTTATCATAACATTTTATTCAATAGTTGTAGGGTAAGTTATCTGGTTGACCAAGCTAACGGTGCTTGGTAATGCAGGTTTTGTTTCTGACTTTTGGTATTTATTCAACTGCAGGTTCGATCGGTTTGTGTTTGTATTCTGTGAGTTGGATGAGCAAGAGAAGTCAACCGGATATAGATTGTGAGTAATTTCCATCTCAATTTTTTTTCAATAAAAATCTAAACAACTAGTTTTATCCAATTATTATAGACAAAAAGTAATATAATACTAGTTCATTTTATGAATGATGTAGAAGAAACTTTGTGGATTGAATATTATATAGAAAATGAAAACTCAAACACATGCTAGATATGAAGATGTTCTTCACATTGTCCAGGACATGTACTATTTAGTAGCATAACCTGACTCATCACCAAACATTACAACTACACCTCGTGCCAACTATTATGCAACTATAGCTAGAAGCAACAACAAGAAACAAAATTTTCAAAGGGAAAGAACAAATCCAAGCTCCTTGGATGCAAAGCCAATGGATCAAATTTACTCCTTGGATGAATAGAACAGATCCAGAGTCTTGTAACAAAACAAATTCATCTAGTTGATTTGGATTCGAGTTCTACAGCATCTTATATTTTCAGTGATGAAGCTACCACTGCAAATTTGTATACTCAAACATGGTTCATGGTGGACTAGTATATTCTGAGCTCGATCGCGGAGAAGAAACCCTCTGTGGTCGCCTAAAGAAGGAGAACAAACTGCGAATTGCCCGACCAATTCCTCCCCTCTCCCTTGAACTTCTCCCTCCTGAGGTCCATGAGACCCTCCTTGGTGCACCATTGTTGTTGAATCCACCATCCATCTCGGTGTAAACTGCTGGGAACTCCCGTTCCTCGGTGGTTCTCCGGCTACCCGCGAACCTTCCCACTGCAAATCCTCCACCAGGAAGCCTCCAAATTGTTAGGCCCACTGTCTCCTCCTCGTTCCCGGATGCAGCCGGGGAAGCGGCGGCAGCAGTGTGCTCGTTGCCTTGGGGCGCCGACACCGTAGTAGCTTGTCCTGGGACTTCCGCCGGCATCTCGTGACGGCATACAGGGCATGAGTTGCGGAGCGAAAGCCATGGCAAGATGCAATCTTGATGGTAGATGTGTTTGCAGGGCATCTCGCGAGCCTCGGTCCCGAGCTCGAAGGCGTCCATGCAGATCGCGCAGTGGCAGTCTATATCGATATGGCCTTCGACGATCTCTACAGTCGGCATCGACTCAATGGCGGCCTTCGATGCCGGCGGATGCTCGTTTCCTCGGATGCGACCGACGCCGTTGATCTCCAGATGAGCGAGCTGCTCGAGAAGGCGGTCGAATCCGGATCCCATCAGAAAATCCGAGATGCTTTCCGGCAAGGGGCGGAGGCCGGATCCGGTGCCCTCGTCGTAGTAAAGCTCGAAGCCTCCAGCGGCGGCCCCGTCCACGTCACGTTCGCCTCCTCCTCCCGATGAGCCACGAAGCACGATGACCGGATTGAACGGCGAGCGGTCTCCGGAAGCGCCGCGGCGGTTGCGGCGAAACCTGAGGTCGGAGGAAGGACGGGATCTGGGAGCTGCGGCGGCAGGCGGCCCGTCGGTGCCGGAGGGGAACCGACGGCGGGGAGGAGGGGAGGCGCCCACCTCTTCGAGGAAACCCCCGTCGCAGTCGGGGCAGACGATGGCGCCCTCCGGCCACACCCGCACTAAGCGGCTACACCGGTAGCACCAGTACGACGACGCCGTCGCCATGGAAGAAGGCATCACGAACAAAGATCCAAACTTTCTCCCAGAGAGGAACGAATCAATCAACCAAACAACTGGTTCCAATCTCCAATCAACAAAATCGAAGCTCGGCCCCCAAAATTGCCCAACTCCCACCGATCGATCGGCGACGTCAACCTACGGGGGCGGAGAAGAAGAGATCGAATGAGGGATTTGGCGACGCAGAGAAGAAGAGAAGAGCAAAAGGGGGATTTTTATCGAGCGCTCAAAGTCGACGAAGCATCGCATCCACGGCGTGACGACACGTTTGGAGACTTCCGCGTAACGGCGTCAACGGCCGTGTCCATTGGGGGTTGGCAGGCGGTGCCAGTGGGGATGAGTTCACAACGGCTGGTAACTAACGCCGTCAGAACAAGTGACGTTGACTAAATGCCAGGAGTCAAAATCACGAGTCGGCGATCGATCCGCAAGCGCGTCGGCGGATGGATGATGTTGGTATTTTAATTTTTCATTATTTATTTATTTATTTTATAGTTTTTGTTGTCCACCTACTGTGAGGCTGCCCGACAGCGAGCCCACGGTCAGGTCATGAGCCCGGTGAAGCTTGCCCTGACCCGAGATTACTCGTCATCATTTCTTTCTTTTTTAATAAATAATTCTTTCAATTTTTTTTTTCATTCTTCTATTCCATCCAATTTCGATCGGATGATAGCAGGTATTTTTTAAGGTAACGAATGATAGTACGTGTATTTCTGTGTAATTCTGTGCTCCAGGACATCATCGTCATTTTCATTCGACATTCTTTCCCTTGCCTTATCTGAATCTGGCGGACGGTCGCATCGTCATCACAAACTTAACGCCGTCAAGATTCGCGAACGCTCTGGGAAATTCCACGATATAAAGACCAAATTCTTTTTCGTTTCCTGATTCTTTTTTACTTTCTCTTTTTTTTTTCCTTTTCACTTTTTTCTTTTTTTTTCATCTTTTTGAGGTGCTATTTTTTATTACTCTTTTTTGGATTTGAGACAAAAGTTAATCGAGAGCACATGGACTCATCGCATCGACGCGCCGGCAGATGGTAGCAAAATCTTTAGGCCCTCTTTTTCTTTAGAAAAGAAAAGGGAATTAAACAAATGTTTTTATCTAATATTATTCGGATAAAATTAAAAGAATAATAAATAAATTTATCAAATTTCAAATGGATTAAGAATTGTGTTGAAATTCAAAAGGAGGAAGTGCAAGAGAAGCAAAAAAGTTGAAGAATTGGGGAAAAAAGGCATTATATTGTTTGTGTTTGTAAGACATGTAAACTTTCATGCCATTGGATTCGCCAAATAATTGAGGATGTGAATGGAATTAAATTATTTCCCTTTCTTTATTTCCATCTTTTCTCCTATATATATATATATATATATATATATATATATATAAAGGAAAGTGAGATATGACCAACCCCTCAATCAGTTATTTCTCCAACTCAACAGCTACCTTCATCTCACAATACTCGAATGACCATCATGATACTTCCCTTTCTTCCTGTACAACATGTGGTCATGGCAAACAAATTCAAGAGTGAATGCTTATTCTCTCGGAAGGATTTTGAGATCGCAAACAACCATTTCCTATCGAATTAATTTCTTCGCATGGCCTATCGGCCTTACAGAGGGATGATGGTAGTAAAATTGAGGGTAACCACATCATATTGTTTGTTCATCAATCATTAAGAGAAATACAAGGACTCCACTGCCCAGTTGCAAACTCGAGAAGATGAACAGAAGAAATGGTCATGAATGTCGAAATATACTGCAGTTATACGAAATAAAAAAAATGGCAACAAATTTAAAGGTTCAGAATATACCATCTTTACAAGAGAGCGTTTTTGATAATCCATTCACATAAATGCAAATAGCTTACAGAATAGATAACGCCACAGTTCATGCTTCCAGTTGACAAACTCATGGCTGCAAGGGCAAGAACATTTAGAACTCGAACTCACCGTTTGCCTGCGACAAGAAAAAGGAGGTGTCAATGTGAGTTCACATGCCACATTAAACTATGAAAAGCACTGATGTAGGACCATATAACTTATAATGGATCCATACAAGTGTTTTGGGGCTCTTGTCTACTGATATTTGGTCTATTGTTTGTGCCGTTTAGTTGAACTTACAAATTGACGGAAAATGACATTAAAATAATTGTTGAGTCACACAAAACATGCAACTACAGTGTGAAATATGGTTGAAAGGTTCTCATGGGAAAAAAAAAAGATAAACTAAAATTAAGTTGATCAATGCACAAGACATGGATGGAAATTAAGTTGCTCGATGGAAGCGAACACGAATTCAATGGAGGATTGCTCCATCAGACAATAAAATACAGATCTTACAAAATTAAGGTCATTATACCCAAATCTTAAAGCAACTTTTTGTGATTTCTTTTCTCATGTCATTTAGTTCTCCCTCCCAACTTACTCCCGGCCCTCTCAAATTACATTGATGTACTACAATTGCAACGACCCTAGAACCATAGCACTACAGTTTTGGATGTCCATATTGTACGATTTCAAAGACAATATACTACACATCTATAGAATCTACAAACTCTCGCAATTAACATTCATGTATAATGGTTTCAAAGGTCATATGATTAGTATTTTATGTCATATGCACTACATGTACTATGGTCTTGAACGCTCATACACAATGGTTTCAAAGGCTATATAATAATTTTGCATCAAGAGACCTATGTACTATGGTTCGAGTCCATGTACTACTAGTGAAAAGTCATACTATGGTTTTCTATCAAGGAAACCTATGCACTACGGTTTTAACTTTTAATGCCCTAATACTATGGTTTCAAAGACAACATACTACATTTTCAAACAGAAATCAATGATAAAAGAAAAAATCTTCAAAAGAAATACTATGTTGAGTTCTGTGCACAGTGATCTTTAGAAACCGTGTTTGTCTGATGGAGCCAAGATTACTTACGGAAGGGGGGCTTCATAAAATGTGTGTCAGATGAAAGCACTGTCAAACAAAAGGATGAAAGAAAAACTAAAACCATGTAGAACCCCAAATCAATCATCAGCTTGTGGAAGCTAGACGTTGGGCTCTAACAACATTAACAAAATACATAAACCATCAAACTTTTCACATTTCTTGCTCGAGGGCAGTCTTTTATAGTCCTTACTGTATGTAACAAAATGAAAAAAATCAAGTGTCATTCAAAAATTCATTAAATATAAATTCAGCTGTTAAAGTTTAATTTAGCATGTAGATTTATATTAAAATTTAACACTAACTATGAAAGTCAAATTTCACAACAGACAATTTGTGGATGCTCTGATATAAAGTAATCAAGCAATTAAGCATTCAACTGAAACAAACAAGCCTATCCAAATCAACAACAGTGGGCCAATTTCTTAAAGCCAAAAAGAAAAAGAGTTAAATGTTGGGCCGCCTTTGCAACAGATTGTAAATAATGAGTTAGATCTTGGGTTTCAGATCACCACGATCAAATGACAGTTACAGTTTTTAAAGATCTAAAGAATGCTGAGCTTGACATAAACTATCTGTCTTCATAGCATCATTGTGATGAGCAACTGAGACCATACCCCTTGAACAAATCGATGGAACATAATTTAATAGGATTCAAGAACACACCATCGTGAACATCCAGACCAATGGCATGAAATATTATCTAATGTTATGAGAACAATCATACAATCTGCAGGTTTTGATAGATTATAGCTAAACAACACAGCTAATCCCAAAATTAAAAAAACAAGAACTACCAATGCTAATTACCTTGTTAAAAAGAATGTCCCTGTTATTAAGATGCATTATGCCATCCTTGAGGGTACACTTCCATCTGCTTTTTGTCCGCGTGACCTATAGAGACCACCAATCAACATTAAAAAAACAAAATTCTTTGATGATATAATATGATAATCTACAAGCAAATACCTTATCAAAGAGAGCCAGAACCAAATGCTGAGTATTTGGCTCATCATCATCTTGGTCATCATCCAACTCATCATCATCGTCGTCATCTTCATTTAGGGATGGCTCATCATCTTCTTCTGCTTCATCTTTACTTGGTTTTGGTGTAGCAACAGCAGGGGTTGGAGCTCGTAGTTCAACTAAAGAAGTAAAGCAAACGGGAAAAGCATAATGTCCACTTGTAGAGAAATTTCACATTAGAGATAGGATATTACCATGGTCTCCAGGTGTATTGTAGTCTTCAGTAGTCACACCTTGGAAGGGAAACAACTTTGGCAAGAACAAAGAAGAAAAGAAAACAAATTTGTAAATAGATAGATAAGCAAAAAAAAACATAGTTTTTGGAGCAACCAGTAGTATATTGAATACATCATCATAGTCATCTTGTACTCCATCACTCTGAGGAAGTACAGCTGGTTGACCTCTGTCTGGAATGACCTTTGAAGTTACAGATCCTTGTCCATGTTTAGGTGATCCCTTATGAAGTTGGTTTACCACATTCTGCGATCACACAAAGGCAAAGAGAAAGATTAAGTCTCAGTTTCTAGTAGCAAAAATAAAAAGGTAGAAATCTTGTATTTCTAATAAATCCACATAAATAAACAAAACAAAATCTTATCATGAATACCAGATGAAAAGAACATACAACTTTGTCAAAATGTGAACCAGCAACCCTACTTGCAATTTCCAAGTGGCCAAAAATTTTACCCTAGTAAAGAGCATTTATAACAATAACTCATTGAGCAATTTTGCGTTTCTTGGTCTAAAATTCCAAAATATGGTCAGAGAAACTTAGCTGACATAACTTATCAAGAAAAATTAGAGCAGGATGCTTTTTTGCTTCATTTTTCCTCACTGACTTGGTCTAATATTTCCACACGTGCTCAGATAAATTCAACATGCAGCTGACTCTTAACTTGTTGAGAAACTAGAGCAACTTGTTTTTGTTTCTATTTATATTTGTCAGGATTACTCAGCATGGGCCCAACCAACATGATAATGTAAAAGTAGGGGCATCTTTAGCGTTTGCATTATTTCAGTAGTTTTAGAATGACTAGCATCAATGACTTTCATGTTGCAGCCAAACAACTGATACAAATGAATGAGAATTCACTAAAGGTGCTTCAGGGTTGGAGCCCATAGCAGCAATATTCAAAAGCTAATACTAGTTAAACAAAGGTCAGGGAAAAAAGCTACCCCTCAATAAAAAGCAGTGCTTCAAGGTTGGGTGCTTCAGGAAACGGATTGCTACCCTAAGAAGCATAAAGCACATTCTAGAAAGAATTTACCATCGATAGAGAAAACCTAAAATCACAAAGCACTATGCACATTCTACAAAGGACAACTGCACACAATCTAACCATCGATAGAGAAAGGATTGCTACCAAGGATTGACTGAGATCACCAAGGTTGAATATATGAAGGAACTATATCCCAAGAAAAAGAGACAGCTATGCTTAAAAGAATAAAATTTACCAGCCGCCTAGGCATAAATAATTGAACCAAAGAAATGTTCTATCATTATCAGTAGCATGCCATTTTAGGGACCAAACATTTTGCATTTTGAAATAATGCAAAAGGCATCCATTTCAACATTACAGCAAATTCCAACAACTAAATGAGCACCTTAGACATTTTTGAAGATAAACGTCATCAAGCGATTCACAACAAATTGCTCCAGTAAAATGTCTAAGGTGATAGGATCACAACAACCTTGTCATTGGTACCTTACTGACCAATTCTTGTGATAGGATCAAAAACTTCATCTAAATAAAAGTGCGTCCAGGTTAGTGTTTCCCAGTGATTACTTTATAGTTTATGATAATAATTCAGCTTACAGTGAAATTAGCACAATAGAGAGTCAAATCTAATGTAGCAAGATTTAAAGAAAATTGAAGTTTGACACCAAAAGTTTGATCAGACTCGCACTTCATCAGGAAGAGTTCCTTTTTTCCATTTTAGTCTCTTTGATTAGGGTTTAGATCTCAATCTAGCTTATACCCGAGATCACAAGTTTTTCAATGAGAATATCCACTCACTTGTAATGTAATCAAACTTTGAGAATACTTATACAGTTTGAAACTTTTCAACTAAAGAATTTGTGGTGTTAATAATTTTAAAAGAAGAGCCAAATTAAGTAAAGAAAATTAAATCAAGACGCTAAATGAGATATTCAAACATACATAGGCTAATTTGAGAATCAAATCAAACGTAGTCAACAAACTGCAATAAAATTTCCTTATGATTAATGAGATTCAGTCATATTTTAGCAAACATCAAGCAGATATGCAACTCAAAAGAGGGTATCTACCTGTGGCAAAGAAAATTCTATTGTAATATCTCCACTTCCATCTTGTTGCGGTAAATAACCTCCAGGGTTTAAACGGGAAGGATAGTCATCCCTTTTACGTTTCCCGGAGGAATTCATAAAAAAGTCCTTCATCCAATATAATAAATTGTAAATAACAAGTATCAATCGTATAAAAAAAGACACTTGCAATTATAGTAAAAAGAAAGGGGCAAAATCAAGCAATAGAACCTACCCATAGGACAAATATCCTCAATTATCAGTAATGCGATTACTAGGACTCCTGTCCCTAATCAAACTAAAGAAGGAAAGGAATACTGCATACCTGAGTCATGGCATGCTGAGATGAACCTCTATCAGTCTCTTGGCGGCCATCAACATAAGCTGTATTCCACACGCATCAGCAAACAAAGCCACTTACTCCAACCTCACACTCGATGAAGAATTATAGCATAATGTAATCAGACAAGGAAATTGATATATCCTTTTAGCTTACCGACATTAACATCTACCCCAAGAGGCCTTTGGCTCATCCACGGCGAAGGTGGTTGCTGACCAATAAGACAATGCAACTTAATCAGATCCCGTGTTATCACAATTCATGTCCATAAACAGAGCATAACTCATGGCATTAGGTAAAACATGAAGAAAATGTATCACTGGAGAATCATACAAAATTTTTTTTATAAATTACATTACTGTACCATGTAAGGACTAGGTCTTCCAGTTTTCAAATCCAGGCTATTTCTGATATCTGCAATTGGAGACGGAGCATAATCGGAGGGGCCAGTGGGTATGTTATACATCCCCGAATCAGTTCCAGGTAGTGGTGTCTGTATGGGAGTCTGCAAGGGAGTCTGCAAGAATGCCCAAATATACACTAATCTAACATCGGACCAAAAGTGAATGATTAAGTTAAACTAATGAAAACAAAAAAAAAAAAAAGACAATGAACTCTACTCACCGGTGGGAAAAGCATATCTGCAGTTGGAGTCTCGTACTCCTCGATCGGCCCCTCGTAAGGCACGTTGAGATCATGCACCGGCGTCGGGGCGACATTCTTCTGCGGGGCCGGCCTCTCGATGTTGCCGGGTATAGCGCCGGCCTGCACCATCTTCATCTCCCACATCTGCGCCCATCACAAAAAGAACCAAAGTAAGCCGAAACACTAACTTCTCGAAAAGGGAGGAAGCCCCGGACAGGAGGCGAACATAAGAAAGATCGGAAGACGAGGGCAATATCATCTCGGCTCAGACATCAAGGAGGAAGTAATTACCGCCTGGAGCTCCGCAAGGGCGCTCTCCCCGGCGCCGAAGTTGATGAACTCGTCGCGGATCTTACTGATGACATCGTCCACCACCTGGATGTAGACGGCGGAGACGTTGGTCGCCATTTCCACCGATTGAAGAATCCTCCCGGAAAGGAGGGGGCGAAATTCTTGCGCTAGGGATTGTTCTCGGGCGGTGGGGGAGAAGCGAAAGGGGGGGAAGCAGGAGGAAAAGAGACCGAGGACGGCCGATCGCGGACGGGAGAGCTCGGAATTGAGGTGGAGAATATAAATAGGTTAGCATCCGGAAAGAAGGCGTGTGTACACGTGTCGCTATCTGGGCTGAGGAGCGTTTAGACTTGAGTCGGGCTTGGAATAGGAGGGCATTCGAAGTCCAACTGTCAACGAAATTCCAGCTGATCGGTGAACGATGGAGTGATGGTAGTTGAGTTAGTTGGGCTCAGCTGAGGTGAAGAAAAATAGAATCTGTTAATTATTATTATTATTATTTATGAGTACATAATAAATTATATATATTCCATACTATTTATTAGTGAAGAGATTACGATATCGTCATCTTAATTTCTTCTTTTATAGAATTTTTTTTTATATTCAAGTTCAATGTCTATTTTAGTTTCGATTGATTTAATACGGTGTGCTATAATTCTCGATAAAACTAGATCTCGTACGAGTGCGTATGATTTAGAATTCACACGGTTAAAAAACAATTCCACCACCAACTGATATGTCGATTTAAATTTTTCGTCGATTTTTGATATTTTATATTAGTTTTTGATTTACTAATGTAAAATGACCTTTGATCATTGAACAAACGAATGCAATAAAAAAAACCAAAGAGAGAAAAAGAAACTGTTACCAAACTAGAGAGTAGAATTACCTCGATGTGAATATACAATTAAGGTTCTGAACGTAGAAAAAAAAATCTGGAATATGAAACTTGAGACATAAATGGAGATATGGAGGAAGTCGATTACAACAAATCACCATGTGGCCATGGCATATTATTACAGCACCTCTGCACCTCAAAGTTCCCTGTTGTTGAGATCATCTGCTGCCTTAGTATCTTTAACCGGTGCAGCCAAATTACCTGGAGAACAAAATTTGTTTAGTATGATGAACAAGAACAGAGGAGATGCAGTGGCTACTAGGAACGACATGCATACAGTAAAAAAGGTGTGCAAAAGATTGGGGCGATTAATGTGATTGCATAGTTCAATTATGCAATGATCAGATAAAATATACAACTACTGAATCAGTGAGTACATCTACTCTTTAGCTTCAAAATTGCCATTTATGTGAACCAACAGATTTGCATGATCTTATCATAATGAACAAGAACAGAGAATGGCATAGCAACTAGGCACAAAGCACAAGCAGCTAAACACAAAGACAAGAAAAGATTACACGCTGCAGTTCCACAGTGCATGCAGCTAGTTTTAGCTTCAAAAATGCCATGTATATGAACTGACCGACAGGTTGGTAGGATCTTAGAGCAAGGCTTAGCTCCAACTTAAGTTTCATAATTTTCACTTGGCATTTGATGTATATATCTTCAGTCTAACCTAAATTCAAGTTTTGCCTTTGGATTCATCATCTTATATCCTTGTAGATTTTCAGTTCCCAGTATCACAACTTTACACTAGCACATTCAGCTTTAAATCCCAATTTTCAATTTGGGGAAAAAAATTTGTTTCTTGCTGATCAGACTCCAAAAGGCAGCTAAATCAGTGGCACTGAATTCACAGATATCAAATGGCATTCCAGCAACACCCAAGTTTTTTCCCATGTAAGCAATCTGTCAAAGCGATACAAAATTTGGAGGTGTCTCAACTAACACCAAAAAAGGATATGAAAGATCAGATATAAGTTTTTATGTATGGCAAAAATATGCTTATATGATTTGGTTACAGGAATATTATAATACCCAGAAGAAAAAGTTTCAAACGTCAACACCAAGCAAATGAAGATAACTCAGGCCAATGTTACACTAACCTTGATAGTAATTCCATGTTTGATTACTAAATTCTTGTAGGGAACATGGTTTTTGGTTTCTTTTCAGCAGGTTTGAGAATTTGGAAGGAGCACATCAATGTTTCATCAACACTCATCATGGCTCCAGCATTATCAAACTCACCACAGTAATTTGGGGCTGAGAATATTGTTACAAGCTGTTTGTCAGCAAAAAATTCATAGCCATCCTCCACAACCTTAAAAAACACTGACCAAAGTTAGTATACGAACATGCAAGAGAGATCACAAAAGTATGACATTAAGATACTACCTGATGCGCCCTACAGACGAGATCTAGATCATGTCTGGCTAAGAAATCAGTAACTGTATCTGCACCAAAAGTCCAAGACACCCCCCTGTCATTTTCTCCCCAACCTTCAACATCTCTACCAGGATCAGCCCAAAGCAAGTCACATATTAAACCACTATCAGGGACATCACATGGTCGATGTATAGTTTTTATTTGTTCCAACCTTGATAAATCAGGGGACAATCCACCGTGCATGCATAATATCTTGTTATCAATTAAAGCAACCACTGGAAGGCAGTTAAAGCAATCACTAAATACCTTCCACAGTCTCACACTAAACCGTCGCTTACATTCATCATAAAATCCATATATTCTATTAATTGAAGCACATTCATGGTTTCCACGCAGAAGGAAGAAGTTTTCTGGGTACTTAATTTTGTATGCAAGTAGTAGGCAGATTGTTTCCAAACTTTGCTTTCCTCTATCCACGTAGTCACCTAAGAATAGATAATTAGCAGATGGAGGAAAGCCTCCATACTCAAAAAGCCTTAAGAGATCACTATACTGTCCATGGATATCACCTAAATTCAGAAAATAAAGGCATAGTCAATTTAGGAAGGACTTCAAACACAAAAATCATGAAGAATCAGCAAAAGATGGTTTCTAACGAACAATTTTATCCACTAAAATGGAGAATATCCAGTAGCAGCAGCAAAATTACTGAGCTTAGGCATGTATTTGTCATCTGGGGCCTAACAAACAATGACCATAAAAATGTGACAACAAAAAAGCATTTCTCAATATGATGTTTAAAACAATGTACTTTTAAAAGCTTTGCTTTTTTCCCCCTCAAAATAATCAGGAACCCTGAAGAACTTAGTCCATTTTTTTCACTGAGTTAATAAATCATTTGATACATGCAATAACTGTTAACACGAATTCACCAAGTTAATAGAAAAGATGCAAAATTACAACTTCCCAGCAACACATATACCAATTGAATACTCCAAGAGAAGGAATCAATTAATTTTGAACTGGTTTATAACAAAGCTGTAGATTTCCCAAACCTATCTCCATCATCAACATGCATGATCCTAGTAGGATTTCAATGAGGCTTAACCTCCAGGTTGCATTTTCGTCAGCATTGTTAGTGAGATGCATCAAACAAAGTATTCCTTGTCCAGCATTAACATATTCTAATCGTATAGAAATATAGTAATTTATATTTCACACAATCTTTCTAATTAAAAAGAGTGAATTGATCAAAGAAAGAGTGTAGTTTGAGGGAATTGCAAACAATCAACCAATAATAATATACATTCAGTATATTCCTCAACAACTTGTGACCCAAGCTTCCTGACTATGTTAGAAAATAATACAAGCTTCAGGGGAAAAAAATAATACATACTGCACTCATAACTTCAGTTGATAAAGAAAATCTTTTTTAATAGATTAACCAGAAAAGAAAGGAATCGCTAGACAAATTTTATAGATCCATAAATAAACCACGATGGCGATCAACCAATAAACCAAGGGAAAGTAAAGGGAAGTAAGCTGACCGCAGATCTTGATGGGGGCTTCAAGTTCGAGGAGGTTGGGCTGGGCGAGGAAGATCTCGCGAGAGGCGACGCAAAGCTGGTGGATCTCCGCCTCCGTTAGGCGGATTAACGTCCCAGGCCTTGCCGTCTGCACCTCCAGCAGCCGGCTGATGATGCCGTCGAGCACCTCGCCATCCATCAGACCCGATCAATTAAAAAACTTAACAAAGAAAACAAGAGAAGGCACTTCCTCCCTCCTTTATCGCCCTGTCGGCACGCCCCCTGTCCTCTTGTTGTTGCCGTCCAAGGAGGAATAGTAACGAAGAAGGCTAACTTTGATTGGAAGGGACAGAGACTAGGTAGCGAAGGTGACGGGCGGCGATCGCAACGCACCGACGCGGCGGCGGAGGCGGCGCCGATGAGAATCTTCGTTAGGGTGGGGGTTGGGGTGGGTGGCGGGTGTACCGCGACCGGCCGAGTCCGTGGGTTCACTGGACAAAATTTCACTTTTTTAATCCCCAAAGCTTAACATCATTTCATTTAACCCCTCGTACTTTCAAAAATACTATCTATTCTTCGCTAAACTGCTCGCTCATCCTGGGCATCGAAAGCCACCTCAATTGGCTTCCGTTCCTCCACTACGGCGACTGCTTCAGCAACCGCCGTCGGCCAAGACCGCTCCTTCCCTTACCACTGCAAGCCGCCTGAGACCTCGTGCTGGAGACATTCACCATGAACCTCACCGGCGGCGGCGAGTTTTCGCAGCGTTGATCATGGCATCATATTCAGATGTAACTACTAGAATCGCCGGCTGTCCAGCGCGACAGAGCTGTTTGGCGCGAAAAAGTCTCCTTCCTTTTCCGACGAAGACAGTGGGCGGCCACCCGTCACTGTCATCAGCGCCACGCGGCACTGCCCGCGGCCGTGGTCGGTGGTTTGTCTTAACCTCTTTCGAATTCCGTCAAGCACGTGCAAGTCACTAGCTTTTCTCGAATTAAATAAAACACAACTGTGTTTTTGTTCGTTTACTGAAACATTTTACAGTTATTAAATTTTACTCGTTAATTATGTGAAACAAGGAATGTTAATTTAGACCAAAGATAATATAAATTAAAAAAAAAACCTCCAAAAATGAAGTTGCATATGTGATATGCAAAGTTAAATTCAAAATGCGTTGTATTAATTATATTTTAAATTAAATTATATTTTACTATCAAATAGTTGAAAATTAATAGGTTGAAATGGATAGCAAATTGGGCCGACCTCTGCGTACTCCTTCCACCACCATTCAGGCATTCGTCATGTTCTCTAGGCGACAAACGCCGGGACCCGCAACTTGATCAGGAACTGACCTCTCATTTTCCCGTGAATCATGATTCGAGTCGAGCAGATAATCTGAGAGCTCCGCACCTTCGCCACTCCAGAATCCAGATCGATGAAGCATCACCGTTAGGTGCGAGATCAGCGGTGGACGATGTAGGGTGAATTTCTGGGTTTTGTTTTCAAGTGCGAATAGTAAATTTGAAGACCCGTACACGAACACCGCCGTGAACAGGGAGGTTGTGGCAGTTTTTATCCGCACGCCAACGTGGCGTTACGGCGCGCGACGGCTGCTTAGGGGCCCGCTTTGGCAGATATGGTGGGGTCTACCTTTGTCGCTTATCTGCAAAGCCGATGATTAACGAAACGCGAATAATTTTACTTTGCCCCCAGTAATTTATCAACGAGCGCACTTACCTCCTATGAATAAAATTATTGATTAAAAAAATGCAGATAGCTTGAGAAATTTAAGGTGGAAGTGAAATTAAAAGTTCTTTAGGGGCTGAAGTTAAAGATTCTCTAATTAAACTGCGATAAATTAGGGAAGAGGGAGAGATCGAGGGATTTGGGATTCGATGAAAGAGGGAGGAACGCAGGGGAAAAGGTGGAAGGGATTGCGATCGCGAGGAGGAATTCCAAATTCTGACCAGATTCTGGACAATTTTAGTCTGCCGGGGCTCCATCAACATCCCCCGGCTTTGACTTCGGGAAGCTATTTGGAATCAGCATCCTACGACTCGAGCTTGGGAAGCTATTTGGAGGCGGCAAGTAAGAGAGACGTTTAAATGGCGACACATGTGATGGAGGAGGAAGAGCAGAGGAGCGGAGGGGGCGACACAGCATCAGCATAGGGGGCGTATAGTAGTCGCCGCCTTGTAAGCCCTCTTAGCCTTTCACGTGTCTCTCCCCCGCCCATTCTATTCGCGTATTTAATTCCCTTGTCCTTTCCCATATCCTCGCACAGAGCCCACATCAGCTGTTGTGGTCGGTTGGATCGAGGGTTCGGCGAGAGGAACCGAATAGAATTGAGGGGATGGAGGGAAAGAACAGCTCATCTCCTCGTTTTCCGGCGAGCTCGGATGAGACCTTGGGGCGGAAGGAACCGAATCCCATGTCGGCTTCGCCTGGCTATTTCAGCACCGTCATCCCTCCTGCTTCCCATGTAGCTTGTTTTTTTTTTCTTGGTCCTATTCTTTTCCCCCAAATCAATTTGATTGTTATTATCAAGTATCGTTCGTCAAAAAGGGATTTTTTTTTTTTTGAGTGTTACAGTGTGCTTCTGATGACAGTTTACTTTATTATCGATAGAAAAAAGATGGATCTTTATTGGTTTGCAGTTTATTTAATCTGTGTGAGGATGGATTCGAGCTGCTTCTAATCAAAATCTATTTTGATATTGTCAGGTGATCGCAAAGAATTTATCACATTCAGATTTGTGCTGGACTTTGAACAAACAGAGAAATGATGGTCGCATTGCAAGTGCTCAGACCGCAAGCACAGGTTCTGACTATACTACAACTAATCTACTCTCTCTAAATCCCTACTTGTTCCTGACAACCAACGCATTGGTAAACAAATCTGAACATGAAAAGCCGCGTGTTTCTGACCTGTTCTTGCCATTTAATCAAAAGAGTATAAACCCTAGAAATGTAAACCTGGACCAGTCCGGATAAATCTTTTGCGATTGTTCAGTGTGTTTTTCTTCATTGGACTTTTTAAGGGCATGGTGATGTGTTCAAGGGCACATACAAATTGCGTCTTTGATAAGCAAATCCTTGCTTACCAATTTATAATGTTGTTTCAAACAAGAGTCAAAATCAAACAGGAACGGCTCAATCTGTAGGTGCCTTTATTTGAAACTCTACTTCTTGTTGGCTAACTCTATATACACAGAATGAAACTTCCCTTCTGGTTGTTATTAAAGTTAATAGAAACTTCATTGCCATTGAATTCTAGTTTTTTTTCTTTACCAAATGTGAACTTTCAGATTGCAAATCTCAAGGCAGTTCAACTAAAGTGAAACCAGGCTATGCCAATGAACATGTAGAGTCGCCCTATTTCGGATCATCGATAAATTATGGAGCTAGAGATTTCTACACAAGCTCGTCTTCCCCTCGGACATCAAAGACCCCAGAGAAAGTATGTTTACACTTCATGACATGTTAGTATACTAAATAGGAATATCTTGTGCTTAAGTCTTATCTTTTCTTATACTTCGAAATCCAAGATTCAGCATTCTTAGGATCTAACACTTGCATGATTCAATAATATTCTACCAGTATAGAATGGATGAAGGAGATGACTTAAGTAATATACACCTCGCAGACAGAGGCGAATGGTGGCAAGGTATGCTACTATTCTAGAATAAGCTTGATCGAAACTGTTTTGCTTTTCCTGACTTAAAATTCTTTCAGGTTCTCTTTACTATTAAGAATCAGAGTCAGTATGCTATCCTTTTGTACATAGAAGGTTTACTGATTCTGTGAGCTTGGAGTTGATTAACTCATTACAGTCAAATGTGTATGTGTGTGTGTGTAACTAAAACAATTTATAGACTAGATTGTAGTTGACTTTGGACTGTAATAGACAAAAGATCACTCCTTTGGTAGTTTGGTAGAAATGTACTATGGTAGACTTGGGGGTGGTTCATCTATTCAGACCTTCACCTCCAACTTATTGCAGCGAGGTTGCAAGTTTGCCTTTGTAATTCTCTTTATCATAATGTGAATTTTACAGGTGTTTTCATTGGCACTCCCTCTTTATCTATTGAATTCTCCAACCCTACTCACTGATTGTCATTGAGTCGGAGGTTAAGCAATCAAGTTTCGATCCCATGATTTAACTGTTAGATCTTGCTCCTTTCGTTGTGTAGATTTTGTGTGGATGAATCCTTCATTAAAGTGTATGTTTCTTTGGTTTCTTTTTGTATTTTTTTTTGGCCAAGTTGAAGAGAGACCTATGAAGGGCCTTAAATGTTGGATACGTAATACTATTATATGCAAATTTCAAGCTTGTTCAACACAAAATTGTGAATAAATCAGATTTATTTTTTAATTAGTACGATTTTGGAAACATTAGTCCAAAACATAGATTGAAATACCGAGTCGTGCCGTTCAAAACAAACAGTATTTATCATTCTAGTATGGGATCGACATCAGTATGTATCGGTACCATGACCACAAGTCTCGTAAAGTTGCGATGGCCTCTCGAACTCCCCATAAGGTTGATCGTGGCCTTGCAAGATCGCGACAACCTCATGAGGTTGTTGGGAGGTCGATCGTGGCCTTGCGATGTCACCGCGAGGCCGATCGTGGTCTTGTGAGGACGTCGTTGCGTTGCGGAGGGTGGGACGGTGAGGATTAAACATGATTAAAATTAAATTTATATTAATAATTTTAATTAATTTTTAATTATAATATTGATAGCTAAATAAAAATTATCTTATTAATTTAATATATTTATATATTTATTTTAATTTTAAAAATATATAATAAATCTTATTTATTTATTTAGGATCTAATATTTTGTTATTTTATTTCTTTGTTTAAAAATTATTTTATTTTTAATTGTTTAATATTTAGATTAGAAAATTATATTTTCAATTAATATATTTATATTTAAAAATATTGAAATTATATATTTGATATCGAGATTAAATTATAATCCAAAACTTAATTAGATCTCGTCAACCACTCCCATTACAATTTTAATTTAATTTAGATAATTTTAAGTAAGTTAATATAGAATATTTTAATATATTATAATAGTCATGATTATAATTATTTTAATACGACTATTTTTTTAATAAACAAATATGAGAAGAAATATTTTGATATTTTAGAAAAAAAAGCATCTGTTTTTGATAATAAATCCTTTTAATTTTTGCCAAAAGGAAGAAAAACAGTTGCCAATAATTTCATTTAATTTTGAATTGTGGAGCCCATAAAATCCAGCAAAATCTAAGCTGTCCCGCCTAATTCAAGGAGCGTATCCAATTAATTAACGAAGCAACTAATTCATTTAGTTTACTCCACATAATTGTAAATAATTAACGCCGGAAGCACAAATGTCACCTCCAGCTCCTCATTAAGCCGCCGTAATCCATAATTAATCACAATTAGTGTGACAATTTTTCAACATTAATCGCACCTAAGTCCTATAAAAGCCCACGTCACCGTCTCTTTCCCTGCGCTCCTCTCTGTCCCGCCTCTGCCATTGATTGCTTTCTCGGATGCTTTTTCGATTTGGGCCCAAAAGCGAAGAAGCAGTGGGAGCAGCCGGCGCGCAGAAGAGCTGCTTGCCTTGCCCGCTGCGCTGCGCCTGCCATTATTGTTCCGTGCCATTCGAGCAAGCACCTGCTCGCTCCGCTACTTGTACCGCCTGCTCTTCCGTCTTCAGCTGGGGGCCATGGCGGAGGACCTTCAGCTTCCTTCCGAGCTTCTGGACGATGGATTCTTCCACGGCTTCTTGGTTGAGCGAGAGGAGAAACGGGTTTATGAGAGGGAGGAGACGGGCGATCACTCTTCACTCGACGACGACGACAAGGTGAGAAATTTGGTGGTGTGTTTCATCCCTCCATAGATTTGAGGTTTGTTTGGTGATTCATGTTTTTAATCTTGGCATCTCGCGGTAGCGGCAGGTGCTGGATCTTCGCAACGAGGCTGCGGTAAAGGGGGCGGCGGAGGCGGAGCTCTGGCGATTGAGCCAGTACCAGCATCGGCTTCCAAATCAAGCGAGCAACTCTTGCCCCTTGCTCGTCCATCGTCAGCTGCAAGCGGCTCGAGTGTGTCTTGTTTCCACACAAATTTATCCCTTAAAATGCTATTTTTTTCGCACTGGTTCTTCAATTCACGAGCCCTATTTGCCTCAGATCCTCCATCTGAAGCAGCAACAGCTCCTGAAGCAGCAACAACTCCTGCAGCAGCAACTATGGGCTGAACGACAAAGCAAAGCAAAAGGAGGCAGCCGCTCACCTGGCGTTTCTTCTTCCGGGCGTACTCCGTTTCTAGTCCAGCATCAACCCCTTCCTGGATCCGGCATGACAGCGGTCTTCCTTTGCAGCTCCGGCGCCGGAAAAGAATCCACTGGCACCGGTGTCTTCCTGCCCCGGACGGCTAGGAGCAAGCCCCGGCCACAAAAGAAATCAGGTAATCCTCATGCATAACACCAACGAACTAGCCTTCCAGGTGTTCGACCTTTGCTCTCTATGAGTTCCTAGCATGAAAAGTCTTACCACCTTACAAGTTAAAGTTTCTTTGTATCAGCTTGTTCAACAGTGCTAATTCCAGCAAAGGTAGTCCAAGCTCTGAACCTAGCAAATCATCATGGTAACTAAGCCATCATCTAATTTTACTCAAGCTGCACACTGTTTCTCATTAATTACTGGATTCGTTTATAGGAAGAGGAACAAACCCTGTGAGAAGTCAGAGCCATCCCCAGCCTGGTGATTTCATTAAAACCTCCATGAGCTGCCTTCCCCAGGAGTGGACATATTGACCAACCTCACCAACTCTCTTACAGTCGTTAATTGTGTTCACGTTCAATTTTCAAATAAGCCTGGAACAGATATGTAAACATGGAGGAACACTACCAGTTGTTAGTGGAAGAGGTGTTTGTCCTAAGCAAATTCATTATCAATGATTTTCTCAGGGAAGGTTGGTGAAGATGTGCTGTTGGGAGTTGGGACCATCATATAAGAATTAAATAATGCAAATGTTTCTTAGGGTAGGATTTATTGGCAATAAGGTCTTCAGTTGCCTACTTTGGGCCCTCCAAAGGATTAGCAATGTCTCTTGGTTGTTGACTTGTCGCTTAAGATGTATGTATGTATGTATGTAATGTAATGCAAGTGGTACTGCTTTGTTTTGTGTGATGAGAAGTGATAATAAGAAGCATTAAATATCTTATTCTAATCTTTTTCTGTATTAAATAGAAATTTTGTTCTTCTTTAGAAGATAGCAATGAGTGTTTGCCTGCACAGGGTGTGTGATTTAGGTGGCCCATGTTGACTTTGATGAGTATCTGTAGTTGAAGAAATCCAGTTTGAGGATTTGCAGTTGAACAAATCCACCTGCCAGGTTTGTTTGCATGCCTTGTGGATCAAGGTCCGAGGAAAATTCAATTCTTTTGCTCAACTACTTTCTCAGTTTGATGGTCTGACGAATTTGTATCTATGATGAAGCAGTTCGTTCTGTGCATGTTCAGCTTCTTGCTCTGTTAGGGTTTTAAAAGAATTTTATTTGCAGGATTATGTGTTTGTTCTTCGTGCTATTCTCTTTGTTGCCACGAACCCTATCACAACCCTTGAATTAGCTTAGCTTTAGAGCGTAGTCGAGTTGGTTTTCAAGTAGTAGATTTGCACCATTAGACAAAGATTGAATGGTAGAGTTGACAACTGCAGAATGTCCTTTCACTTGGGAGAAATTTTCTCTAAATTTTATTGTGGGCTTCTTGACGCCCATGCAGGCCCAACTCACAAGGCCTGCCAATTTACAGAAATATTATGATTTATTTTATGAAAATATATACTTTAAATAAAATGAATTATATTATGATAATATTAATGATCCGCCAAGGTTATTTATCGATGATGATGTGGACGTTGGGTGAAGGAAGATAGGAGAAAAAAATAAAGTAAATATAAGTATTGATTAATTATTAAAGAACTCCGAATGAACCCCCGACTTCATACTCTGATTTCGGTATGCTTCTTTAAGCATGTGCCGACCTCTCTCTCTAGTTTCAGTATGCTTCCTTAAGTATGTGCCGACCTTCCTCTTCGATCTCGACACGCCTCCTACATCAGGTGTCGCCCTCATGACTCGATCTTGGCATTCTTACATCGTGTGTCGACTTCATGACTCGATCTCATCACGCCTTCTGCATTAAGCGCTGACCTCATGACTCGGTCTCGACACACTTCTTACATAGTGTGTCGACCTCATGACTCGGTCTCGGTACGCCTCCTGCATTAAGCGCCAACCTCATGAGTCAATCTTGGCACGCTTCCTACATCGAAGGTCAACCTTCAATATGTAATATTTATTTGAAGACATGATCATTCTACTTAAATCGAGAAAACAGAATCAATTCTTCCCAACAATAGGAACAAATATAGAGAATCTTTCTAGAAGGAAACCAATCTATCTTAAATATTTCTCAAACGGTTGCTAATATTTCAGAGATCAACTACTATAAAAAGGTAGTCTATGCCCATGGGCACAGGTACATATACATAAAACCCTAACTTCCCCAAGCCCTTTAAACTCTTTCTTCATGCCGAATCTTAACTTGAATGTCGAAGTAGCTTGCCCAAAACCTCATTCCCAGTGTCATTCTAACTCTTTTTTAATTACCTTGCAGGCCTCTTCTTCTCTTGTCGCAGTATCATCACAGAAGTGTGCACGTTGGTAAAACCTTGAACCAACATTTAAATCATCCATGATGTATTAGCTAAAACAATTAATTATTCTTAATAATTAAATAAGGCCAAAAATAACTATTTTGAGACCATCAATGCCATTATAAAGCAAAGACTGCATTTATTCTCTTACATTTTTTTTTTTACTTATTATCTCAAATAACGAACGAATGAATGATCGAAGTATTTTTTGGAGAAAAAAAATCAACTGTCAAAATAATCATATGAGATCAGTTCAATAGTTGTTAAATGGCCATTGAATGCAAATTTATGTCGATGTCTGTTGTGGTTAATCAATTTTGACCATAATTAAAATACTTAAATGCTTAATTAAATATAAATAAATTCTCCAATTTCTTTTCTTGTATATTGGTGAATAAATGTAATCATTCGAGTGGTTGGCTCGTGGCCTACGACCTACACTCCCACTCTAATAAAACCACGACAAACATCATTAAGGCCGTGTTCATTGGTAGATATGTTAAGATTACTCGTTTATTTAAACACAAACACAATGATATATAATTATTGATTTAATAGTGTAATTTTCAATGGTGCCGCAGTAGGACATCCAGGTTGTCACCCAGGCACTGCGGCCCTAGCTATGGCGTATTTGCAGAAATTTTCTTTCAAATGGGGAGCGCAATCAAAGGATGTTGGGCGTCTGGGTTGGCCGCTGCGTGCACTTCCCGATTTACCCCTGGTGGCTGGTGGGAAACTTCCGTGGGGCCGGATCGATCACCCCTAGAGATAGTCAATGGGGCTAACTGGGATTTATTATTTTATAATCGATGCATATGTAATGTGTGATACGACAATCTCTTTAATAAATCACGTCCCAAAAGTCAAAGTTCATACGAAGGTCACGGATCATGGTGATTTGATAGCACAAGTTAAAACAGTCTAAGAGAAAGATGACTCTATCTTGATGAAGTTTAGATGCATCTTGATGTCATCTCAGTCTGAGCCGTCATCTCGATTTCAGACGTCATTTCAGTCTGAAATGTCATCTCAGACTCAAACATTATCTCAATGTTAGATGTCATTTTTTACTTTGACTCGGTCTTTATCTTTTGTAGTTTTGTAAACAGCTACAAATATTCTTGAAATACATGGCAATTTAAAAATAAAAGAGCGATTACTCGAGATTGTCAGATCTAGTCTCTTATATTCCCTCCTATCAACACATAATGTAAAAAAAAATAAAAACAATAAATGATTGTCAGATCTGGTCTCCTTATACACTCTCATAACGATATAACTTTTATCAATAATGCTTTCCAAATGACTATATAAACTTTAGAAAAAAAATACATGGAAAGGACCTCTTCCCGTTCTTTTTGGAAGAGTTGCTTCTTTCTCGGGGCAAGTAATCTTAATTTGAACGTCGAAATAGCCTATCGAAATTTTACGATATCAATCAAACTTCTTGCTAAAGTGTATTTTAGGTTTTTTTCATTTTCTTAAATAAGAACTTTTAGAGATCGTGCATATCATTGATACCTTCACCCTTGGTGATATCTAACCAGAACAGTTAATAGCAGCTACTTAGTTTAACGGTAAACAGTTGGATTTAAAACGTTTAAAATATAAGTCGAGCTAATTTCGGACATCGACGTCGACTCGTTTATGAACAGTCAAATCAGTGAAGAGGATGCATCACCAAATATTTAAGGACCATAAAAATATAATAAAAGCATCATTAATTGTTGGAAAGCAAAAATGCTGCCGCTCTTTATGTTTTTGCATGGTCGTATTTGGTTTCTATTAAATAAAAATAAATAAATAGATGTAATTTCTGTTTAGAAATTTTGTCACGAATATTAAAGCTTTTGAATAATAATTACTATGCCGTGCCATCCTCCGATCGATTATATTCGACTGATCTCCTCCTTCTTCTTCTTCGAGGTTCGCCCTTGTTTTCTATTCTCATCGCCGGCCATGTCGAAATGACGACGGCTACTTCCTACTTCAACCCTTTCCTTTCACTCTTCGCCCTCCTCTTCGTTCATCTCGCTTGCTTCTTCTTCCCCCCTCCGGAGGAGGAGAACAACAGGAACCATGGCAGGTCGACCGGAGGAGCGCGAGGAGGGTTGCCCCCTCTTCTCCCTTGAAAGCCTCTACGTCAGCTCCGGCGAAGCCCCCTGTGAAGCATTCTGTCTCTCTCCGGTCCTGCCTTGCTCAAGGCCTCTGTTTTTTGTTTGCCCCGGAGCAGAGGAAAACAGAGACCGCCGCCGCCGTCGTTTTAGACCATGAGAACCGTTGCTCCTCTAGGTTCGACATGTACCCGTGTCCAGATTGCGGCGAGGTCTTCCGTATTCCCCAGCTCCTATACCTCCACCACGCCGCCGAGCATTCCTTCTCCGACCTCAGCTGCAGCGACCCTGGCTACAATGTTGTCCGCATCATCTTCTTCGCCGGGTGGAAGGGCCGCGGTCCGGTCGCGGTCCACCGCCTCCTCAAGATCCACCACTCGGGCCGGACCCTCGCCCGGTTCGAGGAGTACCGCGCGGCAGTCCGGAGCAGGGCCGAGACTGTTGTTGTTGGCGGCGGAGGCGGCGACGACGAACGGTGCGTCGCGGACGGGAACGAGCGGCTTGGATTCTACCGCACGACGTGCCTGTGCGGCCTGGGGGCAGGCGCGTGCGGGGGCGCGCGGTGCGAAGCCTGCCCGGTGGTGCGGCGAGGCAGCTTCGCGGGGAAGAGTGGCCGGGAGCTGGGGGTGATGGCGACGCACGCCACCGGGTGGGGCGCCCACGTGGCGCAGGCGGCGCGGGAGATGGGCCAGGCGGGGGAGCGCAAGGTGATTGTGATGTGCCGCGTGTTGGCCGGGAGGGTTGCCCATGGGGCAGCGGCGGCGGAGAAGAAGGCCGCGGTGGCGGAGGGGTTCGATTCGGTAATCTCGGGGAGGAGAAGCGTCGCCGGCGGCGAGGAGGATGAGTTGTTGTTAGTGTTTAGTCCTAGAGCACTGTTGCCGTGCTTCGTCATCGTTTACACCGCATGAGCCTTATAACCATTTCTATATATATATATATATAGAAGAGATTGTGTGATAATATAATAATTCTAATTATTATGAATAAAATTTTAATCTAATAAATTTAGGTGCGATTCAATATTTTTTATTGAAAAAACTACTTTTTTATTAAAAAAAAAGAAGAAAAGTAATCGTTACGTGTTCCACTGGACTCTTCTAGTCTTCGTCCTCGCCTGTTTCGGAACAATTTCTCACCCATTTCCATTTCTAACACTGAGAAGAAACAAATCGAGCTCCATCAATTCTATTTCTCCGAGATCGCTCTTCACAGCCGTGCCTCGCCGTCCTCTTCGAATCGAACCTCTCGACGCGGATCTCCGCCTGCTCAGTAACTGAGGTCGATCGGTGCAGAACTAGGGTGAAGCGCGTGCCCGTACGCTTTGAACGTGCGGAGTTCAGCCGGAATGGATCTGACCGTTTTAATGAGCGGCGTCGGCGGTCCGGCGCCGGACAATCTCGCGCTCGTCCTCGTTTTCGCATTCGGATCATTCCTCGCTCGCCTACTGCTCGACCGACTAGTCTACAAGGTTTGGATCTTTCGCTCTCTTCTACTTTTGCCTACGCATTTTGTGTCACGTGGCTGTCGGATTTTAGTTCAGGCGATAAAAACGTGCCTCTGGATTGTGTAGCAATTAATAAAGAAAGTAAAACAAAGCAAAATGGAAGAACTAATCATATTGACGGTATTCAATCACTAAACAAATTTGTCAAAACTGTTCCAAGTATCAGAAATTGCTCGCTTGGATCAAGCTTCACATATATCGAGGCTTACTTATAACCCTGTCAAGGAATTTTCTAAGATGGCATTGCAGTCAATCTCTAAGTTTTTGTTTGCTACGAAATGATCTCATCTGAAGCGAATTTGTTAAGTGACTTCTTCTTTTGTTGAAAACATCTTCTTTTCATGGTTACCTAAAGTTTTACAAAACAATCCTTTTTAGACCACTTTTTTTATTCAATTTATGATACAAATATTTTCAAAAATATATCTAGTAATCAGCATGTCATAAAAATGTTCTTTGAGTGGTTCCTCTAATCGTGTGAGAATTGACCTGATGATGAACCCTTTTTAATTTGATAAACCTAAGAGTTTCCTCAAGTGTTGCAGATTTGCTGGCCTACATCTTTCTGGAAATATACACATTTTGAACTTCTGAAAGGAACATTTTATTGGCTATTCTATCAAAAAAAATTTATAACATCTTATTTGTGCTTTATACTAGGTCTTTACTTGATTTTGTACAACAATTGAAGTTTTTTTATTTATCAAGTTACAGTTAAATTATGTTCATAGGTTTGTAAACTTACAAATGCAATTGCTTATTTTCAGCCTTGTTCTATGAAATTATTAAGATATAAAGTTGTTCCTAAGGTGAACGATGATGCTCATTGGACAAAAATTGTAAAGTCTTGCGAGTCAATGTGGAAGCTAACATATTATGTTATTGTTCAAATATGGGTAATTTCAATTATCAAGCAGGAGCCTTGGTCATTAAATACAAAGGAATACTTCAAGGGGTGGCCAAATCAAGAATTGAAGTGAGTGCATAATGACGAACATGATCTTTCAAGAATGCTTGTTTCACATGTTATTTATGATTCTTATCTAGATATTAGCTAGGCTACAATTTGTACATTTTAGCATAAGCTATCGGGCTTCATTGAGTTAACTCTTTAATTTGGCTTAAGCATTTTGTGACCAATGGTTGGACCTATTTAGTAGATTAGTTCTCTTAGCATCAAGTACTGGGATAACTATATAAATTCTATATTTTTCACAATTTCTTTATTAGTATGCTACAATTTCTCAAAAAGCATTAGTGGCTTAGGCAGAATTCAACTACAATAAGCATTATATCTGCAGCATGAAGTTGTACCATGAAAGTTAATAGTCTATCGAACTGTTCTAACTCCTTTAATTGTCAACTATTACAAGTAATTTTGAGTTTGAAATGAAGTAGGATAGCTTCTCATTTGCAACTGCCTTTACGTTGTTCGTAATTTTATAATTTTTACATTTTCAATTTATTCAAGTTTACTATCTCAAGTATAATGCCCTAATGTGCGAGACATAGATATATTAAGCTTCTTGTCTCAACCTTGCACGAGCTTAATATAATTGATCATTTAGGTCCCACATTACTTGTGCTTACTACTAAACTTTGTTCCTTCTTAACCTTATTATGTCAGGTCTTCCTTGATGCTTTTCTACATGTGCCAATGTGGATTTTACACTTATAGTATTGTTGCTCTCTATGCTTGGGAAATCCGCAGAAAAGATTTTTCAATAACGATGTCTCATCACATAATAACCTCGATTTTGATTGGGGTTTCCTACATTACCAGGTATGTAAAAGGAGGTTCATGACCTTGATGTTATGCATTACTACTAATGATATCATATGTTTGTACTAATCATGTTTGCTATACATAAAAAATCTAGTACTTCTGATGGTGAAGGTGTGTAAACTATATGCTAAGCTGTTCATTTTATTTAATAAAGAGATCAAAGTATCCTTCCTGAATATATCTAATCTCTTGACATCAGAACATATCCAATGGTTTATAGAGGAACCTTCTGGTGCATGATTGAGCATAAGACTGTTCTTATTTTCATGTTTCAGGAAGTTTTGTCTTTTACTGCCCTCTTAATATATGCATGTACTAGTTCAATGATTGTTAACCTTTGTACATAATGATCACAAGCCATGAAATCTATTTGTTTTTTCTGACCCTTGACTGGAGCAAACTTAATGAATATTAAAAGATTTATCATCCATTGTTCTGTGAAACATTTATGTCACTACCTCTGCCACTGTTGATGGTGCATTTTGTGTATAATTTTCTATTAGTTTGTATCACTTATCTGATTCCAGTATAAATAAATATATTACTTATTTTTAACTAAAATTTGAGTTGGGTAAGGTTTTATATCAACACCCAAAACCCAGCCTAGGAAAATAGACATTTTTGGGACAAGTTGGGTTTCATTTCAAAGTGTGAAATTTGGATTATTTGAGACACTATAACCCACATACTTTGTTTCCTTGAAAATTGAGATAGTTGAGAATTCTTCCTTTTTTATGACTGGAGTGACTCACACACATTTTCTCAGTCTTCATACTTTAATTACAGTAATACAGAGACAGAATCTACCTTGCAGGTTTTTCCGAATTGGAACTCTAATTCTTGCTCTTCATGATACAAGTGACGTGCTTATGGAGTCAGCTAAGTTGTTCAAATATTCAGGAATGGAAATGGCAGCTAGCTTGTTCTTTGGACTTTTTGCTATATCATGGTTTCTTCTGAGACTAATATACTTTCCATTCTGGATAATCAAGTCCTCAAGGTTGTCTGCTGCACCAAGTGTGCTTTCCAATTTTTTCTTTTCATTTCACAATCTCCCTTTTTGATTGTTCTGATGATTGTTCTGTTTCCATTTTCAGCTATGAGTCTGTTGAATTCTTTTCATGGATGAACCAATTCCCTACCTTTTTGTATTATATGTTCAACACAATGCTTATTACCCTACTCATCTTCCATGCATACTGGGGGAAACTAATATTTGCAATGATTATGAAACAGATGAGCAATAGAGGTCAGGTGGGGGAGGACATCCGGTCAGGTGATTACATTACTTTTGTGTTTATTTGGTAGAACTTAGAACCTTGATGACTGTTCACTGAACCAACATAGAAAATCACATTTATTATCATAAGAGTTACTATATGAAACTGATTTCTTTTATATTTAACCCAACTACACACTTTATCAACCTCTTATTGACTTAGGCTTGCTAAGTAATGTTCCATGCTTAGAATCCAAAGACGTGCATGTGTTGTTGTAAAACCTCTATAAATTTACAACAAGACTATGTAGGATTGTTCTAGAGAATAAAAATTTTTTCCCTTCCTTTCTAACTAGATATACTTGTATGTAGGTGTGGACTAGCTGACCTGAACTTGACTATGTTCAAGCTCGTTAGATTATCTTATCAATCTTGAAAACATGTTCAAGCTTGTTTGTCAAAAAGCTTGATGAGCTCAAGCAAAACTTGACTTTTCACCTAGCATAACAATTGACATTGATCCAATGAATGAAACTTATAATATTTTCTCATTTTCAACAAATAATTTAAAACTATAAATTTACAAAATATCGAATAACTATTAGATATAAATAGTATTATAAACATGTCTATTATATTCTATATATTACTAAAAGAATTAACATGATCATAACTGAGCCTTATATAAATTTGTAAACAAATTTTGTTCTTGAATTATTCATGAGTGTTTTACATGGAAGTTAACCGACCCAAATCATTAGCATTTTGTTGTTGTTGTAATATAATAAGCTCTTGTCGAGTTGACTATCAAGCATTAACAAATATTTTGTTTCATTAGTAGCCCTACTTGTACACAGAGTCTCGATACTAATGCCTATTCAATCTAACTGCAGATTCGGAAGACGAAGGATGAACTCTGTCTAATTTTGCAATGGAGTGGAAAAAAAATGTGAAGTTACTCAGCTAACTACACTGCAGAATGTTAGACATTCATTTATCAGATTTTACATTCTGGAATTATGATTTCTGTTGTAGATCAGTGAAAACATATTTACGTGGTTTTATTTTGTTTTATCGATTTGCGATTTGCATTGGTTCAAATCGACACTGATAATTTTATGAGCTTACAATTTTTTTTAATATCAAATTGATCAACCAATAATTAAATTCTCGGTTTAAATTTTTTTGGTTCGATTTAATTTATCGATTTTGGATTTTGAATATCCGCCGGCTCTAGCGGATGCAAAGAGAAGTTGCCGGTCTAATTCAATTCGGTTCGGCTTCGGGTTCATTTCAATTGGATCGGCTTCCATTTCCATTTCCATTACCACTGCGACTGCTTTCATTTGAGGCGGAGCCGATTCCGGCGGACGAGGCCGAGACATGAGGGCCGTGGTGCAGCGAGTCCTCTCGGCCAGAGTCGAGGTCAGTTTTCCCCGTCGATCTATCGACGATTTCTCTTCCTAACGCTCTACTTTGTGTGCAGGTGGAGGACCGCGTGGTGTCGGAGATCGGTCCCGGCCTACTCGTCCTCGTTGGCGTCCACGAATCCGACACCGATGCAGATGCCGATTACATGTACGCTTGATTCTTTTTTCGTTCGTTTGCTTCCTCTCTCTTCTGGTTGTTAGATTCTGTTTACTTGACTTATGCCATGCACCATTCATTTGTCATTATTTTCGAGGATTTCCGTGTAGATCGAAACTTTTTCATGTTCAATTGTGACGGTTACACATTAAAGGTTCTTGATTGAAGTTATGACTTGCAGAAGAGCAATTTCTGTATGAAATGGAGCATGTGAAAATTGTTTTGAAGTCGTTAACAATTCATAATGGAAGACATTTATGTAGGATTAGTGATGGTGCGTGTTACAAGTGGTTTTATTCTTTTACCGATTATTGCTTGAGAATTAATAGAATAAGGATGATACCAGTAATGTGATCATCTCAATGAAGTCAAAATAAGAACCAAGGAAACTAATCTGTAGGGTTGGGCG
This sequence comes from Curcuma longa, assembly GCF_044706935.1. Lineage (NCBI taxonomy): Eukaryota > Viridiplantae > Streptophyta > Magnoliopsida > Zingiberales > Zingiberaceae > Curcuma > Curcuma longa. The sequence continues at coordinate 8,606,568 of NC_133863.1, forward strand.
AAAGGAAAACGTGCCTATCTGATGGTGCAACTAGAAGAAACAGTTTGTAAGGCTAGATTCCCTACCGAGTTGTTAATGTAGACGAACGATTACCTTTTACCTTTTCTAGGAGAACTATGTATCCATGCTTGTTGGATGTCATGTCATTCCCATGGGACTGAGGATGTGTAAGTGCAAGGCTACAAGAGTTGCCAATGCCCCTATCAACAATAAGAAAATGAGAAAGGTTCTTAAAAGATCCATCATATGTTCCATGTGGATTATTGAAAGCCCAACTACACAAATCTGCAAAATCTAAATGCAGCATTCCAATCCAACGGATCTCACTATCAAAAGAAGGTGGGTGAAGAATCCTGGGCAACTTGGCAAATCACACCAGGTTAGAACAAGCAAACATACTAGTGGCATGACATCATAAGGCATGTGTACTTTAAGTCGGCATGGGATAGTGTAAGACAAATTCCCTTAGGATCACCACCTTGCACAAGAGGGTATGATGTTAGTGTGTTAAAAGTGCTTAATGCTTATGGTATACAAACTTAGAGAGCTGCCTATGAATCTCATTCCTAGAAAAAAAAAGCAATATTCCTAGGATTATTTCCCCTAGGAAAGGGTAACAAAACCATGTCTTGACACAGAGAGAATTGGTAAAATATCTAATTGTTTTGCGTATGTTTGACAAATACCAAAACATCCTCTGCGTAACATGCAAAGCTAAATATGTAATAACATTTAAGTACATAGAGAAAGCCATCTAAATGGTAATATTTTTCTCATAGGAAACTACCCAAACCTACCTTCATTTGGCTTGTATGCTTAAATTGATTTGAAATAGTATTTTACCCTTTTTTACTGCTTAAACATAGCCCATCCAGTTAGACCTACCACATCATTCCAATCAGGATACTAGAATTCTTAGTGCAACTGTTTAACTACATGATCATCTACATCCAGCCTTGATGGTTTATTGCACCCCCACATCATGCTTTGAAGTTTCAACTGTTCTTTCCTGTTTGCCATAACTTAGCCAAGGAAACATGACGTTCCTTCTCCACCTCACCACATATGACTCTGAGGAAGACCTGACATCAAGACAGCTTTCAGACAAAGGTGCCAACTTTACAAAAAAGCTCAGTTTGTACTACTTTATTAGCAAATCACTCCTTTCCTCTCTAGATGGATGGGTTGGAGTAAATGGTCCAAACCTAAATAACTGATTCAACCTTTTCTTTTATTAGTTATTGACACTGCCAGCGCCACGAATAAATATGCTGCTTTTAGAACATGGTAAAGCTGATTAGTCGACAACTTATCTTAAAAGCTCTTCCAATGAAATATAATTATGTGACTTATAGTCAGATTTAAGTAGCTCTTGTGCTGTATACTACTAGTTGATTTACATTCTTTCCTATGTTATCTTAAGATTCATTTGCAACAAATGATATAGTTTTTTTTTTTTTTTTGCATTTTCTAAACCAGATATTGATGGGTTCTTGCAGACAACTTCATTTGCTTTATGCGTTAGATATATGCAAATGCATTCGAGGGAAGATATAATGTTCACTATTAGAGTAATACATAATGTTTAAACATCCTATTTTGCAATTGCAGCTGCAGGAAGGTCTTGAATATGAGGCTGTTTCCGAATTTAAACACTGGGAAAAGGTGGGATCTGAGTGTAAGCATTTTCACCAAAAATAAACTGCAATCATCCTGCCTTGAAAAAAAAGAAGCTAGAACTGTAGATTAAAATTTGTTCTAAATGCTATATTTTTTAAATCTATGGCAGGTTAAACAGTGTAATTTTGGAGTACTGTTGGGTATATTTTGCAAATCCATGCTTCCTTGATTGAGAGTCAAATTTCATACGCTATATAGTTCTTGATGAGCTATTTCTGTTGTTGCTTTTTTCAGTGAGTCAGTTCACCCTATATGGAATTTTAAAGGGTAATAAACCAGATTTTCATGTTGCTATGCCACCACACAAAGCAAAGCCCTTTTATGAGTCACTTGTTGAAAAATTTCGCAAGGCATACACTTCAGATGCAGTTAAAGGTATGAATCATATCTGATTAGATAAGACACACATTATGGTCTCTCTACCATGATACATCAGCTGTAAGATGTACAGATGCGGCGCTAGAGCAACAGATTTCTTTTCCAATAATTGTTTAGTCATTGATGAAATGCAACTATGAATCACAACTGCTATACCTTCCATTTTTTACCATTTTTTTCTTCTGAAACACACAGTTACTTGCAAATTTTTGTTTAGTTATGTGTAGTGTTATCATTCCATGGTTCCTGATGTATCAATAAGTTCCAGCATCCTATGGCATCACTTTCTGACATTTGGATAGAGTAGAACAAATAATTTGTTTCTGCATGCTTCCATCTTCTCAGGTTCAAAATTTATACTTATTAGTTGAATGGATGAAGATCAAGATTTGGCATGATAAAGAAATCAGCCTTCTTAGTTGAAAAATGTCTTCGTTTTCTCTATTCTTTGCTTGAGAAGTTGAAGTGGTAGAAAGTTGGATTCCTAATCATTCTCCTTGAAGTGAAAACCATGCAAATAATAAACTGAGTGATCACTTTTATGTGGATCATCAAATGAAGCTGTGATGTGATAAGACTTAATTAGGTAGATAGAATATCTTAAGTCTAGCTTCAAAGGCCTTCTGGTGTTACCATCACATATCTCCTCTTTCATCTAGTAATTGAAAATTTGATAGTATTTAACCTAATATATGTTTTTGATGCTAGCAATTGTTGTCCTTCATTTTTTTAGTACATCAAATCCTCATCATTATACATATCCATTGCCACCATGAGATGCTCAATGTGTCTGATGGAAACACAACGAATTACATATCATAATCTTGCCGATTTCTGGTAAGATCTAGTTCTCTAGATCTGATTATTCCCTTCATTGGTTCCATTAATTGTAAGATCAACTTCAACAGCATGCTTTTATATGTGTTCATACGTAGATACCTAAATTTTTATATTTTCAGAAATATTATTTGGCTTTTATTTATTTTCCCCCAACTTTAAAGTCATATCAATTTAAAAGTAATGTTTTCAGCCATAATGGATTTCTGAGACTAATAAATATATCTATCTCCATAAAGGTCCTGATCATTTTGAATTTTCTATTTTTTGGAATGAGATTTATGGAATCTTGTGGATAGGATCAAAACTTAATTCCATGATATTTGTATAACATCCAATTTTCTTATTCTTAAGAGGCTCCTAAGATAGTTCGGTTGATCATGATTTATTTCTCATCTTTCCTTATGCTCACTATATTCTTATCATGCTATCTCAATTTGTGCAGATGGTGTTTTTGGAGCAATGATGAAGGTCAGTTCAGGCAAAGGAATTGTGATACTTCATGTGCTAATCTCCCACTTACTGTTGCCTCATGCTTGAACTCATGCAGGTTAATTTGGTAAATGATGGTCCAGTCACAATGCAACTTGATTCATCACAATCACAGTAAGTACATTCCAGTGAAAAAAATTGCAACAAAATTTATGGCATCTAATTTTTCTTTTTCTTTTTTTTTTTGATATCCTTAATTTAACTTTATTCTGCTCTTGGAATGGAACATGGTGATTGATCTCAGTGTTGGCGCTTCACTGGAAGAAGGCGAACAAGAAGACCTACCATTGTGAAAAATGAGCAGGCCTGATCTAGGTGTTCGTATTTGATAACAAGTGTCAAGTCAAAGCCTCAAGTAACAAAACTTAGTGGTGTGGGAGCGACCCATGCTTCGTTCTCTTCGTTTTATTTCGATAATCTCTGAAAAAATTTTATAGGGTCCGATGACCTCCAAAATTAATAATAATCCTGATTTGAAGATCTGAGTCGAATAGTTGGACAATTAGATTATAAAAAAAAATTAAGTGCAATTTATCTATATAAAATTATTAATAATTTATAATATTTTATGGTAAATGTGTTAGTGTTTGATCAATCTATTATTGTAAATTGTAAATGGTGACTCACCTACGTCTCTTTCTACTGTCCTCAAAGATTTCATGAAAAAAAGTTAAATTATGGTACTCAATAATTTTTAGATGGGATAAAATAATTTTTCAAAGGTATGCATCTGTGGAGATTTGATTTTTTTTTTTTTTCATTGTTATAAATCTATTACTCGAGTACCGATTTGGCTACACCCACGGGAGCAATCGAGGGCAAGCAATGTTTGATCAGGTAAGAAGGCGGAGTGGAAGGTGAAAAGAAGAGTATGATTTCCTATATCTAGATTATTCATCTATAATGTATAATTATATACTCCATTTAATCTAAAATAAAAAAATTAAAAACTTTAAGATACATTTCGTAAAGAAAATCAACTAAGAGGGGCGAAACGAAATTTTCTGTAATTTTTTCTTTTAACAAAATTCCTTTTTCCCCAACATTCCTCGCACTTTAAAGGACGCCCCTCTTTTACGTAGCGGGCCACTGGAACAAAGTCCGATTCGACCCCCTTCCTTCTTCCTCTTTCCCAATCCCGTCCGTCTCCGGCGATCTGCCATTCCAAACGGTTGCGAGTACCAACGAGGGCGCTCTGTGTAGCTCGCAGGTTTCAACTTTTCTCATTTTAGAATTGGCGAGGATCGAATACGCTGCAGGTGCGTCGCCTTCCAGTTTGATCTTGAACATGGTGGTTGTAGATAGATCGGGTTTTGTCAGATCTAGGTTTTTTCTTCCAGTTTTACGCCGTCTTGTTTGATTTGTTTCTTTCTCCATATTAATCAGTTGCAATCTTCTTGTTGCAAATCTAGGTTAGTTCATGTTCATGGTTTTTTTTGTTTAGGTTGTTTAGTTCATGTACATGAGACCTCCATTCTAATCTAATTAACCATCTTAACTACAAATGGATTAAAAAAACTCAAAATATACCTTCTAAGGGCTGCTGTGGTTGCTGGAAAAGAAGGCAGCAACTAGGGCTGTGTTCCCCTCTGTGTTGGCGGCCTTGGCTAGCCCTGGCGAGCTCCGGCGGTTGTTGCCGAGATGCAAGGACAGCAAGGGAGAAGAGAAAGAAGGAAGACGGAGAGGCTATCGGCGACTAGTGGCCAGAAAAGAGCAGCAACTAGGGCTGCTATGTTAGATCTTCTGGAGAAGAAGAAAGGCGTTCTTGCTCGTTGATGGAGAAGAGGAAGATGGAGAGAGCTACTGTGCTTGAGAAGGGGAGAGGGCTGCTGCGATTTTTTTTTCTTGCCGTTGGAGAAGAGAAGATTCAGTTCATTCCTTTATTATTATTATTATTATATATTTTATTTAAAATTTTTTAATAATTAACACTTCTACCATTCAAATTAACCAATGTCTCTATGGAATGTGTTACATTCAAGCGAATTACTTGTTATTCTTTATTGTGTATTTCACAGTTGAAGGAAGTTCCTTTATAACTTAAGGTGTGATTAGCAAGTTTGCTTGTAGAATATTATGATATAATATTCAAGGTAGCTTCTCTTTTATGCTGTCTATTGTTTGTAAAACTATATTTAGATTTTCTAACTGAATATTTGATCTCAATGTGTTGATGTATTTGGTGTATTCTGAATAAATCTGATTTGTTAAGAGAACAAGTTCCAAGTGGATTTTTTATTCTATTTTCCATTCAAATAATTTCTTAGTGAGTGGAACTGCAAACAGGAAACAAAATTTTGTGAAGAATGGAGATTGAACCATCAAATGTAAAGAAATGGAATATAATCTATCCAGTATACATTAACTCAAAGAAGACAGTGGCTGAGGGACGAAGAATCAGTACAGCAAAGGCATGTGAAAACCCCACATGTGTTGAGATTAGTGATTGCTGCAACTATCTCAAGATTCCATGTGTAATTGAGGTGTCAAGCCCCACTGTGACATTTTTACTTGGTTATATTGAGGCTGTCTATTTTTATTTTGTTCTTATTTTGTTTATCCCTGTAAATGATTCCAATATTTGCAGATAGACAAGGCATATCCTCGGGACTTCATGCAAAGAGGGAGGATTAGATTCCAGCTGAAAAAGGAAGATGGAACTCTTTGGAATGCCGAGATTGGTTCAAGTAAGGATTCATTATCCATAGTTGCACGTTTCTTATAATCCTACATCCAATTAATAGATAAACTAAACATTAATTATATTATTTAAGAGCCAGATAACCACTTGTGCTATATAGTTATGGTGTACTTGAAAATATTAATCTGATCTATCGTGGGGCATTTGGTGTTATAATAATATTTTGTTTATGGATACTTTTCATCGTAGAGTATCCAACATTTGAACTAATGCTTGTGTGAACTTATGACAAATTCAATATTACAAAACGCTGACTAAAGAAAATGGTCAAGTTATTTTTATTTTTTTAAAACTTTTGCATTATAGTTTGAACGGCATATTTGCAGAAAATGCTCTGTAATCTGGTTTGAGGCTGGGATATAATTTTTGAATGTTTGATAATAGTCTAAATTGTACCTGTACGATTTTCTTTCCTTTCCTTTTTGGTAGCTCAACTAATAGTCTAAGTTGTCTGAAGGACATGATCTGTATGATGCGTAAATTTGATCTGAAAGCCATCTTTCTGTACGAGGAGAATTCTATTTTATTTCTGTGTTTGGTTCATAGTTCTATTAGTTTAAGAAGAACCAAACTATTTATTATGTTTGGTTAAATTGTGGAATGCTCTTTTGATTTTGAAATCAGCATCTTATCATTCATAATGGGTACTCCTTTGTGCGAAATTGAACTTGTAAATTCTCATTTCATAAGCGTTCATATGCTTTTTTCTGAACGAGATGATTTGATATCCAGTCTTGTTATTGTAGAGAACTTGACAATTTTCTGTGTTGTTGCTATTTTTTTCTTGGATCTTTGAAACCTTCAACTTCTGTGGTTTGTTTCGATCTTTGAAACCTTCAAGAAGTTGGTTTGTTTCTCTTCGATGTACTTACTGGGCTTTGTTGATGTACAGCATTTTTTTCAAATGAAATGATTTGGTATCCGGTTTTGTTGCAATAGAGAACTTTTCTGAGTTGTTGCTATCATTCATTCAATTTCTGTCATTGCTTTCTCATCAATGTACACACTGATCTTCCATGATACGCCCAGAAAAGCAACTGATGGTGAGGGTTGCAGAGTTAATTCCAAAGCATCATGGAAGAACCAAGAAGCAGGAGCCTGCAAACACCTCGACGGCCGCTGGATCTTCTAAATCTGGAAAGGGTGGAAAGAAAAAGAAATGATCATCCAATTTGAAAAATCATCCCCAAAACATTGAAAAAGTGATGGTCGAAGAATTTGCTACTCCATCCCAAGATTCCTTTAGCTGTTGTCAGTTGAATTTGTATTCACAAAAAGTAATCACACAGGCTTTTCTCTACATCTATCCGTCCGTCCGACTGACTTTATTTTCCATTTTTCCCATTGTCATATGATCTAACTGCTCGATATTAATTACCTTTCCGTATGACTACATAGTTTCACAATTGTTAAAGTCGATCGTCTATACATTTTGAAGGGAGCAAGTATGAGCTTTTTTTCTCTCTCTTCTTTCATTCCAAATAAATAGAAGAAGAAGAATTCACAAGTTTATTTTGATTCTTTTATTTCCATCCCAATAGCACACTAAAAAAAATAATAAAGAGATAGTTAAGTATTGGTTGCTTATAAGTACTTATCAAGCATATGAAATCTGAAAATATAAATATTTGGGGCTTTAGATGAGGAATATAACAATTTGAAGTAGAGATATATAACAAATGAAAGGAAGAAGAAGTAAACTCAAACAATTTGGCTTATATAGCCATTACATTAATTATTAGAAAAGAAGTTCAAAAGTAATTTAGTTTCTTCTTATATTAATCACACAATTACGATTTAATTAATTACTAGAGAACTATACTTAATTGGCCATTAATTGCATTTTCTAGGTAACAAATTTCAAAACAATTTTATACTCCCTAGATAACTTGAACTCAGACTTATTGAAAACTTTTGCACAAACTAATTTGATTTAGACTTTCCAACCTATGCTGTCTAGAAACTTGGAGATGAAAAACGGAAAACGCAGAAATGGAAACGGGAAATGGCAATAGTTGAAATTTTCAGATTTTGGAAACGTCAAAGACCAAGTCACTGCACCGCCATGAGAGAAGGTTGTGTGAGCTGCTGGAAGAGCAGCAAGAGCTTTTACTGCTCGATGCCTACCTCTTGCAGCATGGCTACTCGGATAGAACATTAGGAAAAACACAGATATGGATGTTCAACCGATCGAGGCAATTCAACAAACACAAAGCCGGTGAGATTACAGGATCATTGAATGAACAGAGAAGATGAGTACCTCGATTATCTTCGAACAACAAGAACATTAGGAAAAACACAGATATGGATGTTCAACCAGTGGAGACAATTCAACAAACACAATGCCAGCGAGATTACCCGAGCGATGAATGAACAGAGATTTGTTGGAAGATTTTTTCTACTTGCGTGAGTGTTGAGCTGACTGACGAAGTTGAAGAAGTTGCATCCTTTCTAAATAATCAATAATTATTATATATATATATATATATATAAATTATAAAAATCTTAGCTCTGAATTAAATCCCAGAGGACAAAAATCCCACCCAAATCCAGCTGGAACAGACTCTCTGACTGCGAGCCTTTCCCAAAAATATGTCATCCCTGTTCTACCCTCACCGTAAAAATGCACATTAGAGAACAACGCCTGAGGTACAGGCTTGTAATATTCATGCCTCACAAGGGTATTATAGGTATATAAAGCCAAAAGCCAAGGTCTTTTTTTATCGTTTCCTAATGGCGTGTCGTTCTACTCTGCCTGCTCCTTACACTTCACTGTCCTTCCCGCCTTTCCCTTCCCTTCCCTTCCCTTCCCTTCGTGTCTCGACCTCTGCCCTTTCTCCGAGGTCCCGCGAGCTCGGATCCCGCCGGAGGCACAAGGGGCAGGAGGAGTCTGCTCTATAGATTCCATCTTGGGGTCTCCGCCGTTGCCATTTCTCTGTCCTCGCCGTCGATGAATGGCCAACTATGTGCACATGGACGCGTCTCCTCAAATGGTTGCTTGATCGCCGGACATGGTAGACAATAGAAAGCTCAACTGGCGCTTCTTCCATGTTTTGGCTTCGATTAAACTCTTTCTGTTCTTTGTTTTCCTCTTAATCCTAAGAAAAGTTCGCTGACAAAGGAGCAGGGTAAGTTTCCATCCGGTTTCCACGGATGGAAATGATTCGGAAACGGGGACGTCAGTGTAGTAGTTGCCGTTTCCAGACAGCATAGCAATCCAATTTAATCTAGAATTCCAACCGCACAATTAAGGATAAAAGTTTTATAAATTGATTTATATTAATTAATAATTACATTATTATCCTTATTTATTACAAATTAAATACATCGATCGTCTGATCATGCATGCATTTAAGTACTCCCGCTTCTTGCTTCATCTACGTACGTTTCTTCTTCTATTTATATTCCCTTAATTATTTTCCTGTTCGACCATCTAATTACCATATTTGTTTGTTTGAATCATGCATGGCTAAGTAGGAAGCAGGTGCAGATAGCAGCGGCCGCCTTGAGATCATGAGCAACGACGGAGGCGCCGTCGGACCATCCCAGGCGACTGCGAGGCCCATCAGCTTAGTGAGGCTCATCTTCGCCTGCATGGTTGCCGGCGGGGTGCAATACGGCTGGGCACTGCAACTTTCCCTACTCACTCCTTACGTCCAAGTATATATATCATATATATCATATATACATTTAATTTTAAAAGAAATTAAAACTTTCTCATCCTTAATTGACAGAAGAAATTATATATGTATATATATTACAGTTTTATTATTGTTTTAATTCATTGGCAGACATTAGGGTTATCACATGCTCTCTCCTCTATCATATGGCTCTGTGGTCCAGTAGCAGGCTTTGTGGTAAGCCAGCCGCCAACTTTATCTTGTAGTTTTTTTATTTTTAATTCTACGTTAATTAGTTAATTTAATTAATAATGTCGATCGTCGTTGTAGGTTCAACCTCTTGTTGGACTTTGGAGCGATCGATGTCGTTCGAGATTTGGAAAAAGAAGACCCTTCATATTTGTTGGATGTTTATCGATATGTATCGCTGTCAGTACCAATATTATATTGATCATCCATCAATCATAGATTTCTCTTAAAACCATGCACCTTAATTTGGATTTAGGTAATTGTGGTAGGATTTTCTTCGGATATTGGGTATGCACTCGGCGATACAAAAGAGCATTGTAGGTGAGTGAGTCAACTCTTCTTCTTCTTCTTCTTCATGATCATCTTCCTCGATCTATGTTCGATAAATGACGACGGCTCATATCTTCTTCATCATGAAGCATCTATCACGGTCCTCGATGGCACGCAGCCATTGTGTACTGCCTTGGATTTTGGCTGCTAGATTTCTCCAATAACACAGTTCAATTAGGGTTCTTAATTAATTCCTCTACTTTAATTTGAAACATCAAAATTCAACCCTAAATTCTATTCTAATCTTTCGATCGGCATGCAGGGGCCGACTCGAGCACTCATGGCGGATATCGCCGGTAAATCTTCTTTCTTTCAAGGCCCAGGCCCTCGTTTGTGAGTGTTTTGGGATGATTGAGTACTGTGTTTGAGTGGCTGCAGGTCAGCATGGGCCCAATGCAGCAAACGCTATATTCTGCTCATGGATGGCTGCAGGAAATCTCTTGGGATACGCCTGTGGCTCCAATGGGAATTGGCACAAGTATATCTGATCATGAATGATATATAATCTATTTATTTAAGCATTTAATGAATTTAATTGCTTCTTCCATGCTTAGGTGGTTTCCTTTCTTAATGACAAATGCATGTTGCGAAGCTTGTGCAAATCTAAAGGCTGCGTTCTTGATCGCTGTGGTAGATTCTCTAGCTGATTAATAGATTTTGTTATTCAAAACTTTAATTCTTTCTCTCTTTTTTTTTTTCATTTTCTTTATGGATTGAAAAAAATAGGTATTTCTACTCATCTGCCTCACGGTCACTCTAATTTTTGCAAATGAAGTCCCTCTGCGTGATTCTCATCTGACAAACCAGCAGCAATCAACAGGCTTTTTGTATATATTTAGATCCTTCAAGAACTTGCCCCCTGGAATGCCTTCAGTTCTTATTGTCACTTCCTTAACTTGGGTACAAATTCAGATCATCACTTAAAACAATAATTAATTATTATTGTAATTGTAATTGTAATTGTAATTTTTTGTTTTTGTGTGTGTTATTTATAGTTGTCATGGTTTCCATTCATCCTCTTTGACACTGATTGGATGGGTCGCGAAGTGTACCATGGTGATCCAAGTGGAACTGATGCACAAATACATGCTTATGAACAAGGTGTCAGAGAAGGTGCATTTGGATTGCTTCTGAACTCGGTGAGAAGATTTGAATCAAGTTATTTGTCATCAAAGTAAAGTTTGGATGATCGATTCGTGGTCGCCTTGTCGATAGGTTGTATTGGGGCTTGCTTCTTTCATCATTGAGCCAATGTGCCGGAAGGTGACTCCAAGGGTGGTTTGGGTGTTTAGCAACTTCTTTGTGTTCCTAGGCATGGTGGCCATTTGCATCACGAGCGTTTGGTCCTTGAAGAGATTCACTCAGGGCACAATTCAACAAGCAATCAGTGCAGACGTTGATGTTAAAGTTGTTTCTCTAGTCGTCTTCGCAGCTTTAGGTTTACCTCTAGCAGTAAGTTCAAATTTTTACACTCTCAAAAACATTGTTTACACTTGTAAATTGTTCTATTGTTTTTGTTTTTGTTTTCACTTACAGGTTCTGTTTAGTGTTCCTTTTGCCGTGGCATCTCAATTGGCAGCTAAAGTGGATGGTGGCCAAGGTTAGTGATCATATTTTCACCATAGTTCAATTTGTCTTACTCTGATGTTTATCTCTTTTTACAGGTCTTTGCATTGGAGTCCTGAACATCTCGATTGTAATTCCTCAGGTATGTTCGATGATGATCGATAAATTGTTCAAGAGATTCTACTGAATAATCAATCCATTTGATCATGGTTGATATATGATGTAGGTGATTATTGCTCTTGGAGCTGGTCCGTGGGATGCAATCTTTGGCCACGGGAACCTCCCTGCCTTTGCTTTGGCATCGGCTCTGGCCTTTGTATCTGGCGTCGCCGGAACCTTTTTGCTTCCCAAGCTTTCAGGCAATAGCTTCAACAGTTGAGAGCTCTCTGGCATGCATTGATCTATCTATCTTTAGCTAAATGAAAGAACTCAATTGTTCATGTTTATCTATGCTCCAATAAGAAGACTCTTGTATCAACTAGATCTAAGATGTAAGTAGCTAGGAACATTTGGTAGATGTGCTCAAGTAGTTAGTCAAAAGCTGATCGAAAAAGAGAGAAGAAATACACTGAAAAAAATTGAGAGAAATATTAGAAACACACGAGTAGATAGAACTTGGATCACGTTTAGTCATTCACACCAAAGGATTCAGCTGTTGATCTCCACCCTCTCTTCTATAGCCCTACCTTAGTCAACGTTTGCATTGAATAATTGCAAGGTGAATCAGTGGCACATTATGCAAGCACAAGCTACCCAAAACATTACTAAGGTGGCGGCAAGACAACAATGTAGAAGATGAATACCTACTAGCCTTGGCACCACCGGGAAATGAAACTGCTTTTCAGCTGAATGCACTGAAAGAAAAATTCAAGAATTATTTCTTGATTATGGCAGCAACCTGATGGTTTTTAGGCAGAATCTTCAACCAGTTGCCATGCAGATTGGAGAATCATAAGTCAGCAGCGAATTCACTCATCCTGGAAAAAATCTGGAGGTATGGAAGCAGGGCAATGCTTCTTGGCAACAAACTTGTACTGCCAAAAGATGAATAAAGCGTCAACAAAGAGCATGAATTTAAGCAAGCACAAAGTGCGAGTTTTACCTTGTGCTGACTGTACTTCTCTCTGATCGCAGGTAGGTTGCTGCCGGCGCTTGCACAGAGAAGGCTGTGCAATGCCTTCACACAGCTTGAAAGATCAGATGGTTTGTATAGCGTGTAGTGCCCTAGTGTCGCATTCTGCAGCATAATTCAAAAAATGATAAGATTTTAAGCCCAAAAGAGAGCAACAAGGTAGAATGGGTGATTCCTCATTTCTTTTTGATGAATAAATGAATTCTAGATAAGAAATGATCATAGAAAGAGGAGCATGCACGTACCCAAGGCCTCTTCGTTGGTTGTAGAATGAAATTTGCCAAAAAGATAGCTGAAGCTGCTACTAATGACGGGGCATAGCAAAGGAAGTTGTACTCAAGAAGCGATTGCTCTGCGACATAATTGGCTAGAAACTCGATTTGCATTGCAGGAACCTGAAATGATTAGAAACAGGAAATTGTAAAATTGTACTACGTGAATGGTGCTCTTAGATGATTCACGGCTGCGTACAATTTCGTTATATTTTCCCCTATCCCATCTACTTCGCTAACAAAGTCTTGATGAAAGAAATAACTTAACGAGGGTAAAAGAAATTACCTCATCAGACACTTGAGCAGCACGGATGAATCTCCTGTTGATTTTGAAATCACATATAAGAACAAGACGGGTAGGATCAATTTTACACGGCAAAATAGGTAACAGTCTACCTCAAGAAACACTTGGCAGTTGGTGCTGTCATTTCAAACTTCAGGTACTTCAAAACTTCAGCTTCCATTTGCAAAACCTGTTCAAGTACACAATAATGAAATACACAAAGGAAGAGTACACTACTTAATCTGATGACAAGATAACCTACCTCGTCCTTGAAATATGTGTTGTCTGTTATGTAGCAAAATTCTTCAACTTGTGGGGCACAGATCTCCTCATATTTTCTGAAGAATTTAGCAAGAGATACATTTATTTTCAACCGAAAAAAGAGACTCTTCATGGAGAGATATTATCAAAGGTTTAGGGAGTCCAATTCAATGTCATCATAGACAGGCTCTTACGAAGCAATAAGCATACAAGCAACACCAAGAAGTTGTAGCCGTTGGCGGTTTATCTCATTTCCCGAAAGATACCGATCAATGTAATTGACAGTCAAGTACAATGTATCGGGGACAAGTCGATATTCTTCTGCAACCTGCATTTAAGAGAAGGTAAGTGAATCTGTACTTGGCATTTTAATGGAGTTTCTTGCTTAAAATGTACCTCTACTAGCCAATCTACTAGAATTGAACGCATGCTCGCATTAATGTCCTTCTGGATCCTTTCCATGAAATCCGTGGAAGGCCTTTTCTTACTCTGACAAAAAGATAAACAAATTGAAGTAAGATAACAAGAGGTAAGACTGCTATTTAATCTCATATATCAATGCAGCGCTTCTATTTTTACCTTATCATAATGCTAATTTTGAAATATATTACAACCCGAATAGAACAACTAGTATCTTATAAAATTTAAAGGAAATAAGTGGAAACATAACATTAGTAGTGGTTGTAGTTACATTGTTTCCACTTATTTCCTTTAAATTTTATAAGATTAATGTTATGGTTATCAATATATATTAAAATAACTTTGCTAGTGTATTTGCTACGATAAATGTAACCACAATAACAGTGGAAATAATAGAAAAATAAGAGTGGGACCAAGGATTGTCACCTCAGCTATGCGTAAATGTTTGTAAATATCACAAGCAAGTGTGGTGCACAACTGTGGATTATTATGATTTGCGTCAACATCAATGAAATCGTCAACTTCCATGGGTGTGGAAACATCAGTCTTCCATTTGAATCCTGATAAGTAGAGCAAAAAGGTTAGCGACATAGAAAACTGAACCGGCACAGCTTATTGATTATGGATTAAGAAAACAAAAATCCCATAAAAGAATTGTGCAGAATTAAATTCTCAGATTGTTCGAAAGTACCTGTTTCCTCTGCACTCTCAGAAATGAGCAGATTTTCTTTGGCTTTCCTCTCCAATGAGGCAATAGCTTGAGAGTCGACATTGTCTACATACTCAAAGTCAGGACTTTTCATGGAATCACAACTTGACATTGTTTCATCCAAGGAAACAGAATCTCTTGAGGAACTAGGTGATTTAAGTGTATTGTTGGGAGCAAGGCAAGTAGCAACTTTTGCCTCATTGTTTACTAGGACTGAACTTTTAATGCTAGACACAGTGGGATCTGTTCTGACAACTGGCGTAAATGAAGAAATTGCACTTGATCTTGTATCACGATTACTAGTTGTAGGCCTCTTCTTGATATTTGAAGCTGAAATTGCTGCATTAGGTTTCTGGATGATAAAAAAACCAAAAACATATTTTAATCGTATATCAAACAAATGCATAAAAAAATGCAATAGGCTCAATAAAGGAAATCTTTTTGTACAAGCTTGAAGTTGCATGACTGGAAATTAGAAAAAGCATCTGAAAATAAGGATTACTGTAGATCACGAAGATGCAAAAAGCAAGCCCCGCTAGCAGTGAAATAGAACAATCTTTAGTACCAAAAAGATTAGCCTATTGAAATCAGACAGACTTCGTACTAAAAGCCATAATCAATCACAAATCAATAAATCAGAGATAATAGCATGACAAACACGAGCCAAATGGTTCATGAAAACGAGTAATATCTATTGGAAGCAAATGAGAATTTACTTAGTTTACTAATAACTCAAGATTAATAAAACCATCAAGAACTTTATGATACTCGTCACTTCAATAGACACAAAAGTCTTTAAAAGGGTATACAAATTGGGCATTATAAAAATGACACCCACTCCGCTCAATCAGGAATAGCCTTCGAATGTTCATAAAGAACATGGAAGTTAACTATTATTCACTCACTATTTTATTTTCTTATTAATATAACTCCATCAAATCCGACATTCATATCAATTTTCTGATATCAGTAAAGAAAAGACCTTGCATACTGTGAATATACGAGTATAAAATAGAACACGTGGCTTTTATCTAAAGACTTCTATGGTTGATTCTGTCATAAAAACAGCCCATTTATATGATAGACCATTTAAAATCAACAAAAAATAATCCGATGATCGTGAAGAGGAGACGAACTTCAAAAAAATGCAGAAACCATCAAACAAGTAGAACTTTGGAGTCAATTTTATGCAGAGTGGAAATAATAGCACGTAAGATAATGGTATAGGAGTTCCTGCAATCGTCATACATCAATCAAATAACAATCTAAAACGACATATAACTTCAAACTTCAACGCAATGTTTCCACCGAAAAAGCACACCCCCCATCAAAAAAATATGACAGAAACCAATGGAAAAGAGGCGACGACGCAAGGAATACCCACATTTCCCCCTTTAGCTCCAACCGTCCGGTTAGGGTTCTTTCCCACATTGCTCTTGTTGGTGATATTCCCAAGTGCAACCCTCTTTTTGGCTTGCTCTGCAACAGCTGCTGGCAACTTGGCAGGGTTCTCCGACGCCGCTGGCCTCTTCACCGAGGCCGACGATGACAAGGACAACCGGCGATTCATCCCCGAATACCAGAATCCCGTCAACCCAGTCCCCTAAAATTCGCCCGCTCTTGCTGCGAGACGAAGCAGAAGGAAGAAGCAGGGATCGATCTGCGTCTAAAACCCTAATCGACGAAGAAATCGATCGAAATCTTGTAGCAATTCGTCTCCGTCGTCGCCTTTTCTCTCCAACAAGCGCAGAGAATTCGAAATAGTAAGCGTCGAGGGATGGCCGGTTTATTAAGAACTTCCATTTTTTTTTAATAAATCAATTAATTTGTTGGAGGGAATCTGTTCGTTTGAAAATACAAGATCTGGACCGTCCATCATGATAGAGTCGCAGCGTTGCGATAGCCCGCTAAGAAATGGGTCCGAGGTTCCATCAATCACAAGAGAGGTGAGAATTTAGGTAAGTTCACAACGGTTGAGTCGCGTGTTTGTGTGACCGCAGTAGGCGTAAGGAATCACACACCGCGAAGGGAATTGAGATAACGGTCGACGTACGGATGGGGAGGGACGGTGAGCGTATCTCGTCGCTTTTAAATTCGAATTTTGGGTGTAAAAGTGGGCTCGGAAAGAAACGTGCTTTTGGTTTTCGATAAAGGAGCCTCCAACTTGGTGGAAGATTGAGTGGGCCCCTCGCGTTGTTGCCCAAGGAAGGGGACCGGATTTGAGATTTAAATTTTAAACTTTTGCTTTAAAAGTACTTTTTGTTCGTTTGAAGTTCAAACTTTGAATGGTGTGGCTTTTGGAAAATTCTTAGTAAGAAGGGGGTGATGGCTTTTCAAAATGGAATTTAAAATTTTGGGGAAAAGCCAAAATTTATATTTAAACTTTTTTTATATATTTTTTTAAAAAAATTGGATGTATAATCGATTAATTTCAAAAAACACTTGTTTTTTATATTTTGGATGGAAGGTTTCCAAAACATATTCCTAGGAAAAGAATCCTCCATAGCTTCTATGTAAGAATCAAAGGAGATGAAGATAACTGTGTTTACTCATGTAGTTCTTTCCATAGTAATCGAAGTGAACATGTCCTTCTGGATAAGTCAGCAAATACAAATAGAGAATTGAAAGGTTGGTGATAGATAACAAGTGGTCAAGTGCTCATGGTATTTCGATATGATTGTTCTTTGAAGGAAGGTATTTGGACATCTCCATCTCTGAGCATGGACAAAACTTTTGCTTCATGCATTCAGTGGAGAGAGTCACTGGAGTTGGAGCTCAGACTCTAGGTCTGGATGCTAAGTATATCAGTCAATTCACAAAAGAATCGAACAAACTTTTGGAAAAGTAAATGCACAGTTTGACAGACTCACAAACTTCTCTTTTCAACATACAAATATGTAAATGCACAAATTTAGGACAGGATTCCACTGCCTTGTACTCATTCGGCAGCAGCAATAATGCATTGATGAGCAATTTAACTGTGAAGTTGACTATTTAACCATGAGCTATGAATTGAAGAGCTGAAAAGGAACCAGCAGTTTAATTTCAAAACCATCAGTAATGTTAGACAGAACCTCACAACTACAAACCAACAACTTCACACAATGTGTTCGGGCAATAAACATGGTGGTCTTTTCCCCCTCGCTCCTATGCAGGCACGTTCTCAGGCATAGTTTCCGCAGGAAAATTTTCATATCCAGTTATGCCGGTAATTCTTATCCGTGTTCTTGGCTGTGCCAACATTGAACATTTCACCAACCTTAACGTAGTGCATAGATCCAAACAATGTTCATTGCTGATTATATTTCATGAATTAGATTACCTGACGATGACCAATGTTCCGGCGGTAGTTTTTCTTCTTCTTGTATTTAAAAACAATTACTTTGCGATCTAATCCCTGCATGAGTAATAGAAGATGAGTTACAACCTAAAGCAGTTCAAATGAAGATCGTCAGCGCTGATGAAAAAAATCTACCTGTTCTTCAACAACAGCATGCACAGCAGCATTAGTCACAATTGGTTGTCCTATGTATGCCTTTGTTCGAGTTCCCACCAACAAAACTTTGTTTAGAATAATCTGCAGAAGTCCATGATAGAGGTTTGAATTAATGGCTTTCGATGCAGGAGTGGGAGTTAAATAACCAATTGAAATATATAGTTTGACTGGGATGTTCTTATCATCTCGACCTGACTGGATTGGCTTCCAATTCCTCATTTAAATGGTCAAACCGGCAAGTCCTATCCTCTCAGCTGGTCAAAAATATGTCCAACTGAGATGTTTCTATCATCAAAACCAGACTGGATTCGCTGGATGGGCCACCTGTTCCTGGTTTAATAGGTCAAATTGGCTGGTCTGGTCCAGTTATAAGAACAATGATGGAAAAAGGGTAATGGTAAGTGCCATGAACATAATTATATTTTTCAGTCTTACAGCCTCCAATGATATAGTTTCTATCATCCCAACAGATCAAAATTATGGTTCAATCGGATGTTTCTATCATCTGAACCTGACTAGATTGATCAGTTGTTCATGATTTAACCAGTCAAACCAATTAGTCCAGTCAGTTAAAAGAAATATTGATGATAACTTGAGCAAGGGCCATGGTAAGTGTCATGAAAATGATTATATTTTCGACCTTACATCTCTGAAGAGATTGCTTGAAATGGTCGCATCTGTGGTCATTTCACAAATACTTTTTTGCTCTAATATTACAAAGAAGCAATAAGCTTCATTCAACATATAGATCTCGACAAACATGGTCATCCACAAACATATACATAAATGTGTTATTTAAAAAAAATGCCTTGATAATCAGACCCAATATTAGAGAGCACACAAGCAGGGTCGTAACACGAGCCAAACCGAGCCAAGTTTTATGGTGTTCAAGTTTGTTTGATAAGGTAACTGAGTCAAGCCAAGCCGAGCCTAAAATGAACCAAGCTATTGAAATGGTCATTCAAGCTTGACTTGGTTGTTTTTTTCCGAGCTTGAGCTTGATTCATTTAGATGTTATCGAGCTCTCAGTTCAAGCTTATTTGATTGTTTAAAAATTTTATAATTTTAAAGTTGTTTGATTGGTTATTAAGCTTGATAATACAAGATTGTTTGTTCATTTTAAAATGTCTTTGTTTATTTACCATGTTGATCAGAATTTTATTAATGAACATTGTTCGCAAGTTTTGTTCGTGAACATGGTTCACAAGCTTTGTTCGTGAACATTGTTCATGTATGTTCATAAATATTAACGAGCTGAACAAATATGTGTTCAAGTTTGTTCATTTAGTTTAACAAACTATTCGAGTTTGTTCATTTAATTAACTTTATATGTATTGAAAGAACATAAACAAGTTCTTACCAAGCGAAATACCAAGCTTGCTCATGAACGATTGGTTCATTTACAGCCCTAAGCACAAGTGGGTTTTTGAAGGCCCCTGGATCATAAATGCAGTCTAATTCTGTAATAAATTACCTTGATGGATATCCATAGGTCAGATCTAAACCTAGAGGGTGTAGACGAGTTCTTGGAGGCCTCTGGATCGTAACTATTATTAATTTACCAATTGGACTTGTAGAAGGCCATCACTTTGATGGGTGACCTGAGGGCACAACTAAGTTTCTTGATGACTTCAAATCATGTCTGCATTCGTACTCTCCATAACCAACTTATGGAAGACCACCATGGTGTTTTTTGTGACCTGAAGGCACAGGTATCCTAGAGCCACTGGATCATAACTATGATCCTACTCTACCTATACTTTTTTTCCCCATGTTACTTAATGATCTCTAATCATGGCCAAGACATTTCGGAATTAGCAATCCAGTGTGACTTTGCTTAGTAGGAAAAATGAAATTGATCATTAAATATTTTGAAGGTCTACATTCTTAAACAAGGACAAATCAGTTTAGGACGTAATTGCATAGACGAGTCTTGAAGAGGAATTGCTAGAAGAACAGAGAGGCAAACCTATAACCTTGTCATTGACCTTAGCACCTTTCAATCTCTGCGTGTAGAGGAATCGTCCCGGGATCACAATGTACTGTCGTGAACCAACCTGAAAATTTTACCCACAAAGTTCAAATTTTGAAGAACAAGTCTACAAGAATGAATTCACCAAAACGAGCTTAAGAAGCAAATTGTGATGAAGACACAAACAAGATTTAAAATTTTCGACTCACCATTACTACCGCAAAGACGTCTTCCTCTTTGGCGGCGGTGGAAGCGGCCAACTGCTCCTCCACCGGCGCTGGAACCGCCGTATCAGCATCCTCGGTCTGGATGGACTCCTCTTCGGCAACCGCGTGCAAGTTCGACTTGCGGGCGATGCAAGAAGGAAAGGGGGAGGAAAGGCGTTTGGGATGAGAAGAGGCGGGTCGGGAGAGAGGGGAATCGAACCTTGGAGGAAACGGAGAAGGTTGGGAGACGGCGGGAGAGGGTGAAGCGACCGACGGGAGGCGAAAGGACGGCGGCGGCACCGAGGGCGGAAGCCATGGCCTGCCTTCTGATGCGGTGGATTGCGATTGCGGAAAGATAAGGCGAGGATGGATTGAAAAGAGAGAGAGAAAGAGTAGGATTAAAAGACTATTTTGCCCTAAACTTAATAATTTATCTATCCATTTTTTTTATTTTAAAAATTATACATATAAGATTTTGTAAATTTTTCCAGAACTAGTAAAAAAAATTAAAACAAATTTATAAAATGAAAATTGAAAACACCCAAATTACTAAAA
The DNA here is from genome assembly GCF_044706935.1 of Curcuma longa. Lineage (NCBI taxonomy): Eukaryota > Viridiplantae > Streptophyta > Magnoliopsida > Zingiberales > Zingiberaceae > Curcuma > Curcuma longa. The sequence goes on from NC_133863.1 coordinate 8,627,727, forward strand.
TTTTAAAAAATCTAAAAATTAATTATCATTTTATTTTATTTTTTCTATAATCTAGATGTTTACCTTTTATGCAATTAATCTCCAAATCTATTAAGTAAATCTAGAATACAACATATACACAAAATTCAACCTCTAAATTTAATATTTAAATTTTATATAACTTATTTTTTAAAAATAAAAAAGATTATTTATATAAATATTAATTACTATCTTTCAATTTTGTTCTTTGCCCTCTGATTAGTATGGTAAAAACTTTTTTTATTATATAACAAATAAATTAATAGATTTGATGCCCTATAAAGAAATAAAAATTTTTAAAAAGTAAATTGAGAACCATTATGAAAATAGTGTGGAAAATTGCTATATTAAAATGGTAAACTTTTAACCGGCGAAATAAAAACTTTCCATAATTAAATGCGATGAGCTATAAATACAACTTGAACGAACTGAAGTTTCGCTTTTCTCTCCTCTGTCCTCTTTTGCTGTTCCTTCGAGGATTCGACGAATCGCGTGAGAGAAAGAGGGAGAGGAGGTTCCAATCAATCCCTACAAGCCTGAGCTGCTTTTGTTTTCATAATCGGTACTTCAATTTTTGGTTATTCGTCGCGTTGTCTTATTGATCCCTTTGGATTCAGGCTTATTTGCGGGGAATTAGGCCTTCCTCCATGGCTTCCAAGCGGATCTTGAAGGAGCTCAAGGATCTCCAGAAGGATCCTCCCACCTCTTGCAGCGCAGGTATTTTTTCCCCCTTTCGCATTTTAATGAACTGTTTAGACAGGGATCTGAGCTCGTATGGTGGGATGGGAAGGTGTTTGTGGCCAGATGAGTTAGGTTTTATGTTGTTGATGATAAATGTTTTTTTTCTTTTCCCCTACTGTTTGCGGAAACCCATACTTTGTTTAATTGTTTAATCATTTGCTTTGAGTTCGATGCTCATAGAGTGGACTCATATTTGCATAAATAGATAGATTAATAGAGACGAGAAATGGTGTGAGTGTTGGTTGTTCAATATAAACAATATGCGCTACTGCCTGATTCTTTGAAATATCGAGCAATAAAATACTATCTTACATGACACAAATTAAACTAAACGATATGTTGTTGCTTGTTTCTTTGAAACGTTGATCAATAAGATATTGAACAAGGATACTGACTCACATGGCACAAGTTAAACTGAATGATTCGTTACTGCTTGATTCTTTGAAATATTTTAACATATAATTGAGATACACACACTTAGCCATAGGATTTCTGCATTAACTCATTGTGGCACTCATGCACCTGGACGGCCCCCTGGACCTGCATTTTAGTGCTTGTTTTAATTATGAACTTTTCGGAGTGTTGTTCGTGTATAATCTCAGCCACTTTCCTCCATCGATTTTTTTTCCACCATGGATTCCTTTCCTTCTTCAATCCATGCCTAGGAGTCAACAGAGCATAAAACTCATTTTGGCCTTGATAATTTATCAACCCAAACTTTCATGATGAGTAGTACTATAGCTTGTGTACTGGTAAAAATTTCAGTATCATTTGTCTGTATGTTGTCCTTTATTTGTTTCGCTATCTATAATTTATTGAAATTTGACAGGTCCTGTAGCAGAAGACATGTTTCACTGGCAAGCAACAATAATGGGTCCTCCAGATAGTCCTTTTGCTGGAGGTGTTTTCCTTGTGACTATCCACTTTCCTCCTGATTATCCTTTCAAACCCCCTAAGGTACATCAGAACTTCTAACTGTTTGAATTCGTTGTTATTTTTCTGTCTTAATATGTTGCTCAGAGGACACCATTTATAGTTATATTTGTTTGAGGGGCTTGGACTAATTCCTGTTTCATCATTTTAATTTGCCTTGGTAGCCACCTGAAGCTTCTCTGTTACACTATTCTCATCTATTGTCTTCTGCTCAGATTCATTGTGTGACTTCTCATTTTGTTAGACCTAGGCAGGAGTCCAGATCCAACCATTGCCCTGCTTCCTCTCCTGCCAATGATACCTTCTCTAAAACTAGACCTTAGCAACACCTCTAGTTTCAGCAAATGTGTTGTGTCAACACCTCTTTGTTGGCCCTAGATTCCTGGGAACACTTCACTTCACGTGTTCTTTGACAGTGGGCAGTTGATTCCAGTCACTCTATCATGATGATCTTCAATGACATAGATGCAAGCTTATCACTTTCATTTGGCCACTGTTTTTCTCTCTGGCATCTAAAGATGCCACCTCCCATGCCTCTCTGTTGGATCTTGGAGATCATTTCTTTCTGTGCATTGTCTGCTTGCATTTCTAAAGCAGTGTGATTCCTCATTTACTAGTGTCTTGTCCCCTTGTTATCTAGATCTTCACTTGCAGATGTTCTTCCTGCTTCTTCTCTGTTCCTTTGATCTCTCTTCCTCTCTGCCCACCATTAACAACTTGTAAAACCTGAACAGAGTTCTATTCTTAGTTTGCTACTTCCAAGCTAAGCGTTGTGTTGTGCAATTCATCTTTTCTTTTCCTTGTGTCTATTGGATATTGTTGTATGCAAGAGTCAAGAGGAAATCAGACTTTGCAATTTCTTGATGTCTTTCATGAATTGGTGAAGTTGACTTAGAAATTTGTTTCTCGACATCTTTCATCATCTTGATTTCATTTCATCCTTTCTCTTTTATCCTCTTTTTGTATTGATGTGCTGAGATGAAGTTGAAGTAATCGCCTTTAGTGTGTTCCATCAACAATTTTCAAAGCTTTGCTTAGCATAAATATACTAATTTGTTCTTTTATCCTTTCACATTTTAATTTAGCAAATATATCAATCTTTTAAATTTTAAAGTTGTTATATATGGTTTCTTTTAGCCTCATGTCTGTTTTCCTGGTTTATGCAGGTAGCATTCAGGACGAAGGTCTTCCATCCAAACATTAACAGCAATGGCAGCATTTGCCTTGACATTTTGAAGGAGCAGTGGAGTCCTGCATTGACCATTTCCAAAGTAAATAATTTTCACCTCTTTTTTGTCGAATGTTGTTGTAAATTACAGTTCAATAGGTACGTACCTTTTGATTACGGTGCTAGAACTTTTCAGGAATCAAGTAATTACAGGGTAGATAGTCATTCAGAGCACATTAAGGTACATTATACATTGTAAATTGCCTAGCAATTATCATTCGGAGGTAGATCTAATTGAGATGGAAACAGATGTCAGTAAGAGAATATTTATTGAAAAGCAGCAACAAGGTTTAGATACAGACATATGCATTCACCCAATGTTCTCACTTAGTTAATTAACAATAACACTGTTTGTTACCAAAGCGTGGCTTTACCCAAGTGGCTAGGCAGTCTTTAATGTTAGGCCCTATTAAAAAGTGGCCCGGACAGATTATTTAGGTGACCCAAGTGATCCGCCAAGGCAGTTCAGTTGGATCTAAGAAAAAAAATGAATTTTTAAAATAAATTATTGGTTTATTTGACATTATTTTTCTATATTCTGTTATTGTAATATGACGCCAATTATAAAGTAGTTATATGTGTGGTCTTGCAATTTGGATTTATAAGTTATTAAATTTTATGTCTTGTTGTGATTTTTGGTTTTGTTGGTCGCAATGTGAAATCTGAAATATTTCATCGTTGTTATGTGGCTAGTGGCTATTTATTTATTATGTGTCACTTGTGATTGTAAATTTGTTTTGCTACGATGACTATATATTGGTAACTCATTCAAGCTTGGACAAGCTTTTCTCAAGTCAAGTAAGTTCTTTGGCTCGCAGCCTGGCTCATTTCAAACTCTAGTTGTTCATGACTTTGAACTTAATTGTTCCATAGGTACTGCTCTCCATCTGTTCTCTGCTGACTGACCCGAACCCAGATGATCCTTTGGTCCCGGAGATTGCACACATGTACAAGACTGATCGCAACAAATACGAGACCACGGCTAGGAGCTGGACCGAAAAGTATGCAATGGGTTAGTGAGTCACTTTATTTGAGGTTTGGTCACTGTTATTCATTAGAATTAAGTGATTATGTATGCTATCTCTGTTTAGTCTCCTCGAGGACTCAAGGGGCCCAAATTTACAACCTATAAACAAGAATTTCTAATTAGGATAATTTTAAAACGTTGATCGTGGAGCGATGTGTAATTTATATTTTTTTATTTATCTTAATGATTGATGAAAAACTTTTACAATACAAAGAATTGGATACGGATTATTAACAAAATTATCATTTTATTTTTCACTATACACTTGGATAAACACCGTATTGTTTTGACTGGTGGTGAGGCCATGGTGGAGTAGCTCTGATTAATTTTCACCAGTCACCACAGTTGACTTCACTAGTTGCAGTGTTCAAAAGAAAGGTCGTGGTGGATGATTGTCTCGCTCATTAAATAAAATTGACCAACAAATACAACAAAAGAGAAGAAATTAGAAATAACAATCAAATCAATACAAAAACATAAACTTCGGCCAATTGATGTCGACTGCCTTAAACATAACATATGCATGCATGAACATGATATGGATAATTTTTATTTACTGCTGCAGTAATGCATGAATCATGGTGCTAGAATATTTAATCTTCATCAAAAATAACTTATTTTAATTTGAAATAATAATCGCATTATTTGAGCATCTAAAATTTATCTCTTTTTTTTACCCCAATTATTGGACGTGCATTTATTTAGCCTGTGCATGCATAAGCTTATAATACTGTTTCGGAATTTGTGAAGGACGCCCCAATAAAATCGTCAAAGGTCATCAGACCAGTTGATATAAATTCTTCTCCACTCCTCCTCCACCATATTTTGTCCTTAATTTTGGGAGTTTTTTTAATTCTATTCTATCTTTTAATTAAAAATTTGAAAACTTTTTATTTAAATCATTTTTTATTAAAATTTCTTACTAACTCGGTTTCAAATTAACTTCCAACATACTCTTAAAATCACTTTAATTGTGCTAAATTTCTTCAAACATACATTCAAAGAGGGAATGAATTCGTGCATAAAATTGCTGTCGGGATGAATATACATATATACATAGAGAGAGAGAGAGAGCTTTTATTTTGTTGAATTCTCAGATAATAAATTGTATGACAATTCGAATGAAACATAAACCCTAGAATCAAGGGGTTGGCCTCAAACTTTACGAGGGGAACCACATTTAAAATCAAACGCCCCATCACGTGTTGGTCTCGTGTTGAAGAACAAGCTATAACAAGTTGCCAAAAACTAAAACCACCAATGTTATCTCAGTGGGAAGATGATTTGGCCATTGTCTTCTTTCACATGAGGGATATTAATATATATTTTTTATTTTATTTTATTTTATTTTTTAGAAAATAATAATAATTATTAAATTATTATTATTATTAATTTTGTGAGAAGTATGAAGATGGAGAGTTAGTGTGGTGCACGTTTGCTCAATAAACTCGTGCTCCTCCCTGCAAACACTCACGAGCAGTCTAGTTGTGATTGGAGAGTGAATTAATTAATTAATTAAAAATAATAAAAATATATATATTTTTGCTTATTTAATTTATTAGAACCAGTGGCAAACACAAGGGACTAGGTATTTACTCAAAAAAGTCCCTCATGTTTTTCATAATAATTGACTACATCTAAGAATATCTTTGGTTTTTAGTCCTCGACTGTTTTTTCTTTGTTACCATTGCAATCTCGTGAGGATCTATTTTTGATGGGTTGAAGTTAAACCTGTAAATAAAAAATAAATATCCTCTGGTTTAAATTTTAAAATGTTTCTGATATTATTATTTTTATAAATACCTTCGTATCCATCAGCAAATAAGTTTTTCAATCTTACACAGAGACATTTTACCAATAAAATAGAAATTTTAGAAGGTATTTTAGTTTTAATAATATGTTGAGGACATTTACCCAATAATTATTTTAAAAAATTGATTTAAATAGAATCTATTTAAGGTTTCCACTTGGAAAATAAATAAATTGCAATATTTTTTTTATTATATTCATATTTCCTCTTTTCATTAAGGTGCATAAATATATTTTAATCTATTTTAGTGGATAAAACCTCTAGAGAAATCTCAATTTATACCTCTCTTATTCAAGATAATAAACATATAAGTACATAAGAAAGTCATTATTGTGATTAAATGACCCATAACTATATGTTAAAAATTAATGGCTTTTATTTTTTTATCTTCTTATTTACGTGGATGGAATCAGAGGAAAGAAATAATATTTATTACTTAATTCATATTTATTAAATGGGTAAATTTTTATGTTTCTCAATTTTGTCTAATTTGAACCGAAATTAAAGAAATGAATGGCATGAAATTAAATTCTTGGTCCTTGAATATTTCCTTCCAAATAATTAATAACTTTTTTTAAAAATACTAAAGTTTACTAATTTTAAAATACATTTAACATGTATATATTAATTATTCTCGAAATGGTCCTCTCGACACTAAATATTTTCTAATGTTTAAAAGTTTAAATAACATTAGAAAATATTTTAAAAACTATCATAAACTTTTTTATAAAATGATAGAATCTATCACTCAACAGTTCTACACAGTCAGTCACATGATCATTTACGAAAAAATAAATTAAAAAATTATAATTGATCATAACATAAAAAGATATTATCACGATTTTATTGAGATTCAAATTCTACTGGAGATTTAATTGATTAAAAGGGGCAAACTGCAATTAATCCTCTTTCTTAGTAAACCGCGCAGAAGCTCCACAGCGAATCAAGAGTTCCAATTGAGCGACAGCCGCGGGGGCCACCGCCAGCTCCTCACCGCCTGGATGCGGCGAGCGCCTGGTCATGGATTCCCAAAAAAATCTCATCTTTTTAACTACTGGATCGATTTTAGCTCCAAAAAAAATGGTAAAATAAAAGAAAATAATGTGCTTCTCTGTCGATCGATCCTATAAAACAGCGAGCTCACCACTCCCCCCTTCTGCCACAAAGTCCTACACTTCATTCCTTCGAAGCTTAAACATCTCTCTCTGTCTCTCTCTCTCTCTCTCTTCGTCCTCTGTTCTGCTCTGCTTCTTCAACTTCTTGTATGGTGAGCTTTGTTGCAGGCGATTCGAGTTTTTAAGGTAGATTCTGCTCCTTTTTGTAAGAATCCAAGAAGATTTGGTAAGGTTTTGGTAGTCTGAAATGGACGTTTCGTAGTACCGAAACGCTAACGAATCCGCAGTCTGATAGCTCAGTGGTTAGCAAATTGGATTCTGGGGATTTGGTAGCGTTTTAGTTTTGTGAAGAATCGTAGATTCGTTATTGCTCTTCCGTAAAAGTTGCAGCTTTTTAACGTGTTTTGTGTTTGGTTTGTTTTTTGAGCTTTCGGGGAGGTAAAGATTTGATTTTTATGGTGGATTCTTGTTTTAATGGCGGGCGCAGGGGAGGAGAAGCGAATGAGATAGATTAGAGCGGGGCCGGTCGAAGCTATGGTGATGAAGAAGGCGGAGCAAGTAGTCGGGACGGCGAAGAGCGGGTTGTCGCGTCCGAGGCGCCGCCTGGCGTCGGAAGTTTCGCGGCCGCGAGTGATCCGCATCTTCTGCTTCGACGATGACGCCACAGATTCCTCCAGCGACGAGGGCGGGCGCCGCCGCATGAAGCGGTTCGTGCAGGAGGCCCGGTTAGAGATCCCCGCCGGAGGCTCGGCGGAGGCAGGCAAGGGTAAGGCCCGGAAGAAGAAGCGAGCAGAACGGCAGGCACCTGCGGGCGCCAGCAAGGAGGGCGGCGAGCGCAGGTTCCGCGGAGTCCGGTGCCGGCCGTGGGGGAAGTACGCAGCGGAGATCAGGGATCCGTGGCTGCGTACCCGCGTGTGGCTCGGCACATACAACACCGCCGAGGAGGCCGCGAGGAGCTACGACTGTGCCGCCATCAGGCTACGTGGCCCCGACGCCACCACCAACTTCCCCACCGCCGCCGCCAAGTCAGGCTGCTCTGCTCCACCATCGCAACGTCCGAAGCACTCGGAAACCAACATCGCTTCCACCTCCGGCCGATACGACTCCTCATGCGAGGAGTCGCCCCTCGACGTCACATCCCCGACCTCCGTCCTCCGATGCTTCGCCCCCTCCTCCTCCACCGCCCCCCAACCAGAACAAAAGTCCAAACCTCCTGCGTCAGCCTTCCAGACGATCCCGCCGCCGTTCGATCTGGGAGAGTTCCTGCCTTTCGAAGAGGAGGAGGCCATCTTCGACGGCCTTCTCAGCTTCGGAACCGAGGAGCCGCTCGGGTTTCATCCACGACCACGCGGCGCCGATCGAACTGCTGGATGAAGACGTGGACGACGCCCTTCTCGTCTCGGGATTAGACGACTTCGCCGACGACGATCTCTATGGTGATATCGGCAACTATTTTGCTTGCGACTGACCCTTCTCTGCGCGTCGCCGGAGGCCGATCACTTGGCCGCACTGCCAAAAGAATCTGCTTCGCTTTTTCTCGTTTATTTTTATTTTTATTTTTATTTTTATTTTTATTTTTATTTTTGTCGCTACAAAAAATGTCTCGGTTAAGCAACGGGACGCTTCCGGTCAGTTTTCCAATTTTTTTTTCTTCGAGACAAATTAATGTAAAAAATCATTAAATAGCCTCTGTTTTTTTTTTTTTTGGAAAAATCAGTATGGGCCAGAGCTTGTCTTTAAAAGGCACGTGGAGGTAAGCCATTGCGGTGGCGTGAACACGTGGCAACTCAGTGATATTTTGGGCCTTTATGGTGAAATAATTTATTATAAAATATTATCCAACTACCACCTCGCTCTCCCTAATATTACAAATATAGGACATATTACATACGAACAAGTTATAAACTAAAAATTATTTTGCATTTGATCCAACAAGATGTCTAAATTTATATCACGAGACGATTACACAAAAACTTGAATGTCCTTAAGAGAGGAGAATGTTTGTTAGTTTGTTTCTCATCTCTAAATTAATCTCTTTAAGTAGTTTTCCATCTAATAATATAAATAATGGATGATCAAATATTATTTAGATGGAAGTGGACACGACAAATCTAGTTGAAATCATGTCAATAATCCACTTTTTGTTTAAGTAGGCCGGGATTCATTGTATTTGTTGTCATTACATGAAAATCCTATTAAATTGGTATACTTAGTTAGACCTATTAATAACTATAAATTTGTTCGCTTTTGCATATATATCAAAACATGATTTGAGACATGGAAGCACTTGTCATCAATATCAACTCTTTGTGTGGTCCTATAATATATTGATCTTGTCATATATATATGATTACTAAAACTAAGGTTCTTATAATATTTGAATGAAAAGTTACTTATAAGTCTTTTCTAACAAACTAGCTAAGCATAACTCTATTTGAAAATTCTTATGTTTATCTAAGTTTTCCATCTCGATTCGATCTCATAGCAAATGGGAAACTAGCCACACTTGATTATGCTTGGATTGTTTGATTATGATCTTCTCGATACAAGTCGAAACTAGATTGCGAATCTCTTGAAGGTTTTTTTAGAGTGAAACAAGTGAGAATGTAAGCTTCGATTAGTGCGGAGAAATGAGGATTAGGGTTTAAAGACAATGAGGATATACTAATATTCAAGGAAGAGTACTAGCTAGCTAATTATTCATCGTTTAATGTTTGGACTTTTGTTAGTCATGTGGTTGAAGGAATCTAAAGGAGGTTTTGGCTTTATTTGGTTTTTGGAACTCATGTCAATGATATGAGTTGGAAGCTTAGTGAAATTTTCTTCTTCTTTTTTATTTTACAGCATATATATACGTATTTATTTTGCATATAATTAAACTGTTCATTCATCCTTGCCTTGCCTGAAGCTTATAAGTGGACCTGCATCATGTATCAGTTTTGTCCTCGACACGAAGAAGGAGAAGCATTCCTATGGGAGCCCATTTGCCCTCGATCGTCATCTACTTGAAGCTTCAAGAAGAAGAAGAAGAAGACGAAGAAGAAAAATGGACGTATGTATTGTTTGGCTGCGAGAGCAGATGCTTACATTACAATACAAATGAGTTGGCCATGGCTGCTCTGCTATCTGCTGTCCTCTCTCTCTCTCTCTCTCTCTCTCTCTCTGAGCATTTATATCATGAACATAATTGTTAAGCTTGGAGGAACATGAAGAAAGGAGTTACTATCTAAGGCTAGACATTCTTTCTCTATATTCATCGGCCTCTTTGTGGCCATCGGAAGAGGTGAAGCTGTGATTGGCCTCTCTGTGCCTGTCGCGAGAGGCGAGGCAACGATGGACCTCTTCGCCGCCATTGAGGCCTCTCCTCGAACTCAAGGTGAGGCTGCGATCGTCCTCTCCGCGGTGGTCAAGGTGAGTTCATGACGCGGCCTCGACTTCTAGCAGGTCGACAACATCGGCTACATCGACGCCAACAACATCGTGGTCATCGCCAGCGAGCGGTTGGGCAAGGGCGACGGCGGCACAGGCATTTTCTTGGCCTCCACCGACGAGCTCCACCACCATTTCCCCGTCACCCACTATAACCGAGTAAAGAGCTTCACCATCGGTGCCCATCGTCGGTGCTCTGGAGCAAACAGAACCTTAGCTAACCACCTCCAAGGAGAGGTGCAACTGAAGTTAATGAGCAGTTCAACCAACTTGGCTAGTTCGACAAAATTCTATTGTTAGACCCTGAGCCGGGATCAAACCTGCTTTTGTAACCACCTCTATTGTGCTGTCCTACAACACTCGCAAGATCGTAACTATCGGTATGAGCTGTTTGTCAACATCTTCTTAGTGGGAATCAGCAAGGACCATGAAAGCAATGGAGTAGTAGGGTTTGGAAGATGAAGCAGCAGTAAGCTTCTTCTTCACTGTTTGGTTCTAATTCCAATGGCCAAAAGGAAAAGGAAAAGGAAAAGAGAAGAAGAATATTAAATGTTCACCTCTTTCAACTCCACTAATAACTGAGACAAGAGACCCACTGCGAACCAATCAGATGAAGAACAAGGAATCCTAGGGCAATTCCAACTGAAAATAACAGTTTGAAAAATCATAAACAAGGAGCTTCTCTGATGGATATGGCGAACCCTAATATAAAGCTGCACTGTTCCAAGAAAGAGACTCACACAGCAGAATCTTCAACCGAGTTGGAGATGTGCAATCATTAAAAGGCACACTAAGGTTTGGGTTCTTTCAGGAAATTGAAAGCGCTTGCTGCTTCTTTTGCAAAAAGCAGAAGAAAAAAAATTAATAGTAATCTGATCGAGAAAGTTAGAAAAAGATCATTTAATTTGTTTCCAAACAGAGTGAGCTAAGGAGTGAGTTTATTAATGGAACTGAAAGAGAGGCAAAATGAAATTTCCAAATTTAAGAGTTCAGTTGCACAGTTGCACTCTTTTTCGCTCTGTCTCTCTCTAATGGCTGAAGCCGGAAACAGAAAACCCATCACACCTTGAAGAACAAACAGGAAGCAAGCACAACAGTGACATGAACGATAACTACTACTACTAAGACAGGAATCGAAAGTTCAACGTGACACGGAGCAAAGCAAATGACAGATAGAAGAGAGGCAGCAACATGATTGAACCAGAAGTGATGGCTTTTTCACATTCCATCACCATCCTCCTCCATTGAATCCAGACGCTGTAAACAAACGTGTTAAAACTCGAAAATGGTGGACTGGAATAAGGAATTACCAGAGGAGGAGGAGGAGGAGATTGGTGATGATCACTCTTCTTCTTCTTCTTCTTCTTCTACTTCTTCTTGAAATCTGTCAGTTGCGAGAAGCAGAGGCAGCAGAGGGCGGCTTGTCGTTGACGCCGTCGTGCTCCTCCTCGCCCTGGAACCGCGCAGGGATCCGGAACCCTGAGAAGCCGACGCCGGTGGCGAATCCAATCGAGGAATTCGACGGATAGAACGGAGATTGCATCCGGTGATCGGCGATGGTGATCTCGGCAGGGTTGGCCCAGGCGCGGGCAACCGGGGCGTTACTGGACTGAAGGGGTCCCCTCTGAGGAAAAGCATGGCTTTGACCGAGCATAGAGTGCAGCGGCACCGCCTGCGGTGGTGGGAAGCTGAGAACATAGCCTCCTCCGCCACCACCAGCGGCAGGATCTACCACATTCCATGGAACGATCCGCTGGCTCTGTTCGGCGGCCCAGCCGATGGAGGCGTCGTAGGCCAGTTGGGCGGTGGCAGGGAAGTGAGTGGGAGGAGCTGGGCTCTGGCGGAATTGGCCGTGGTGTTGATGGACGGGCTCTGGGTTGTGAAAAATTGGATCTTGGAAGGACTGGAGGGAGAGGCGGAGGTCTTTGACTTGGTTGTCGGCTCGCGAAGGGAGGTCCGGGGAGTAGGACTGGAATCTGATGGAAGGAGTGGAAGAGGGCGAGGTGGCGGCGGGTGTAGCTGCTAATGGGAAGAAGGATTTGATGGTATCGGCAATGGAGTCGGTGTCCATGGACGGCGGAAGAAAGCTGGTGCTGGCATTGCCGCCGCCGCCGCCGCCGCAGGTACCTCCGCTGTCGAAGTTAAAAGCAGTAGGAGAGCCGACTGGGTCGACTACCACAATTTGCTTCTTTCTGGACCCGTCGAGGGAGTGGTCGATGGCTGGGAGTCGATCGGAAGGCGGGGGAGGGAGGCGAGAGGGACGGGCGGCAGCGGCGACGGTGGCAGTGGGGCTCCAGGGCGGCAGCTCGGCGAGTTCGTCGATGGCGGCCTTCGCGTTCTGGATGAGCCAATCGACGGCTTTGCTGGGGCGGTCGTACCCCAGCCGATCCTGCACGTCGTAGAACTGGATGGCGGTGTGGGCGGAGAGGCGGACGCGGCGGTCGCGGGGGCCCTTGGCGGTGCACACCTTGCTGTGCCGGTCCTTCCGGCCGGTGGCCCGCACAATGTGACCGCCCTGCACCTCCACGATCTCCCCCACCGCCGCCGACCCCTTCCCCCGGCCTCCGTACCTGGACCTCGTCTGCGCTGCTGCCTGCGGCGGCGGCGGCGGAGGCTGGTGGTGGACGAAGGAGAGCAGCTGACCGTAGCCACCGAGGTCGTGACCCTCCCCCGTCCTCTCCGGAAGCTGCCGAGCATACTCGGACGAGGAAGCCGTCGCAGAAGCTGAGAAAAAGGAAGAGCTTTGGTTGCTGGTTTGCAACTGATGAAGCTGGAAGTTCTGCTCCTCCTCTTCTCGGCCCTCCCCTGCCTCTCCTCCTCCTCCTCCTCCTCCTCCTCCTTCGCTTTCTTTTTCTTCCGCCGGAATCGGAAGATATAGAGCTCTCCGCGGATCCAGATCCCTCTCCTTCTTCCTCCCTCCCTGTTCCAGCTTTCCACGACCCCGCCACGAATCTAGCACCACTTCCCCTGCGACCGCAAAACTGATAGCGCCTGGCGTCGAAGATGCCCGCTCTCCTCTTCCTCCTGCTTCTTCCACAAGCTTTGGCCATCCAAGACCCACAATTCCATCACCAAACACCAGCCTCCTCCTCCTCCTCCTCTTCAACAAAACGCAGCATAAAAATTGGATCTTGGATGAGATCTCACCTCACCCTTCACATTGCAGCAAGCAACAACGCAAGGTACAAGGAAGACAGGGATGGCGTTTAGTAGAGATGATGATGGAATGGAATGCTTCAAGACGTGGGCCTCAGCCTATAATTTGAAACAACACCCCAAGCTAATAATTTGAAACAACACCCCAAGCTATCCATGGCAGTCTTGGGCAGAGAGAGATGCGAGATGAAAGATGGAGGGAGGGAAAGCCTCAAAGATTAACCTCACCTCACTCACTCAACCCATCTCCCAAGGCAACAACCATGGCAGCTCATCCTTACACTTCTCAGTGCTGCCTCCTCCTCCTCCATCCATCCATCCATCCATCTTCCCTTCTTCTCTCTCTCCTTCCTATAATCCTATGTGCTGGATTTCTCCTCTTTACTGCCTTTTGGTTGGATTTGCAGTCACTTTGCCAAAAGAGAAGCCACCTTCCCTCTGCAAAGGATTTTACTGGATCGGATGTACCAAATTGGATGCAGATCTCACTCCATCGCGGTAACACCGAAGCCAAGCAAAGGGAAAAAAAAACAAAACAAAAAAAAAAGGTTTATAATTGCTGCGACAATGACAGCACAGCGTTCGACAAGGTGGTGAAGACGATGGCTGCCCTTCAGATTGCCAACACCTCCTCCTCATTTCTTCCCCCTGCATTAATTAATTAATTTTTTATTTTTATTTTTAAAATTGATCTTAGTAGATGGAGGTATTTGAAGTCGAAGATCCTGTTTACACGAGAGGAGGGAGAGATCTGAGAATCTGTAAAGAAAGATGGGAAGGAGTTGAGCGTATCATCCATCCCCCTCCCCTCCCCTCTCCCTGAGCCCTCATCTTCCACCACATCCCAGTCCTCGGCTCATCCCAAACTCTCGTCCCAACCGAAACCTTGTCACTGTCTCTTTTACCATCAATCAATCCAATTGTCAGAGTCAATTTCTGTCCCCCCAGGTAAACAGACAGTGCCGAAACGTGAAACATGCAGGCATACATACATATGATATCATATATATAGATATGTTCATGGAGATTGACTTTGACTAATCATTGAATGGGCGATCCTCGTTCGACGGCTTTAATCAATTTATTAATTATTGATTGCTGCAGACGTAAGATCGCGGATAGAAGAATGGAATGGCGATGGTGGCCGGGATGGGTGCGTGTCTGAGTCAGCAGCAGCAGCAGCAGCAGAAAGCAGAAAGTTGAAAGCAGAAGCAGAAGAAAGTAGGAAGAGGAGGATCAATGAATAAAGTAAAAGGCTTGGTGTTTCCCTTGTGCCGTCCTTTTCCATTCCCTCCTTTCCTTTCTTTTCCTCCTTTCCGCTGCTGCTGCTGCTGCTGCAGTTGCTGCTGCCTCCCATCAATTTTCCATCCACTACTCCTATTTCTGTCCCACGCACAAATTAATAGCAGCAGCCCAAGTAATCAATCGATCGATCCCAGCAAGAATGGGAATGGGAATGAATATCATCATTCATTAATGAAGTATGAATCCTTCGTGCCTTCTCCTCATCAATATCTCGCTCAGTAAACACACACATATATGTATATGATATTCTAATTTAAATAAGTAAATCTTAGGGGGTATTTTTAAAAATCCTCCTTTAATTAAATAATTAAATACACGGTCTGCATCTGCATGTTGCACATGAACAAGTGTTCCTTTTGTAATTAATGCTGGTGGAATAATTTCTATTATTTTGATTATAGAAATTTCTAGAGTGATTAACAATATTCGTGCATTAATTATTATTTATATGTATGACTTGAAAATTAGATGTTCTTATTTTGCATAAATATCTATTTTATTTTTTAAATTACTAAATTAGGTACCGGCTATACAAGCACGGCGGAGTAGAATTACGCCGGCCACGTTCCTGATCATCTCTTCCGACGTTCGTTCCTTCGTCCTTCCGCCGCCGCGGCCCTCCTCGCCGGTGCGATCTTTTAGCTTAGTTATCTCCTCCTTTATCAGTCTCAGCAGGATCGGTGCCGCCGTCGATCTCTGCGACTCGATGTGCCGCTGCTGACGTCGTGACCCCCCGACATTACTGATGAATTGCCACTGTGAGTCTGGCTGGCCGACTCGACCTCACACGCCAAAATGTTCGATCTCTCGCGACACTTTGACCAAAGCTTACAGCAGGAAAAGGGCCGGCCTTGGATGCTCTCCGAGTTCTGCGGCAGATGCGCAAATGATCGGATCGACTCCATTTTACTCCATTTGCTCATCGGATTGGTGCCCAGTCCATGCACAGAATTGTGCCCTCGCTGGGCTGTGCAAAGCAGGAGACTCGAGAGCTAAGGGAAATCTGGTATAGCACACCGGCTTTATCAATGGCCTGTGCGAGCAGATGAAGAATGAAGGTGCAAAATTGCTGCTCATCAAGATGTCAGAGATGGGTATTTTGTCCCGATGATTCATGGCTTCTGTTTGGTTTGGCAGCATGGTCATGGGCTTTGTGAAGAGGCACTTAGACTTTTCGACCAAATGCCACAGAGAAAGAATTGATCCTAACAAGTTTACATACTGCATTTTGTTGTTGGATATGGCCTTTATAGAACTAGTGAAAAAAACTGAATCGATTATTTTGGCTATATTTTCTATAAAAAAAAACGAAAAAGAGCTTGCAGTTAATGCACCTCTGTGGAGTATACAGAGACACGAACAGTGTCTGAATCAGAAACAGAGGAACATGGTTTCCAGCCAAATGCTCCCAATTCACATCACAAGAACTCTTGCAGCACCAAACAAGACTGACACGCCCAGGTCTGTAATAAATGATGGCCAACCTTTACATGATTCCAAACTCACCAAAACCTCATTTACTTCGACTACCCAAAAGTAGTTCAGTTTGGTTCGACACTTTCTTCACAGGTTTCTGACAACCTACTGAAAAACTTTACTCACCTTGTCACCATGTGCCAATACAACCAAACTTAAACTTGCTAGAAATCTAAAACTATGCGATTGATAAGAGAAGAGAGATCCACGCAACTACCATTATATTTGAGTTCTAGTAACATAGTTCGCACGCATTTGTATTATGATTCAATCCTAACAATACAAGAACACTGGTTGGTCAAATACATAGCACAGCTGAAGCTTAGCGGACGAAATCCAGTAGGGAGAAGAGAACATTCGCAGTATAATTGTAGCACAACATCACCATACCACATTGACAGCACTTGGACATGTTCATGAGATGAGTAGTGTTGTCGTTGCCATCGACTGATTAGGTTGTTGCTGAAGAAGCAATTACTTTGGGAACAGACATGCCAAATCCATGTTTTACTTTCTCAACTCTGTTATAGAAGAAACATTAAGACAAGTGAAGAAAATATAATCCTCTTGCTAGAAAGGTGATTGCTATCAATTTTTCAACATGCTTAAGCAACTAGATTTTCTAAGTATATTGGTAAATAACTCTATTTGAGACAAGTTAAAAGGTAAAATCCTCATTCCAAGCTACTACAAGAAATGTGTTCGATTCTTCTTGAATCAGTGCCTCTGCTAGTTTCCTTATAGTTGAAGAAGGTTAACGAACACTAGCATAAATACATTTTAAGCCAGAAAAGATCTGTATAAAATGAACCACCAACTATTTTTCCTATGTTTACAGTATGACCATAAAAGAACATCTAAAGTAATTAGAGAACCAAAACTTTGCAAATCAGAAAAGGTCAGGAAGCTTACGTTGGTGCGAGTTTACCAAGACAGTCTAGCTCTTCACCAGATAGCTCATCCCAAACTTTACCAGAGATATCAATTATATAAGAACAACCTCTGCCTGATGGAAGCCCTCGACCAACAAGTAACTCCATATCCTTCTGGTGAAGCTCTCTGCCATTCACAATGACACCAGTATCTCCCCCAGCACAATTCTTGGGCATTGGATAATTGAATTCTTCAATAAATGGCTGCCATAAGAATGGATTGTGTTTAACTTTATGTGAATTGGAGCACCTGTATATACGGGTATCATAAATTTACACTTACTGGAATTATCCCAAGGCCTGGATGTCCCATCACACCCCAAAATCCAGCGCGGTAGTCATACCTGAATTGTGAAGCTATTTGTAAGAACAACAATCTAAAATAATCAACAACAGAGAGCTTTCTGTCAATGAAACAAGTTTAGGTTTGAAGCACAAGGCACATCAATATGAAAAAAATTACCTAGAAACAACGGATCCATAGCCAACATTAAAAGAACAATTTTGTAGCATAGCGCCTATACTGTCCAAGGCTATATATGTTCCCTAACTTGAAGAAATTGAGTAGCACCTGAGTCATTATATAATGTCTAGGATGTACATTTACTAAGACTTTGTGAATTGTGGTTGGACAAGTTGATCATGACATATTAAATGGTTCAATCTCTGTGACAATTAAACATGTGTTGCTAACATAGCTGAAAGGGTACTTAAGATAGAAGATTGCACTCACTGCAGATTACAAGGAAACTGGACTATGGTAAATTGATGGCATTTCATGAGTGGAAGACAAGTGATATAGATAGGCAACAAGCTATCAGTCAAAGGATTAACAAACAGCCTTAAATGAACTCATGTTCTTGTTACAAATTTATCGAGTTCAAGATTATTGCTTTCCACGGTTTAATAAGGAAAATTTTCTTTGGTCGTGGCAAATAAAATATCCAAGGTATTTTAGAAATGCAACTCAGCTTGGAGGAAAAAAGAAAACTCACCAATAATTGCCAGGAGAGATTGGACCTGCTAGTTTTTCGGCCTTCTTTATTAAATTATCAGAGATAGGATGACCATTGACTGAAACTTTACATCCACTATGCCCAAGTGATTGATTAAATGGTCGGAAGCTCTTCTTTATCAGGCCAGCAAAAAAAGAATCACTACTCTTAATGACCCTGGGTTGAACTTCATCTTTGCTTATCTTGTCCCATGAATCATGAGACAGATTTGCTGGCACATTCTCATCATCTGACAAATCCATCTCAGCAGCCACTTGCACGTCTTTTGCAGAATTCTGCCTCAAGTTTCCACTTGAGCACATATTTCTCTCTTGAGCAGAGCGTACACTCCTGCTCCCACCATTTCCAGATCCATCAGTTGATTGATCAGAATGTGAGTATCCAAAATGTTCACGAAGTGGTAAGCTTGGAACTCGTGAAATCATCTGCTTTTCAAAGGGAACGCCAGATGAGGTTGGAACATCCTTTGGTGAAATCATACTCTCTGGGCTCTCGACAAAGCCAGATGTAGTGGAAGATAAAGACAAAACATGTGTTTTATCTGACTCACTCGAGCGCAGACCATGTCCTTTTTCTATCAACTCTGAATCATTAATTGAGAAAGCGTAAGGCAGAACTAGCTTCTCATCGCTAGACTGAACATAATTGACTGGGCTATTATTGGAAGAATTTTGGTTCTCTGAACATGAGGATGCCGTCGCTGAAGAGATTACAAATCTACTTCCTTCATACTTGATAGAAATTAACTTAAAGCAAGAACCACAACGCAAACTGAACTTATTTTTCTTCAGCAGAAATGATTTTTCTGGTAGTTGCAGAAGTTCAAAACAATTGGAACATATGGTAAATGGAGCAGCACCATCAATGGATCGACAAGAACGTGCAGCATTCTTGCTGAACATGGTTCTATGATATGGTCTAGGCTCTAACCTGGGTAAAGGAGCATTTCCTGGCTTCAAATTGTAACTTCTGCTACCAAAACTCGATGGACCATCAAATGTATAAAAATCATGATTAGTCGCAGGATAGGGATACCTCTGGTGGTCAAATATTGCAGTTGGCGCCCTAGTAGGAACTGAGAATGGCCTCTGATAGCAATGCAAACATGAGCAAGCTGGCTGATGATAGAAACCATCATGATGATAAGGCATGACATGATCAGGATCAAGCTGCCCGTAACCAAAAGTGTCAATCTGTCGTTGTGCGTAATCACCAAGGTGGAGAGGAACTCTCCTATGAGCAAAAGGATCCCCATAACCAGGTAAATGACTTTGAGCAGGCATATTAGAACAAAAATTTAACCCACCAGCATTATGGTCATGTGTGGCAGCCAAACATTGAGATGGATTCAGGTTCGACGAGGATGAGTTTTCAGGAAACCAATTTGCATGGTCATCATAGGCATAGGAATTCGGCCAACTGGTCTTCTTATCCAAGGTAACACTTGTCTTCTGCCTGTCGGATACCTCACAAGTTCGCTGTACTTGATCTCTAAGTTCATCAAGCATTCTCAAAAGCTTTACTCGATCTTGCTCAAGGTAGTCGACTCTTCTAGCATCATCCATATTCTGCTGGTTTTCAGCCTTATTTTCACCATAAAGATGCCTAGCATTGGAATGATAAGTAGAAGGACCTACGTCCCCGCGATGCAGAGACTGAGCACTTGCCATGGGAACCCTGGGTGTTCGGTCCAACTTTTCAACTCTTATTTGCACAGATTCAGCTGACCCATCTATTCCCTTTTCTTCATCTGTTTTACTCATTTCAGCTACATTCAGATTCTGATCATTTGCGGCGACTGTGATATTTGTTTCGGTTTCTTTTTCAAGACCATCCAACTCTGAGCTCATTGTATCCCTTCCTATAACGTCATCCTCGTTTGCAGATACAATTTTACTATGGGAACAGGAAGCTCCCTGTGGAGATGACTCCGTTAACTTGCTCTCTGTTCGACTCCCCTCGTGATCAGTCTCCAAGCTTCTCTCTGAACCAAGCTCCTTTTTTTCTGTAACATGGTCCAAGACCTCAAGATATTTGGCGCTCTCGCCCTTGGTGTTTTCAGGAGAACCTCCAGAGCCTGCACTAGGCGTCTTGGCTGCGTGATTCATAACCATAAAATGAATGTCAGCCTACCTAAATGTCAATACCACATTGTAACAAGAAGAAACCAGAACAAGGTATTTGATCCGGCAAATCAAGCCAAAAATGTTGGACTCTGCTAGTATTCAGGTACAAATTGCTGAACAAGGGAACGAAGAAATAAAAAGAAAGGGTTGGGGTTCACCTTGGAGTGTGGTTCCACAGCTACCGCAGCGGTAGAACGAGAAATTAGCGAGCTCCGGGAGAAGCTTCTCACATCTAGGGCACCGCACAACTCGAACCTTCGCTCCAAAACCCTCTTCCGCCATCTGTTCACAAAGAAAACCGAACAAAACAGTATGGGAAACGCCAAGGCCAGGCCTTTTCCCACCCTCGCAAAATCACCCAACCAAGACACTCTTTTATACCACCCAACGAGACGATGAGGAGAAAGGAATCACCTTGTATTCATCAAGAACAAATGCAACTCAAGAACAGGTGAAGGATCGCATTTTTTTTCTAGTACAGAATCTCTAAATCAAAGTAGCTCTTTTCTCGGTAAACGAGAAAGCATTCCGGCCGTTCTTCGGCCCTTGCTTTATTCTATCGCGCTTTAGCCATGTGCGGGAGAGAAAAAGAGAAGGGTTCCAAAGCAAGAGGAGGAGAGTTCTCAGCAGCTATGGAGAAGAAAAAGAAGGATGTGGAGAGAGAGACGTCGCTAGCTTTGGGTTCGGGAAGAAAGAGAAATGGAGAAGAGAAGAGAAGAAGAAAGAGGAGTTAAAGTACGGATGGCAGCGAGGTGGCACAGGGCTGGAGGAAGGACCTCCACAGGCCCTCAAAATAATAATATATATAAAAACCACTAAACGCCCAAACCCTTCAAAAAAGCCAGACGAGAAACGCCAAGCTCCGACCTTTCACTCCTACGTTCCTCAAATTCCCCCGGCCAAGGCGCCAACAACCCTCTTTTGTACCCCTAAACGCATCAAAGGACACGAAGAGGCGAAAAGGAATCACCTTGGCGACGTTCGGCCATCCACCACAACTGCAGCTCAAAAACAAGGGCGCATGGTCCCATTTCCTCGAACTCCACCGAGAATCTGCGAGCAAAGCGGCTCCTTTCTCGGTAAATGCAAAAGCATTCAGCCCCGTCTTCCTCCCTCGCCTTTTGCTATCGTACCTTCTAAGGCCAAGTGCAGGAGGAGGCGGAAGGGGCGGTTTTGGGAGGCAGATGGGAAGAAGAAGGGCGAACCATTTCTCCAGCTATTAATTTATAGAACAGACCCCCATGGGACTCGATCGCCGGCGAGGCGCCAGCTCCAACCCATCCGGCAATCGTCTCGATTCGATTCTGGATTCGATCTCCATGGTCGCATTCGCCAGTCGCATAAGTCAAATCCTTGTCCTCTCGACATACCATCAACAGTACTATTATTCGACGTTATTTTCTCAAAAAACACCTTTCACATTTCAATTTCCCACAACACATCCTTACCTTGCCTAATTCCAACACTCAAAATTAAAAAATAAAATCGCAATTTCAAATGCAGGTTAATATTTTTTCCCCCACAATATAATTATGTATATTAATGGTAAATTTTAGAAAATAAAATAAAATATTAAAATCAAGGTAAAATAAAATAAAATAAAATAAAATGAATCTCGAGGGGCGTTGGGGAGTTGAAGTACTGATCGAGCTGTACAGCATTATTTTTGTTTGTTTGTTTGTTGTATTAATTATTTATTTCCTTGACTTTAAGAGAGTGAGGCACTGTTTCTGCGCTTTGACAATTTTGCATGGCCCAGTGCATCTGCTCTGTGCTGTTCTGTTTTGTTCTGTTCTTCACTGCCTCTCTGTGCCTAAATAATTAATATTTATTTTTTTTAATTTATGTCCTTTTAAGAATAAATAAATAAATAAAATTAAATTTTTTTAAAAAAAAGTGAGAGAAAGAAGAAAGGCTGACAAGTGACAGAAGAGATGGGAGCAGGAATCAGTAGCATTCCCAAAGCTTATTCCTTGTCATGGATATCCAACCCCTAAATCCATCCATCCATCCATCACTCACTCACTCACTCAAACCTGGACCAAAAACCTTTGGGACTTATTTAAAAAAGATTGATTTTAGAAATGTTTTTTCTAAAATATTTTTTACTTAAAAATAACCATATAGCAATTTTTTTGAAAATACTTTTTAATATATGATCATTCTTGAACTTTAAATTTAAAAATAGTCATATAATATATATATATATATATATATATATATATAGATAATTCTTTCTAAGTTTGGTCCATGAAAGAGTAGGAAGAGAGACAATTAAGTAGATTGAATTCAAAGAGCTACTACCACACTAATGACATTAACATGCCTACCTTAAATAAGAATAAAGCTCTCCTCCTCCTCCTCGTCTAAATTAATTGACTTGAATTCCCTTGTCATGATCTCTCATATTCATGATTGTGTTACAATAAATCTCTTAATTAATTCTTGTGCAAACATTTATGCATCATAAAAACTAAAATGAACTACCAAATTGTAGAAATGTATATCATCGATCAAGAGTCAGAGATAATGATAAGAACAACAACATCTTTAGGCTCAATCGACACTATCTTGAGTATGTCTTTGTCTTCTTTGCTTAGACATACAGTTTCTTGCTTCTGTAATCAACATTTACCTGTACTGCATTGTGATAACTTTGCAATGGAAAGTTACAATGACCATTTATCTCTGTCTGTCTGAACAAGTCTAGTAGCTAGATTCAAGCCCAACAGTGTTCAACAAATCGATGGATTCATTTCGACCATCACCAAATCAAATCCTGCTTCTTCTTCTTTCTTCTTGATTGTCGTCATCATGTCCTCGTTCCTGGTAAGTAACAGCGGCGCTTTCATCTTCGCCTTCTGCATGCTCCTCTGCTTTCTCTACGCTCTAATTTTCTTGTGCGGCGAGGACGACGACAGGTCGCTTCGCGAAGCCTGGCCTAGCCAGCTGGCCGTCGACGCGCTGCCGAGCTTCGTGCGCTGCGAGCCTGCGACGACAGGAACAAAGAAAGCGTCGCTGCTGGAGCCGCCGCCGGTCACACATGAGCAGTCTGCCTCGGGCCCGTGGCAGAGGGGGAGCTGGCAAGGCGGCTGCCTGAGTGCCGGCGCGCGTTCCACGTCGAGTGCATCGACAAGTGGCTGCGCTCGAACTCCCTCTGGCCGGTCTGCCGGGCAGACGTCAAGCCGCCGCCACGGGAGGAAACGGAGAAGAGGAAGGCGGAGCGCATGCAAGCGCCCGCCATGGCGGAGTTACGTTGCTGCAAGCAAATGGAAAACCCTGGTTTAAGTGCACCTGCTGAAAGCTTTTCCCATTAATCACTTTCTAATTCGAACGATTAACGGTCAATAGATCCATTATCCATTTAAAAAAAAAAAACTCTGTAAATTTATCACAGTTGAGTTTCAAACTTAGATGTTGTTATGAGTATTATGATCTAATCTGTAAAGATCAATATCCAGGCGATCTCAACGGAAACAGATGCCTACTGAGTTAGTGAGTTTCCATCCTTTATATCCTCTGTAATTTGAAGTTTGATTCATTAATTCTCAGTTTAAATTATGTTAATGTTGATTTGGTTGCCATGTCACACTCATACCTAAATTAAAATTATAAATATATATATATATATAGTATTCATTTCAAATATATTATTTGTAATGGTTTTTAATAAAAAAAATATGATATATGCCAAATCTTATCCAAAATATTTAATTTCTCCAATAATGCATTGGGACCTCACACTTTCTTAATGATTGCCACTTAAACATCTCAATTAACAACGTGATAAAGAAACTCTAATGACATATGGCAAATATTATTACGAAGATTCACAAGGGTGTTAATCTCGACAAGATCTAGTCATTTGGATTAGTTAAGATGATCATAAAATTTAAAAATAAAAAAGTTTTGATGAGAAAAAAAAAGTTTTTTAATCAAACAATGGTAAAATTAATAATTTGTTCTTAATTGAGTAGATAAAAATTTCAATAATAGATAAAAAAATTATAATGATAATATATTCTTTTAGATAATAGATAATGTTTTATTTAATTTTTTTAATGTCATTTTCAAATTTACTCCGTCTTTAAATTATATCTATTTTATTTAGTGTGTGCTGCTTCTATTTTTTATTTACTATACCACTTAATCATCTACTTGGCTCAACCATTTCGGCACATCAAACTTGGCTTAAAAATATTTTTTATTTAAAAAAATTAATTTATAGTACGTACAAATATATTTTTTGGATAAATGAAATGATAGAGTAGGAATATAATATAAATATATACATATATAATTAACAATATTTTACACGTTTCCTTTAATTAACTTTTTTATTTTCCACGTCACACAGTCTCAAATCCAACGTCACCGCACACGTGATCAAAATCCGGTTGTTCATTTCGATTATATTCCAGTTATATATCTATATGACCGTTGAATTCAAAGGGTTGACTTTTACCATAGTCTTTGAAAGGAAGGAAAATCCAAGTGTGCATATCATTCGTAAGGATTTTTCTTTCTCCACCAAGATTCAAAGAAGAAGAAGAGCATTCCTTCCGGCCACAACCAAGAAAGTTGACAAAAAATAAATAAATAATTTGAAAATTTTAACGATTGCTTATTAAATCGGTTTGTCTTTCATGATGTTTGACTAGTTAATTATGTGATGGTTGACTTTGACTCAGAATTTTGTCATCAAGTCGTTTTGGGCTGCTCCTTCGCCTGACGCCGTTTGGAAGGACAGCTGGCTGCTGGCTGACCTTGCACCTACCACTTTTTCTATATTCTCCTTATTTATATTTATTTATATTTATATTTATTTTTTTTTATTCTTATCGGCAAGGAAGAATAGACTGATATGTATTTTAGAGGCATGGCCAAGTTCATGGGTTCATTTATCTCACTAAATTATCTAGCACACTGGATTAGTCGACTCAATTAAGGTAATTGAGTACCTAATTGACTGACTTATTTATTGATTGAATTGGCCTCGTAAGTCATCTGTGGAATGGATCAAAGTTGTTCTTTTCGCATGGTTGATAGGGAATTTATCTCTTTATATGACTAAGTTGATAGACTAGATCATATCGATTGGCTCATCAATTTCGACTAAGCCAAGTAGGATATTAAGCCAGTTAACCTATTAAAATTAGTAAATAAGTTATTTGATCAATCCTGTTCAAACTACCCATTCAAATAAATTGAATAGTCAACAAGTTGGATTTGAAATTATCTAGAAGGTGTTGTTATTTACAGATAATCTTTTTATAATGACTAAAATATAGAACTCGTGCACCAACAACAAAGCAAGAAAAATATCACATGGAATGTGAAGATTAACAAATAATAAAATTGAAGGTGTAAGAAAGATACAACTTTTCTTTGTAGTTATCATTTCATGAAGAAAAAAGAAAAAAGAAATTGTTTTGCAAGATTACTTTTCAAAAAATAGTTGGAAAATAACGTTTGCATGATATTAATGTTAGGTAGACGGAATGTGAAGGCGTGAAGAGATAACAATATTGGCATGACATATATAAATTACATGACAAAATTCTTATTGATTTTTCACAAATTTTTTTATACTTAAATAAAAGGAAATAAATAAAATTTAAGGGCACCTCCAAGAAATATTTGGAAAAGAAGGTAAGAAATAACAATTAAAAACTAATAAAATGACCCACCCGAACAACAAGATAAACCGATGCATCACAAAGACTGAAAAGAACGAATTACACTTGACGTTAACAATGACGTAGCACCGAATCAATTAACAATTATCCACGCAAGAATTACAGCCGCAGGGATTGGCTAGGACGGCGGGGCCCGGCGCGGGGCGAGGTAGATGGTGCAGTCGTCGCGGGGCACGATGGTCGGAACGTAGGCGATGTCGTCGCAGCCGTCGGTGCGGTGGCGCTTGAAGTCGGCGAGGGAGACGAAGAGGGCGATGAAGAGGAGGAGGTGGTTGATGGCGTAGCGCTGACCCACGCACTGGTGCGCGCCCGCCCCGAAGGCCAGGAAGTTGCGCTTGTAGACGCGGTCCTCCGCCCGCTCCTCCGAGAAGAATCGCTCCGGATCGAACTGATCAGGCTCCGTGAAGCCCTGGAACGACGACTCGTATACCGACGGGAACACGATCGCGCCCTTTGGAATCTTGTACCACTCGGTCAGCTGGAACGGCTCGCTGGCGATGTGCGGTACCATCGTCGCCGGCGGTCGGTACCGCACTACCTCCCGCGCCACCGCCTCCGTGTACCGCATCTTCCGGATTTGCTCCGCCGTGATCGGGAGCCCTGACTCGGGCGACCATAGCGCCGACACCTCCGCTCGTACCCTTGCGAGGACCTCCGGGTGAGCATCCAGCGCCGCCACCGCCCATAGGAGAGACGACGTCGACGCGTCCTGCGCCGCGAATAGGAAGTCGAACAGGTGGCCGCCAATCTCGATGTCGCTCGACTCCTGTGGAGGCGGCGTGCCGCCGGCCTCAGCCTCCGCGTTCTCGCGCAGGGAGTCCTGCATCCAGAAATCGATGAGGCAGGTTGGATCGGCGCCGGATCGCATGCGGAATTTGCTTAGGGCGACGGTGCCGGAGAGGGTTTGGATGAGGCGGGAGACGGCGAGGCGCGCGCGGCGGAAGGCGGAGCCGGGGAGGTCGAAGGGGATGGCCATGAGGCCGACGTTGAAGAGGTTGTAGTCGCGGTTGAACTGATCGCGCGCGGCCGGGGTGAGGTAGGGCCCTGCGAAGACGGTCTGCGAGGTCTCGAGGTTGAGATCGCGGCAGAGGATGCGGAGCGGGATAGGTTTGGGGGAGGAGTCGGAGAGGGCGAGCCACTTGCGGATATGAGCGACGATGACTCTCTGCTGAATGTCGATGTAGGTGGAAAGGGCGCGGGGGGTGAAATTGGGAGCGATGCGGCGGCGGAGGTCCTTGTGCTCCTGGTCGAACATGTAGATAAGGTTGTGCTCGCCGAAGAGCTTCTTGCCGAAGGGGTGGCCGATGAGGTGGAAGGCGTCGGGGCGGACGTTGGCGAACACCTTGTGGGATAGCTCGGTGGAGCGCACGAAGACGATGAAGCGACCGACAAGGAAGTTGGCGGAGACGCCGAGGTCACGGGCGAGGACTGCCTGCCGCGACCAGAATCCCGTCGGGTTCAGAATCATCGGCAGCGCGCTGCCGAGGAAGGGGACAACGAAGAGCGGCCCCGGCAGCGGCCCTTTCTTACGGAGATACGACAGCTGCTCCCACAGAAACCACAAGGCCAACGCGCAGAGGAGATAAGGCCCGGATACTGACGCCGCCCTGCGGACGGCGTCTCCGGCGTCGTACAAGCCAGGCCAGGAGTATTCCATCAATCTCCTGCTCTTTGTCTCTTCTCTCTTCTCTGCTGCAGGAATGGTAAACTGTAGTGGTATCACACAAACTTGACTGCTCTCCTCGAAATGACCTGCCATGCAACCGCAAAGGGGGCTTTTATGCTCTTCGTTTTTTTTTTCTCTCTACATTTTTCAATAAAAAATTACAAAACGATGGATAGAAAAACAAAGAAATTCGAGAAGAAGAGAACGAATTCAGATTGTACAAGGAACGCAAGGACAGTCGCAATCTGGACTGCGTGGTTGGACCTTCTGTAATTGCTGAAGAAAGAAGCAGCAGCAGCAGCCGCCTGCTTGCGTCTCAAGTCTCAATGCAAATGCAAGAGCATGAAGTAAAAACAACAGCCTATTGCTCGCACCGGGAATGGTCAGCTTCGGTGGCCGAATCCTAAAACAAGAGAGGGAGCAGGCTCAAATGGCAAGCATCGGTCAAACAGCAGGGGGAAAGGCAGACACGGCAAGCAGGTCAGGGAGACGCCCACAGGGCAGCGGAGAGAGATGGACAGTCAAACTAGTTGGAAGTGCTGCTCACAGTTGCAACACATGGGCCATGGAGCAGGCGGCATCACAGGAACTGACCGCTGATGACAGCTATAGCTGTTGTCTTTGTTTAACCAAATCAGTTTGAGTTTCGGGCAGCTAACTGCCAATTGACTATAGACACAGTTGCCAACTAGCTATAAAATATAACACTTAATTAGATAAATCATACATGAGCTATTCTTATAATCTTATTTTATACACAGTAAGTATATGAGTTGATCAGAGATTGCCTCATTCTGAAACAGAATACTATAAATCATAGACTTGGGGTCATAAATCTATTCAATTTAGGAGAAGCTTATCCTAAAACAATTCTGTGACAGCAGTTTGAGGAACGCTTAAAAACAAGAACCACATTGCAATGTCTATATCTTATTACAAATATGAAAGTAGAATTCAAGTCATCCCGCAGAGAAAAGTCTGACGGTGATGAGATTTCCATAACAGTGTGGCTTAAGAACGGAAGCTAGGATTTGATAACAAACAGGAACCAACCTACATTTGCTATTATGAATGTCCGGAGAACTTATCCTTGTTGATGCAATGGAGCTGGTCGAATTCACTGCGACGTTCATTCGGCAGTTCTTAGATTTTCTTTTCAAGGATAGTTAGCTTAGGAAAACTTATGTTCAAACGTCTGAAGTTACACTATGAGGATAAAACATTACCTGTGCATTTTCACCAGTTCCACTCTTTGAAGGATCCTCTGCAGTGACCAATCAAAAAGGCAATCAGGGAGCAATCGGCAAAAAGAAAAGTCATTATGTTTCAGTTGAATAAATGCTTATGCTGAGATTGCAATCATTGAAAGATTTATTTTATCATTTGTTTATTCAGGCTAACAAATATCAAAGGTAGACAAGAACCAAGACAATGTAGAAAGTAACTGAAAACTTGTTGGTTCCTAATTTGTATGATTAAGGAACACACGTCATAATTATTTTATTGTTATATTGTTTCATCATAAACCTTCTCATGAGCCAAAGGGTTACTAAAAAAGCCAAAGAAAAATCAGTATCCTTAAACTATATGACAGGATATTATAAGTAGTTAAAAGCTCATCTAAGATGATATAACGACAATGACCTGTGTAATAACCACAATGATATATTAGCTTTACCTCCATCCTCAGGGATGTCAGAGGTCCACAATGTGAGATTATCCCTCAACAGTTGCAGAATCAATGTGCTATCTTTGTATGATTCCTCACTCAATGTATCCAACTCAGAAATTGCTTCATCAAAAGCTTGCTTAGCGAGATGGCAAGCCCTGAAAAAAGATTTAAAAATAACATGAAATATGTACCAAAAACCAAAAGGTTTTATTCGAAAACTGCAGCAGTTCATAATCATACCTTTCAGGTGAGTTCATGATCTCATAATAGAACACAGAGAAGTTTAGAGCCAAACCCAGTCGAATTGGATGTGTAGGAGATAATTCAGCCTCAGCTGCACTTGTAGCTGCCTGTTGGCAAGTTCATGACACTGATTAAATCACACAAATGATAGGGAAAATGTAGATAATTAGAATGTAAAGCAAAACCAATCTAACACATCGCCAACAAATTTCCAGGATGAAAACATCAAAATAGAACCCGCATAATGACAAAAAAAAAAAGATTTTCTTGTTTCATGCTATCTAAATACACAGAAATCAAACCAGGAGTTCTTAGGTGAGTCTGCAGCTTAAAACTGTAATAAAAAAAGGTTGTGATTGCTCAGTGATAAAAAGTTTTGGGATTTCCTTTAAAATTTTGAGTTTTAATTTCTGGAATTCTGTTTAATCTTTAAGAATTGTTTTAGATTTTAAAGAAAAGTTTTTGTTAGAGATTTTTTCGAGATTTTTGGGACAAGATAGGCCATTCTTTTACAAGAATTGGTCATATTGTCAGTTTAGAAAAGTTGAGAAAGACATTCTTCTGCGGTTGCAACTTGTAATATCGATGCACATCTGATAACAAGCAACGCCAGAAGATCATAAGAGAAGGGGAAAAAAACTCGTACAACAAATCAGGTCAAGTTGGTAAAGTATAAGAGAATAAAGCAAGCAAGTAATGCACATCATTAGTTCTTATTTACCTACAAGTGTTGCTTTAAAAGAAGCAAAACTAGGTCAAAAACACTAGCAAAATTTGAAAAATAGAGTAAGCATTGCACACGAAAGCGCTACCTCATACGCTTTCAGGGACTGATCAGCAACCTCCTTCTTCTCGTTTCCAGTCATGAACTCTGCCAGGTAGCGATAATAATCTCCCTTCCTACAATTCAAACCAGATTTCCAGATTAACCTCTAGAAACCTACACGAATTGACTCAAAATCTCAGATCTAGCCGACATCTTGTAGTAAAAGACCGAAGACTCCCCGTCCGTGGAGGAAGGAATGAGATGGCCGTCGATCAAAGTCATGATGTCGGTGCATATGTCAGATAATTCCGTCTCCACCTTCTTCCGGTACTCCCTAATCGTCTTCACATGCTGTTCGTTCCCCCTTGCTTCCTCCTTCTGCTCGATCGAGGATAATACCCTCCACGCGGCCCGGCGGGCCCCGATCACGTTCTTGAATCCTACGGAGAGCAGGTTCCGCTCCTCCACGGTGAGATCCACGTCGAGTCTCGCCACGTTCTTCATCGAATTCACCATCTCTTCGGGAGAGAAAACTACAGGGGATTAGGGTTGCGGGAACAGGAAAAGCGAAAGGGAGGGGGATGCGTGTACCTTCGTATCGCTCAGCCTGCTCAGCGAGCTTGGCGGTGTAGACGAAGCTCTCGCGATCCTTCTGCGATGCCATGGGAGGTGAGGGTGAGGTCTGATCGAAGCGATCTCGCTTCTTCTTCTCTGCTGCTGCTTTTCACTTCTGTTTCCGCAGCACGCGGAGCGCAGGTTTCGACGATAAAGCGAACAGAAGCAGACGAGTAAATCAGAAAGAGAGAACGTGGTGGACAGGGGATGGGTAATGAGTCTCGGCCGTCGGTGCCCGCTTCAGGATTCGTGAGAGAGATGATTGTAGTGTGCGTCAGCCGTTGGATACGACAGAAATGATGTCATAAGAAATTAGATCAAAATTTTCAATTTGCTTTGATTTGGTTCTATCAGAAGGAATTTTACATTTAAACATTAACTTTTTTAAATAATATTATACATTTAATTTTATTGTGGATAAAATTTCATATTAATTTTTTTTTCATTTAATGAAGCTTCATGAGAAAATATTTAGAATTGGCCAACTCAATAAATTCACACATATTTTTCCAGGAAAAAACTTATTTTATTAAATAAAATTATCTCCTTTTGCTATATGTCCTCTAGAATTCAATGGTTTACATGCTCATTTATGTATCATCAGTAAGATTGAGTACCTCCTCCAACAATTTGCAAACGGAGGACTTGAAGTCAGAAGGGACAGATAACTGCCGTGGCACTGCATCAAATGCCCACAATGCAAGGATTCTCATAGTATCTGATAGAATCACCTTCTCCTCTTTGCTTACTCTAAGATTCGCAAACTTGCAGTAGTCTCTTATCTTGCAGCCTCGACATACCTGAAAGGGGAAGAGATTTCAATGTGGTGTCCATCATATTTCAATCACAAATTGGAAGGATGATAAGCCGCCTTGCCGGTTGGCTGATCAGGTGATGTTTCTTTTTTCGTGCACAGATTCTTTAAAGCATAAAAAACTTAAAGCGGAGCTCTTTGAGTTCACAGCTCCAAGGTGTCATCGATCAATTCAACAAAGTGCCATAAAACACAGGGCCGCCTATCAGTTCAAGGAGAATTGTCTAATGGTACCTTGGATAACTGTTTGATTGAAACTTGCAAAACTGATTAATGGCACCTTGCAAAACTGATTAGTGGTACCTTGAAGTTATGAATTCAAAGAGTTTGATTTAAGATTCGTGTGCACATAAGAACCACCTCCTTCACATGATCAACCGTAGAAGGAGCCAGCGTAATAGAATTGTTCGACAAAAGCACACTTACAACATCTTCTTGAATGCTGAAAAATGAACGTAGTCTTTTAGATGCGAATACTGTTTTCCTCTCGACCGATGGACAACCATAAAGAGCAACCTTCTTCAAGTGACTTCCTGACAGCCACCTATATAGGAAAGATTAAAAGCTTATATAAAAGTCCACAAAACAAAGTTAAACATGTGAGAATTACCAGAACAATACATTCAGTTGCGGAAGAAGCAAATCGGAATTGCAGAAAAGCAAATAGCAATTATATATGTTTAAGTGAGTTGCAATATATACCAGTAGATGTCGAGTGCCAAACAAGAAACACGAAATTAAGAGAAGATGTGCAAAGCAAGAATTGTACAGAGTGCCAAACAAAGTTAATATAGTTTCACATTAAAAAAAAACAAGTTATCATAATGTTGGATAGGGTGGGTACCAAATTAAAGGTGTCTAATAAGAGAAGTCTGGGAAGCCAAATGAGAAACTTGTTCTTTTTGATTGAATGGTGAGCACAGGGCAAGCCATGAGCTACTATTGGATTCATGGTTTCATGTAGTTGAATGATGTTCTTTTAATTTCTACAGAACTTTACCTTTATTTTGACACTTGATCTTCTTTTCAGAGCAACCATGGAGTTCCTTGTTCGTGTAATGCACTTCTATTCTTGTATAATTGTAGTCCTGATGATAGTCACAACAAGAAGTCGTATTTTTCAAATATTTAGGGGATGAATCTTAGTAACACAGACATCATCTAGATCCCTTTTAATTATGTTATATTTATCCACACTACCTTCTAATTTGCCTACTTGCTCTTGAATATATTCATACAATCTGATACTATATAGCTTAGTGCAAACCAAACCGTGCATGAATCACATTTTTTTTACTTTATCAGTCTAATAATCCCACAATTCATTCAACATTCCTAACTTTGTTCATACAACTAATTAACAAAAAGTAATTTAACCTAAGGGGTATTAATATCTTAAGCATTCTTACATTAATCTTGAATATTAGATTCAAGATATTAGATTTCTTGCTTACAAAAAATATCTTATCCAATCATCTAAGTTTAGTTTATTTTTGAATTATTGGAAAAATTGAATTTCATACATCCATAGTTCTTTTAACCTAAATCCTTTACTTTATTCAGCGTGCATGTTTATTCACAGTAAAAATTGAAAGTTCTTCCATTTCCATGCACCTTTAATTCACAACATTTTGGGAACCATTTAAGATAATCAAGCCTACGAAAGAAACCAAATGATCTACTCTGCAGAGCTTTCAACAACTGGGTGGAGATTGGCATAAATAGTAGATTTTACAAACTGCTGCTTCAGCAGCATTCATAAACAGATTTTCAAGCTTCATTAGAGGACTTAAAATTTAAGGGAAAAGAAATCCATGTTATGAGATAGCTTCTCATGCACTTTGTGCACCAAATATACGATGAAAAATAATCTCCAAGGACGACATGAAATAAATAGGAAATCACTAATATAGTGTGTTAGGTGCACCCCACAGGACCGTCAAGGAAGGGTGCGAATACACAAGGGGGGTGGAAGGAATTGCCAACAATTTGACCAATTACAAGGGCAGGCAACCATATTGGTTACCAAAAATTAACAATGCTTTTGTTCAACTTGATATATACCTTGTTCAGTTTTCCCCTTCCCTTTTACTAAATTTTTGGTACTTGGTAGCACATCCATTACTTGTTAGAAGAACTACATTGGTGATCCTTCTTCTTGTTCCTCATTTTCTCATCATAATCAGTTTATTACAGCTACACATTTGTTATCCACTTGTTTTATTTCTGCTATACATACTATAGTGAATATTTAATCCTTCCATAGGGTAAAGGTTTGAAGATTTCATTCTTTTCAGGATGCTAAACATTCTACTACAATTCTTCCCTTCTTTTTCCAATATTTTTCGATGTAACAAAAATCGGCAAAGAAAATTAGTCAATAATCAAACATACAGTTGAATAAGGTAAAAAAAACAAAACTTGCTTACTTTGCAATCTCTTGCTGGTCTTGCCCATATTTCTCCGCAGCTGATTTCACGAACTGTCTGGAGTACATATTTGCCGGCAGGACGGATACCTCCTCGGTCTTCAATGAAGTCATCCGAGAGAAGTTTTCCAACTTAAGATAGCCCTTCTCTCGCAACCGTTCCACAAGCGCCACAGC
Organism: Curcuma longa; assembly: GCF_044706935.1. NCBI lineage: Eukaryota > Viridiplantae > Streptophyta > Magnoliopsida > Zingiberales > Zingiberaceae > Curcuma > Curcuma longa. The sequence continues at coordinate 8,662,119 of NC_133863.1, forward strand.
TTCCTTAGGTAGCTCTTTGGGCCACTCTTTCTGCTCAAAGACCCGATACTGCACCGAGCTCGTCGAAGGCGTCGAATTTTTTTCCTTCTTGCTACCACCGTCATGCTTGGAAGACACAACGACTACCGAAACCGGCCTGGGCTTCGGCTTTGCGATCGAGGAAAGGCTTCCAGGCTTAGACACCTCCGTCACGGAATCGACGGAGGAGGCATCAGAGATAGAGGAAACCGACCTCGGCGAGGGCAAGAAAAGGAAACAAGGATCGGAAACCCTAGAGGCGGCGGTTCGAGCGGCATTTGAGCTAACGACGGAACAAGGTAGAAGCTCCCGCAGAGAGCCACGGAGGAAGCGATTGAAGGCGGCGGCTTTGGAAGGGACCATTTCACGCGCCAGAGTGGAGGCGGCGACGGACTACCGACGGCTACTGAGAAGAGACGTCGAGGCGGCGCTCTCGAACAACGGCGAACTGCGTCACAGTTCGCATTAAAACCGGCTCAGTCTCGGCCCAACCAAGCGTGCCAATCGGAGCGGGCCGCGAATGGCCCGGCCCATTTGCCATCAGTGTGCGATCTAGACCGGTTCACTTTATATTTCCTGCGATCAAAAACTTGACTCTGAATCACCAAGTCAACCACATCAAAAGTTTGGTCCTCAACATCTCCTTGAATCACCAAGCTAAGTCAACCACGTCAAAAAGGTTGGTCCTCAAGATCTCGTTGAATCACCAAGCTAAGTCAACCATGTCAAAAACTCACTGCGCGTCTGATAGATAGAAAACAAAGAGAACACAAGTCCAGCTGACTAACACAGTTCAGTGCATACGCATGCATGCATATATATTTACTAGCCACAACACAGTTTTGACATTGAGATTAATTAAGACAAGTCTCAAATACATAATTGCCACACACACACACACTTAACTTCCTAATTAAACTAGAACTCTCTCCACTTAGCTTAGTCAAATGACACACATGCTCTTCATAATTAGTCTTCAGTGTGCAAGTAGCTGCTCGATCTCCTTGATCTAACAAGCCATGAAGTTCCATTCATGATCACCAGTAGTTATCTACACATTCAGTTGAACATGAACAAATTAATTAATCAATAATTATCTAATGAAAAAGATGCAGATTAATGAAGTGCATAGATACTATACTCCAGATGAGTAGTGTAATCTTGACTGTGTTGTGCAGTACTGTTCACTTGTAAAAAGTTCCTCCTTGAATCATATGCCGGCATGGCCTCAAATTCACTAGTCGATGTCACTTGCTGCTGCTGCTGCTCATTATCATTTATCTGTCCATATCGTTAATCAGTCACCTCTTTTAAACTAATTATGGTTACAACTCATCAGATTATTCATGCATGTATTGAAGAAAGAGAGAAAGGAATTGACCTTGTTCTTCAGATACATGTTGTCCTTTTGCAGCTCCATTTCCTGGATAATGAATCACTCAGAGATCATATATATACGCCAACAAATTAAGTTATATCGATAATTAGATCTTATAATTACCTTTTTCTGTGTGTGCTCAGTGTCAGCAAACAGTAACTCATTCTGAAATAATCAAGATCGACTGTGAGCACTTTTGAAATGTAACAAAGTAGATGTACGTAATTTGTTGACAGAATGAAGAAATATAATCTACCTTTTTGGATCTTATTTTGTTTAATCCTTTCTCTAATTTAGTCTCCAGTTGCTTCAGGTCCCTTAGGTTCATGGATCCAAGAGTCTCACCCATCAAACTCCTAATAAATTAACAGTTAAACTATTGTAGGAAAGGAAGTAATTTACAACTTTAATTAATTACAAGCAGTAATTTAATAATGATCTGACCTGTTTGTTGTGAGTAAATTGTTGATCTGCTGATGCAGTTTCCATGCTTCTTGCTGGTAGTACTGCAAGATCATATATAGAAGCAAAGAAGATAGCTAGGTAGTCTTAAATCATAGATATATAGTTATATATATTGATCGATAGGTAGTGTTAAATATCATATCGACAACCTTATTGACATCGAAAAAGAGTTGTTAAGCACACATAACATATCAACACATGTTATATATATATATATATATATATATATATATTTTGAGAGATCCGATCCAGTTTCTTGTTTTTGTTATATTAATAAAGAAAAACATATATATAGACCAGTGATTTATGATAGTGCACACATAAAATGAAAATAATGAAGAAGAAAGTTGATCTACTATTGATTACCTGAGCATTTGCCTCTGAAACAAATCCAAGGCTGCTGGTCTCATTGCATGCCTTCCTGTACCTATCAATGGTTGCTCTCGCACTGCACAATTAAAAGGGCAATTTTGGTGTTTATGGCTAGCTCACTTATTAATTTGAATGAATGTATAGAATGAATTAGAATGGAATTTTTTGTTTTTGTTTTCAAAATTGTGCTATCTTGAGTTTTTGTGAATCTTGTGTAGGTTTCAAACTAGTACTTGTTCAATTTCAATAAGTTACGATAGAAGAGGAATAACTATTTAGAGGTAATGGAATATCCTTTCAATGATAAACAAATTTGAAGAATATCCAAAACTTTAGTCTACTAATTCGAAAGCTAGTTTGAACTATGTTATATATAAAATTATAACTCCACAAACAAACTTCAAAAATGAAATTAACCACAAGTTACTAAAGCATGCACATCAACACGTATACGTACACCCACCGTGCAACAATCAAAATCTTAAGAGCGTGTTTGGTTCACGTTATCATATATAACTTTAATTGATTATATGATTATCAAATCACATAATCAAAGTTATGAAGAATAAAATATAATCTAATATTATTTAGTTCAATTTAAGTAATGTAATAAAAAATTATTTGGTTAGAGATTTTGATGTACAACTTAGTTTAAAGGTTTTAGGATTAGGAATCTAGGAAATAAAATATATAATATTATTAATATTATTAATGGTGATATATATAAATAAATAAATTCAAATAATATTTTAGAATTTTCTATTATTTAAGAATTTTTTAGGGATAATTTTGTTGGGCTTTATATTAGATCTATTTAGTTTATTTCAATTATATCTAATAGTTGATTAATTTAATTAATCAAAGATTTAATCAAAAATCTAAGTTAAAAAAATTGTGTCCTTGTCTCTCACACACATGATCGTGTATCTGTGTTGTCGCCACTGCTTATCACCTCCGACTCTCAGTGGGCTTCTGCACTAAGGAACGGCGGTGGCGTCTAACTAGCAGCGCCCTACTGCTCGTGTTCATCGACCGACCCCTGACAAGCCTTCCGCATGAAGGAACAATGGTGGCAACGTACTGCGGCTAATTCTAATTCAAAAAAATGTCACTCTATCGAAAAAATCGTCGTTTCTCTAGATTTATAATCCCTTTGTTGATGTGTTTATTTATCAAAATATAAACTCATTATAACTTAAATCAAATAAAATTATGATTGAAATATAATCAAGATTATCAATCATAATCTTAAACCTACAGTTTGGGATATACCTATGCCCCTGCCACATTCCCAATCTTTTCGTAGACCCCCAATCGAGAACCAAACTCACAGTCCAATTGAATCAAACCAAAACTCATTCCACACGGCATCACCCAAAGTTGGGAAGGTGGTGTAACATCACCCCAAACCCTAATAGTTAATTATGCTGATAAATTCATTAATGAACTCCTAGTTCCCACACCCCACGTCCCATCCATCTCCCATTGGCCTATCGACTGCCGCGCTGGCACAAGATCCCACACATGATTGGTGGAACTACGCCTACCCATTTGTCCACTGGGTAATTGTGTAAAACACCCTTTTACACGTTGAACTACTTATTTTTATAATCCCCATGCAAAGCCTGGGCAGTACTTTTACGTGCTGCCACTTAATATTTGGCTTCATCATGTTTATTGTATATGTGATTGAGAGTATTTTATAGTTTGGGAGAGAAGAAAGGATTTGGAACCCTAATTCAGTGCTGGAGAGAAACCATTGCTTCCGTGTACACTTCGAGCAACAGTAGTTCTTATTGAAATATATAGAGAGAAACTAACCCTGAAAAAAACAATAAAAGTTTATATCTCAGCATTAATTTTCTAACTACTCGAGAGAAACCCTAAATAGGTGGGTGGTCTGCACTTTGGCAAGAGGGTGGAGATCGAATGTGATCAGCATACAGTGATTATATTAACCTCGTAGAAGTAATGGCAGGGGAAATTAAGGAGAGGAAGGAAAAAGAAAATGTAGAAAGCAAATGATCAGATCTACTACTAGTAAGAACAGATCTCGTATTGTAGAGACCTAAAACAAAAAGGTGAAAGATTTCGACTAAAGTGTACGTGGTTCACAAAATGAAAGTGGCCGATCGAGCAAAAAGTACAAAATCTCTCAAGTGTCTCGTATCGAAGGTTTAGGCGAAAAATTAGTTAGGAGTCGAGGGTAGATGATGATAACCTATTTGTGGCGTACTCGTAGAGGCGGCCGCGGCCGGAGAAGATGATGAGTGCGACCTCGGCGTCGCACAGGACGGAGAGCTCGTAGGCCTTCTTGAGGAGGCCGTTGCGACGCTTGCAGAAGGTAACCTGGCGGCTCGTCGTGTTCTCGATCCGCTTGATCTGGATCTTCCCACGCCCCATCTTGGAGTTGGATGTCCCTGCTGCAGGCTCCAGCTTTGCCAGTCTTTCCTACTGTGAACTATGAGAAAAACAACAGAGTCGAAAGCAAATAGAACGATCGAGTTAATTAAAAAATATGCATATATATCCAAACTATTAGCTATATATATATGCTGTGTGCTCGATCTGCTCCATCACTTACCAGTATACTCCACACGAATGGGAAAGTGCAGGAGGAGGAGGAGGAAGCAAGTGAATAAGAGAAAGCTCGATCGAAGAGATGATGATCTAACTGGAAGAGGAACAAGTCAATTAAATAGCCAGAACTGTGACCTTCCTTCCTTAAACCATTCACTATGCTGTAGACTGCCTGTGAAGGTACTCAATGCAGGCCCTGTGGGTCCTAATCATACGAGCTGATATATGGTGCAAGGACTGTGGTCTATTGAATGAGCTAGCTAGGCATGGTGAAGCATTTCCATCATTAGCTCAATTCCAACTGTGGTGGAAATCTAGAGACTGTACAATGAGCTAGAAAGAGAGAGAGAGAGAGAGAGAGAGAGATCACACGAGTTACTGCTTAATATAATTAAGCTTGTGATGATCAATTCATTATATCTATGTCAAAGTCATTAAGAACGGGCCTAACCCTTATGAGATGCCAAATTTGCGCCTAAATCTCTGCACCGTAATCCCTCTCTCAATGTGATCATATATATGAGTTAGCTAGCCTTAATCAGCTAGTGTGATCATAAAGCACAGTCATGGCACTTCTTCCAAACACTCCTCTAGATGCGTGCAGTCCTGATTATCTGAAAGAAATTTAAGGGTGAGGGTGCAGTAACGCAGAGGATGTATAACAGGAATTAGACTCCTGGGTTTGGAGTGCTGGGTACAAGCTCCTGCAGAAAATGTCGACGAGAATTAATTCATTATTAAATCCAGCAGCAGCAGAAGAGAGTCGCCCTCTGCAGGTACACAGGCATGCAGTGCACAGACCCATCCCAACCTCACTTATTCTCCTTGTTTACTCAAAACACGGGCCTTAATTGAGATAAAGGTTAAAGCTTCTTCGCCATAATCATAGCACTTCTTCAAGCTCTCATCCATGTAAATGAATGTATTCGTGGTATCGCAACTACTGATAGCAAACCTCTTCCTTCAACAGCAGAAAAAATAAAACTAAATTAATGTTTTTTCTTTTCCAGTGCAATGAAAAGAAAGTTGGGCGATTTAACTCCGGCCGATCCCAAAAGAGAGAAAAGCCAATATTAAAAAGACAGAGAGAGAGAGAGAGAGAGAGAGCTTAATTAATTAATCTTTCTTACCTATCAATCTCCTTTTGCATGTTCTTTACATCAAAGAATCTGGTGCTTCCAATTTATTGAAGAAGGACGTGGTAAAGTGAAGTGAAACCAACAGTGGAACATGGTAATTAAATCAGTAAAAGCATCGGCTTTTGCTTGCACCTGCAGAGAGGATACTGCAGTATAGCTAGTGGTTCCCTACAAACTAAGAACAAAACTAGTTATCGCAGCTGGACATATATGATCAAGGTCAATCAGGATTTATGTGTAAGAATTCTGAAAACTGTTTTGTAGCTAGGTTAAAAGCAACATGAACTTCTCATTGGTAATCTTTTAATTAGATGTGGCGTATTTAGCATCAGATGCAGAAACTGGTTGTCAGGAACAAGGAGTTTTATTTTAATTCTAAAAAAATATTTTTTAAATAAATCTCGCTCTTAAGAATTCATTAGATGATGCCCTTATTTAATCAAAATGATAATATTTAGACTCTTAAAGAAACTAATAAAGAAATAATTAATGTCCAAAGAATGTTAGAGAATCTGCGCCTTTGAAAGAAAAAAAAAACTTGAGGCATTTATTAAATTTGTGAGAATTCACCTATATTTAACTGATAGATGAAGAGATAAGGATAGGTCACAGTGGCCACCGGGCTAATATCAAATAGTTGTCTAATTCCTTAACTTATTCATATTAGATGGTAACAAATAAAGTTTTTTTTAATTAAATATTGTTGACAAAATAATTGTTCCCATATGGAGGAAAAAAAACTTAATTTCTTAAGTTATTAGGCAACTAATAGATTGCCTAACTAAATCATTCTTCTTAAAACCTAGCTAGCTACCATATAAACATTCAACTTAGACATTAAAACTTCTCTATTTTTCATTTGACAATAATATCTTCTAATTTTGCCCTTTATACTTGCAATGCTTCCCATTTCTCTACATTTCAAACATTATATATCTCCCCTTCTATAATAAACCTTTGCTTTCTTTGTAATCAACCTCTAATTTTTTTTCTAAAAGCAAATGATATTTGCAAAGTACACGAGGTGAATTATACATTTCACACGAAGGTGAGTTTTTAATTTTGTTGTAATTTTATTGTTTCTTGTTTTTATGTAAATTTGTAAAAGTATATTTTGTTTATGATTCATTTATGATAAATCAAGATAAGAGATAATCACATTGATAATTAAGCAAGGATAAAATGTAGGAGCTCAACTATGATTGATAATTCTTCAGGCCATCGTCATGATCATGCGTTCCCTTGCAGGTGATGAGCAGGTGGAGTAGTGGCGGCAAGGCACCGGCAAAGAAGATGGCGAGACCAGGAAACGGCATTGTGTTCCCAGTTCTTGCCTTTGCTCTCCTCATCCTGGTCATGTACTTAACCTTCGGCGCCATCGAATTCTGGCCTGGTCAGGCGCCGCGCAAGCTGAGGTTTGTGGAGAGGAATGGCAGCCAGTTCATGGAGGAAGGCAGGGCGTTCTACGTCAACGGGTGGAACTCCTACTGGCTGATGGATCAAGCAGTAGAGGAGTCGAGCAGAGAAAGAGTAACAGAGGTGTTCCACGCTGCTGCGACAATGGGGCTAACTGTGTGCAGGACCTGGGCCTTCAATGATGGCGCCTACCATGCTCTCCAGACCTCTCTTGGCGTCTTCGATGAGAAGGTCTTCCAGGCACTGGATTGGGTGATTGTGGAAGCACAGAAGCATGGCATCAGGTTGCTGCTCAGCCTGGTGAACAATCTTGAAAACTACGGCGGGAAGACACAGTATGTGAAGTGGGCTTGGGAGGAAGGATTGGAATTGAGTTCTTACGACGATTCTTTCTTCTTTGATCCCTCCATCCGCAGTTACTTCAAGACCTACCTCAAGGTCTCAAAATTCCTGCTTTTCTTTATGATCTGATCCTTGCAATTCTCGTGCTGTCATGATTTTTTTCCTTCTTTCTTTCCTTTTCTTGATTATCTCCTTGGTAGACAATATTGACGAGGAAGAATCACTTGACTGGAATCGAGTACAGAGATGATCCAACAATATTTGCGTGGGAGCTGATGAACGAGCCACAGTGTCGCTCTGATGTGTCTGGTGACGTTCTTCAGGTATGTGTCGATTTCTATTTCAGCTCAGATATGCGAGGGAGGAATTTGAGTTGATGGTTTGGATCGGAAGAAACACAGGCATGGATTGAGGAGATGGCGGAGCATGTGAAGGCGATCGACGAAAAGCACTTGTTGACGGTCGGGTTGGAGGGGTTCTATGGGCCTACGAGCTCGTCGGAGAAGGAAGATATCAACCCCGGGAAATGGTACGGCAAGCTTGGCTCTGATTTCCTGCGCAATTCCAGGACTCCCTCCATTGATTTCGCCTCAGTCCATATCTACCCTGATCATTGGTACGCTGTCGAAGTTGGAATGCTCTTAAACGACTAGTTGAAACAAGGAAACAAGAAAGTTGTATGAATCTATGTTTTTTTCGCAGGTTGTCGCAAGCGAACTTGAGCGAGAAGATGAGCTATACCTCCAAATGGGTGGCTTCGCACATCGAAGATGGCAAAAGGGAGCTGAACAAACCCATCTTGTTCTCCGAATTCGGCCTCTCCAACAAGGTCAAGGGCTTTGAAGACTCCCACCGGGTCATGTTCTACAGGTCCATGCTCGACACCATCTACGACTCTGCGACCAAGAACGGGGCTGGCGCCGGTGCACTGGTTTGGCAGTTCTTGGTTCGCGGAATGGAGAAGTACAACGATGAGTTTGGGATCGTCCCTGGGGAATTCCCGGCGATCGACGAGCTGATGAAGGAGCAGTCATGCCGGTTGTCGGCGCTGCGACAGGGCAAGGACTACTCGGCACAAAGAACATCTGCAGATTGCTGAACAAGTTAATTGCGATTCTTCTAAATAGATATATAACAAACCTATTTTTTTGCTGAAATGTAATTGTTATCGACTTGAGAAACACTTCTCTTGGTCAAATCAATACAAGGATTTGTCCATTCCATTCTGTACATTGAACACGCGCAGGTAAACTTCTTCAGTAGATCAACAACCTGATTTGTTGCTTAGCAAGTCAGCCGATTAGGCCCAGGCCCAATCTAAGTTTTTTTCTCAATTGAAGGAAGGAAAATCTTATACTCATAGAGGCACTTGACTGTAGACCCATAAAAAACCTGCAAGTTTTTTCAGAACGTCCGTCAAAGCTGATGGATGGGCACTGAGAGGGACATCAAAGCTCTGCAGGGCACACTGCAGTTCGGGGTGCACAAAAGTCATGAGAGGGAGCCCATTGAGATGCCTAGGCTTTGTCCTTGCTCTGGAAATCTCGGTGCAAAGGAGATTCATGGACCATCTTCGTACGTGAAACAATCCCAATGAAAATAATTGGTGGAAATTGAGACAGAATTGTTGTGCAGGGTTTTCAATAGATTTAATGGAAATGCCTCGGTACGTTTCCCTCTGTCTAATAAATCCCCCCCTCTTTTCACTTCGCCTTTCCATGTCCTCTGTCGACTGTCAGTGCCTCCATTTGATTCTTGTTGCCACTCTCACTCTCTCTGTCGAGCAAGATTAGATTTTGATCGTCTAATTAGCTTCCAGGACGGAGATTGAACCCGAGGATTACGTCAAAAAGTTGCCTTTTTTTGCTTCGATCCATTCTTGAGTGGCACAATTGCGGGAGGGAGCACAAAAAAGGTGGCATTTTGGCGTTAATGGCGGATCTTCCCGCCTCTTTTGAGTTGAAAAGCAGTGCGAATTCCTTGTCGTCGTCCTCCTCCGCTTCGCCGCCTTCTGATGCGGGCGGTCGGGGGAAGGATGGCGGCGCGAAGCGGCAGCGCGACCTGAGCGGGCATCCCCTGTTTCGCGGCGTGCGGATGAGGAACTGGGGCAAGTGGGTGTCGGAGATCCGAGAGCCGCGCAAGAAGTCGCGAATATGGCTGGGGACGTTCCCTACGCCGGAGATGGCGGCCCGCGCCCACGATGTCGCCGCGCTGAGCATCAAGGGCCCATCCGCCGTGCTCAACTTCCCGGAGCTCGCAGGGAGGCTCCCCCGGCCGGCCACACTCTGCCCTCGCGACGTCCAGGCCGCCGCCGCCAAGGCCGCCGCAATGGAACTCAGCGAGCGGGCGGCGGAGCCCCCGGCCGCTGCCGAGGCCGACGACGAGCTCGGGGAGATCATGGAACTGCCGCCGCTCGAAGGCTGCCGCTTCCTCGACTCGGCCGATTCCAGTTTCGAGTTCCTGTACGACGACTGGGTCGACTCATGGGCAGAGCCGCCGCATCTGCTGCCGTCGCCGGAGTGCGGGGATCCGCTCTGGGCGGCGCCGGAGGAATCGTTCCCTGCAAGCTTCGAAGCACTTCTATGGGATTAATTAAGGATTAATCTGTACTTAAAATTCAAAACCACCCCTAATGTTCATCAATCTCCCTATGCCCTTTAGTTTTTTTCCATTAGGGCCCTTGCTTTTTCCAATATTCCCCGTGTGAATTATCCATGTTTTAATAACTAAACACTCTCTCTCACATAAATTATAGTAATTTTTGATAAATCTCAGTCAGTCTCATAGACTCAATCCCTGTGGTGGCCGACCTCGGTCCCACAGAAATTTCCCACCGACCATCAGGGTAAATCGGGAAGCGCATACGGCGGCCAATCCAGATGTCCGGCATCCTTTGATTGTGTTCCCCATTTGGAAGAAAATTCTTACAAATACGCCGTAGCTGGGGATCGAACCACGGGTCTTTTTTTTATCCCCGAGGCAATGGTGCAACGGTAGGACATCCGGATTGTAACCTAGGGACCCGCGGTTCGATCTCCAGCTACGGCGTATTTGCAAGAATTTTATTCCAAATGGGGAACGCAATCAAAGGATGCTGGACATCTGGATTGGCCGCCGTATGCGTTTCCCGATTTACCCTAGTGGTCGGTGGGAAACTTCCATGGGACCGGGTCGGCCACCCCCAGAGATTGAGTCCACGAGACTGACTGGGATTTATCATTTTTTTATAGTAATTTTTGGCTACAAATTATCATAATTATGGCTATATAATTGAATTGCCAAGGTAAAACAAACAAAATTACTTGTCTTAGGATAAAAGAACAACTACCCTTATCGAGAACATAGGTGAGACATTGCATTTGGCCATCACAAGTGTGACAATTCATTGTCCCCCCTTGAAAGGGAAATTTGTTGTCGTCTAAAGTATTTATTTTCCTTCTTTCTTTCTTTCTAAAAGGACATCAAGAAAGGGAAAATTGAAGTGGGTCCTACAAAGTTATGTATTTGGAAGGATGTAGAGGAAAGTAAAGAGGGGATCTAAAATATCAATCCTTAATTTGTAAACACTAATGTTAAAGGTTGTAGATTCATATTTCCTTCTACACTAATGTTAAAGGCGACAAAAGGTAAGTACAAACTCATACTCTCTTTCTCATGTAATGTTTTCTAAGACTAATATTTCACCTTATTAAGGTTATTAATTAAGATAATTACATGATTCAATTTTTTAGATTTTCATAATTGTGATCTTATCTTAATAACCAAGGATTCTATTTAGTGCTAAAAAACTCTTCATAATAATAGATCACAAAGACTTTCTAATCACCCTTTTTACAAGCTAAGTTTGTAATCATCCTAAACTATTCATATCGATTTTAGGGTTTAAAATAGTTATGGGAGTTAGAAAGTTGACTCATGAAGTTTAATTTTTTTTCTCCCCTTTCATTATATTAACAATAATGTGATCGATGAATTCACCATGCAAGTTTGGCATATTAAACTACAATTAATTGGCTTATAAGTTTTGATATTATATGTAATGTCACTGATCAAATGATAATGATGAGTTTAAGTATTCCATATTGGTCACAAGGTCCAAAACCCTACAATATTGTGATTGATTAGTTTATGAGATTCGACGATCTGTAACGTGGCCAATTAGTTAGATGGATTCATACTACTTATATAAATATAAGAGTGATATAATAATATTAATTAATAATATGATACCTAATATGGTGGAGAAAGCTGAGCACCACGTGGCATAGTCTAACCAAAAATCAAGCTGAGCTGACAATCAAAGTCAAGTCAAATTTGAGTCAAGTCAAGTTGAGTTCGAGTTAAATTGGCCTCCAATAGAAGACCTCAAGTTAATCCCATCCGAGTCACATCCAAATTTGGTTCATCCAAATTGAAACTCTGATTTAACTCGGCAATTGCTAAAACATCGATCGCCAAGGGGCATGGTTGTTGAACCAGGGTCAGGGTCATGGTTTTTCAGTTATCAAGAGGTGTCTCTCAGTAAATAACGGAAGAGGTCTGCCCTTTGGGAACCAAAGTCATCCTCTCGCTTTCTATTTATAAATAACTGGTTGCAGCATCAAGACAAATAATTCATATTGTTTTCTACTCTCTACTACTTACTTTCTTCCTTTTTCTCCAATAATTGACTTGAACGTCGAAGAAGTTTTGCCAAGATTCGCCTTCGCCCCTTTTTAACCTTTCCTCGAGTCTTTCCAGATCTCTATCTGAAAATTGCCGCACTCAGTAGTTAAAAGTTGACTCCTTTGAAGCCCGACTTCTTTGAAACTTGACTTCTTATTTGAAACCTGACTTGAAGAGAACCTAACTTGATCAGTATCCAGCGAGTCGAAAATGCTCGACTGTGGTTATTTTACTGAGTTCATCCCATACCTTGATGTTGAACCAGATTAATACCCATAAAAATATGAAAATAAAATGACAATAATAAATTAGAAAGTATATTTTTAGAAGTAAAATAAGTATAACGTACGTTTGCATTTAAAAAGTATATGTTTGAGGGATTAATTTAAACATAAAAAAGTAAAATCAATTTTAAAATTTGAATGCCGAAGTTATATTCTTTAGTGTCACAGGCGGATCTATTGTTTATCCACGTCATCGACGGGTGGTATGGCGACGGCATGGAATATCTAGAAAAGATTCGAAAGCGACTGTCGGCAGCCTCAACGAACCACACGTGTCCCGTTGGTGGGCCCGAGACGAGGAGATTTCACAAATCGTGTCCCGGGCTACACAGAAGGTCCTGTATGAGATTTGCGGTTGCGGCTGTCGAAAAAAAAGATTATGTCGGATTATTAATTAGATTGCGTGTGGCCTTTAACTTCACACTAATTTTTCTTTCAGAACGATATAAATATAATAAATATATAATTATTTAAAACTATAAATTATATTTTTATTTGGGGCAAATGGAAGATGCATGACATAAACCATTTATTCCATATTTATCTCATAATTATTTTTGTTCTATTTATTTATATATTCAACAAGATGGAGATCGAGAAGTAAATTGTGATTCCTTCCATTCTTTCTCAGGTGACATCTCACACCTAATTTTCGAACAAAAATCTTTTATGTCCTGTTCCAAGCGATTCGCAGTACCTTTAATTATTGATACAATATCGAGGCTACTTGCTAATCTATCCATCTTAAAGAGTTCATAAAGAAGGAAATTAATATAATTACAATGTGTGTACAAATATTATTCGATAACAAGCTGTTTATTAACTATTCATATTAGCATCCAAATGATTCTTAGTCCTTGTCACATGAAATTTGCAATAGGAAAAGATGCTCGGTGGCACTTGCTACAATTAACCAAAAGACAAATATATACACAATTAATGCCATCGTTATCATGCCATTTTCCACCTCCAAGGATTTATTAGTTGCTTGAATCCAAATTCATATATATGATCTTGCTTTCTTTATGTACCATGCATGCAAAGTACGTAGGTGGAATCAATCATGGTGATATATGTAGATGTAGGTCATTAATATTATATATACACTTGGAATTAACTAATAATTAGATGGCTTGTAATTAGTGTGATATGCTCTTGATGATTGTTTAGGGATTTATCCATTTTTTATTTATAAAAACATTTTTCAGAATGGATGGTTAGTTAGGGTGCTAGCTCTTTTCCACCGTGCAAGATTTCACTAGACTAAGACAGGTTAACAACAATACAAAAGAAAGAAAGAAAGATCTTCAATTCATTGAGAGAAAAAGAGAGATTTGTCACTTTCTTAATTTTCTCATCGAGTTTTTTCTTTCATGTTTGTTGGTAAAATTATTAATGACTTTTTTCTAATTATAATGTTATAGAAGTTATTATTGGCATAGTTGAATATTAATGACTTAAATGTCATTTAAAACATTAAAATTAAATACGGATGTTAAGTGGAAGAAGGTGAGTTTATTTAATTTGACATTTCAAGAGTTTCATTATACATGATCATTAAAAAAAACTCATAAATAACGACGAATTTAACAACCAATTAAATTTTGATTACTAATTTAGCGATCGATTTTTAATTTCGATTTTTACATAGCGACCGAAATTAAAAATTGATCGCTAAATTAGCGACCAAAATTTAATCGATCGCTAAATTAGTGACCAAAATTTAATCGGTCGGTAATTTACGACCGAAGTTAAAATTCGATCGTTATTTAACAACCGAAATTAAAAATCAGTTGCTAGATTAGCGATCGAATTTTGATTGGGTCGGTAATTTTAGAAATGAACTGCATATGCACTGATGATGTTTCGTATGCACTGATGATAATCCCAATTTAGGATAATCCCAACTAGATTTGTGATCGAATTTAAAGTTTGGTCGCTAACTTTAGCGATCAATCCCAAATTCGATCGCTAAAATTAGCGACCAATTTTAAATTCGGTCGCTAATTAGCGATCGAATTTGAATTCGGTCGCTAAATCGAATTACGACGAATTTTTTTACGATTTTTTTTTGAAATTTAGCGACCGAATTTTTTATCGCTAATCAGGTTTATTTTTGTAGTGGATGCTTTGTCTTAGTTCATGGTTACAGAATTAGATTTGAATAAATCAAAATTAAGCATAAGGTATAAACTACTCATACAGTCGTACCAATTTGATATTTTTTTCCCTTGATACTTCACTAATGAATTGGCATCATGTTTCTAAAGAAATCATAAGATTAGCTCTAGCCTTACTTTGATACCTTACATAATTGACCATGGGGATTTGAACTCATTCAATAAAAAGACAGGTGCACCACGCTTTAGTCAATATAAAGTATCGAGAAAAGATCTATTATACACAGTCTTATCCTATATTATATAAGGTTATTTTCGTAACTCAAATTCATGACCATCAGATCACACAGCAACAATTTTACTATTGCGCCAAAGCTTCTTCATTTAAACCCGTTCAATACCAACTAAAATGTAAAGTGGTACTTGATTCAATTCATTTGGAGTACATTGAAGGACTTGGATTAACATGTAAACATGGTTTGGTGCACCATATCGCAGCATGCAAGGGTAGTTTATGATCATAGTGATAGACATCGAGCAGCATCCTATTGGAAAGTCAGCCACTTTTAGATGAACTTTACAAGTAATTAAGTGGAAGCCTCGAAGGTCAAGGTTGCAGCAAGTGCCATTAATTTCTCTTTGGGACAAGGGTTCTGAATTTGTAGGACACTCTTTCCAACTGCAATGATCCTTCATAGAATTAGTGAAGCCGATGCAACATTATTTGCTCTTTTATAATGTCCAGTCATGGAATAGGAATTCACTGATGATGCCATGAAATTTTCATTACATTTAAAACAAAGATATCTAAATCCCTTACAAGAACTTTACATTTATATTCATGGATCTCAATGGTTTGCTTCCTTCTTTTGTTATGAGAATTGCATTCACAAGTTCAGTTTTGTTCTACTAAACTTGAACCTTTATTTAATGTCTAAGTTGCATTCACAATTTTAACTATATTTATTCAAATTACACTCATTTCTAGACTTCCATTCAGTAAATTTCTACCATCATTTACTTGTACAATTTTCTAGCCGCACCTCATCACAAGAAAAAGAATGGCATTAGATCGATAAAACAGAAACATTTCATTTGAAAGTATAAAAGAGATTAATGGTGCGCGTCAATCCAAGGTAACATTAGCTCGAGGTCAGCATGAATAACAGAAAATATACTTCTGTAGAGATTTTATTGATTTTACAAAGAGTAGTTTACATTGCATCAAACTATGACATACTCATTGTCATTACATTTGCAGCGAAAGAGTGCCAGGTTTAGGCAAAGAGCTCAACTAATTCAATGTAGTAGTATTCTTCAATCTACCTATATATGATGAAAATCATGTATTATGATATGCATGTTTCTTGACTCTGTAGGTAAGTAAGAACAATATTATTCTGTATCTTTACCACCTTGGCTTGATGATTCTGGATTGCCATTCCTATCAGTAGAAGCATTGTCATTACTAGACTCAGAGATAGTTTCTTCTTTGGGCATTGGTTCAGTTGTGTCTTCCAAGATGGTATTGCCAGTGTTTTTCTCAGTGGAAAAATTGCCTCCCTCAACTGCAGGATTTTCCAAGTTATCATTGTTATTGGAAGAGTTTCCATTTTCATTGCCAGCATTTTGATCTTCAGATGTAATATCTCCTTTAGATTCAAACGCATCCTGGTTAGATTTTGAATTTACCTCTTCTTCTTCAGCATTATTTTTCATAGAAGGATTTTCCAAGTTCTCATTGTTATCAGATGATTTTCCACTTTCATTGCCAGCATTTGGATCCTCAGAGATACTATCTAATTTGGATTTAAGTGCATCCTCATTAGACTTTGAATCTTCCTTTTCTTCAGCATCATTTTTGGCACCATCGGAGGCTTGTTCGTCAAGGAATTTGACTGTGTCTATAGATTCTTTGTCTGTTGACACTTCACTTTCTTCTTTGGGAAGGGATATGCTTCTGTCACGTGTGTTTGCAATGTCTGTAGTATCATCCAAACTATTCTCACTGTTACCTACAGTACTTAATTCAACCCCTCCCTGGGAACCAATTGTCTCCCTTTCAACTTCAGAACCATTTCCACTACTACTATCTGTCTCTAATTTGGTCTCTTCAAGAGTCTCAATTGTCTCATTTCCAACTTCAGGATTATTTTCACCACTACCTTCTGTCTCTAATTTGGCCTCTCCATGAGTATCAATTGTTTCCTTCTCGACTTCAGAATTACTATCACTATTACCTTCTGTCTGTAATTTGTTCTCTGCATGAGCATCAATTGATTCCTTTTCAACTCCATAATTATTTTCACCATTACCTTCTGTCTCTAATTTGGTCTCTCCATGAGTATCAATTGTCTCCTTTTCAACTTCAGAATTGTTTTCAATACTAATTTCTGCCTCAAATTTAACATCTTCATGAGGAGCAACTGATTCCTTGCCCACTTCAGAACTAGCATAACTGCTACCTTCTGTCTCTAAGTTAACCTCTTCGTTCAAATTGATGGTCTCCTTTTCAACTTTGTCAGTGTTCACTCCGCCATCTGATTGATCCTTCAAGCTCAAAAGCCTTTCTTCTTGAGAAGTTATTTCTTTAATGGTGTCTTCTTTTGCTCCATCAAGCGTGACTAACTCATTTCCATGATCAGAGGTATCTTCTTCATGTTTCCCTTCATTTGGATCCGTTTGACCAGGAAGCTCTAACTCATCGTCTTTGTCGTTAGTACTTCCACTAGCCACATCTTTGTCGTTGTTGCTCAAATCATCACTCTCATCTTTATTGTTGAGTTGTTCACTGATTTCTGTATGACTAGTATTTAAAATATCTTCTTGAGATTCCTCTTTTTCTGTACTAAAAGACTCATTTTCATTCTTCTCTTCAGTATCCTGGCCAAAAGCCTCAACTTGATCTCCACCAGTCTCATCAAAGTCACTTTTCTGACCATCAACAATGATCACATTCTCCGATCCTGCTTTCACCTTGCGACCAAGGTCAATATCTTCTTCTGGATCAAAGTTGATATGGACAGTTTCAGTATACTCATTCTTGCTAAACTGATTGAGCAACCATATAGCAACTACTAAAAGCAAAGCTATCTGTATTCCTCTCTTGACTTTGGACTCTTTATTATGCGAGTTGCGACTACTTGACTGCTGAAACATATTGCTTCTAATATCTGAAAACAAACTGGAAGTTAGGGAATTGAAAAATCTAGAGTAATCAACTTTAGGTCATTAAAATTTACAAAGGCAAGGGGGATTCATCTAATAAAATAGCAACTGTCTCTCCTTTTTTGTCTTCAGAAGTTGACTGAGTATGTGAAATTGAACATATACTAACACTTATGAAATTAAATATATATCAACACTACAGCATAAGACATAATTCCATTCTGTTCACAAACTAATTTAAAAAAAAAAAACAAAAAAAGGTAAATTTGAGAGAGATTAGTGTGCTATCCAAAATTATTCCTTTCAAAAGTTTGTGTATGGGGCAACAGACAAAATTTCCAATTTCAAAATGTAGAAAATATGATATGTAATATCATAACCTATGAGTTTCATACTTTTAAATTACTAAATCTACGTTGATAAACACAATGTTTCACATTTTTGCAAATTTTGCAAGCACATCAACTACATGTCTAACTCTCAATTCCCGAGTACATGAAATCAAAAATAAGCTGAAATGACAAGTTCTTCATCTATATGATAATATTCCAGAGGCATTATTCTATATCCCAACAATTTCCCTTATTGCGATTAACTATGTCTTCTTGAGATCCTGAAAAGGACGATACACGTTTCAGATTGAATCCAAAGAAAAGCCAATCTCAATCCAAATTCAGACAGCCAAGGAAAGCACCGAATTTGACTGACAGATTATTCATAAGGAAGAATATACAAATCAATTAAGCAGAGAACAAGATGAACAAAACAAAGATCTGATGTTTAAAGAATCACTGCATCACTCCATTCGAGTTAAGAACTGGCAATTTCAAGCAAGATCTGACAAGAACAGAGACCAAACCACCAAAAGCAATTTCTTTTAGAAAAAAATCAACCAAATTACCAAAATAAGAAAAAATTGAGGTCGCAAAAAGGAAAAAAGAAATTCTTCTAAAGAACGACAACACCCACTTTATTCGAATCGTGATGTTGAAAAAAAAAAACACACTGTTTCACTCCCTTTGCTTTAAGAACCGGCACTTTCAAACAAGATCTAACTAGAACAAGGAATCCGGCAAACCAAAGATTATATAACCGGTAAGGAAAGGGGGCAAACATAATTCGATGAGTGGAATTGAACAATGCAGAAGAAATTGAAACTTGGAAGAGCAGCAGAGTGCAAACCTTGAGGAAGAAACGATGAGAATGAGATCTACGATCCTCGAAGCCACGAAAAGGCAGGCCAACCCACCAAATTAAGGGAGAGCAAAGTACTCCAAAGGAGATGCCATCGAGATCGGTTCCATGCGCATGATCTTCGACTATTTATTTTTTCATTCCTATTTTATTGCATGAGATCCGTCGCCAGCTTGTTTATTAGCGATTTCATTAACAGTTGGAAGATGCCGACCAAAGTAAATTCCAAAATCAGAAATAGGAAGCTACCTATGTCGTTGGATCCTGGATCAGACGGCTCATAGGCTCAGGACAAGATCGTTTTAATAAAAGGCTAATGGAAATTAGCCATTAAATAAAATAATAATAATAATAATAGATGAAAATTATAAATATCCTAAAAGGCTAATAAAAGATGGTTTAGTGAGTTTGGTATACGAGCAAGTGGTTTAAAGTGACAAGGACAGCCCTCTTCTAACCATAGTTATTTTTTTCTAATTTTATTTTATTTTATTTTTTAATATTTCATGTGCAACTGATAATGTTAGACGAGACCACAAGAGCCCTCCAATGTCTATAGAAAAATGATTTATTTAGAAACGCTAGGTATTTTCTATTCACAAGATAATGACTTAAAATTTATATACTTCCTCGTGTGTGTATTTAATTTAATGGGAAAAAAATGAGATACTTTTTTTATTATTTGATCTAAATCAAGGGATGGATCAATTCTCTTGGATTGTCTTCTGTTGACTTGTATTGGATTAGATTTGTGCTTGACAAGTTAAGATTGGACAAACAAAAGTTACTTGCCTTGTTGAAAAAGACCAATCAAAGATCAAAAGGGGAGGGTCAAGGCACACATTAATATGATTCATCCGATGTGTTGGGTTGCAAGGGTGCAAACATAGTCCCACATCTAAAGCACATGGAAAAGATCATGGGGTTAAAAGGATGGAAAGTATCTCCATTGGCGTGAGGCCTTTTGGGGAGAGCCCAAGAGCAAAGTCATGAGTGCTTAGGCCCAAAGTGGACAATATCATGCTATTGTAGAGATACATGCATTCTTTTGGACCCAACAAGTGGTATCAGAGCGAGACCGCTCTTCACCGGACTAACCGTCGGATGAGCCATGATCCAGATCTAACCATATGCTTTGAACCTTAAAAACAAAGGGAATGGGTGCTCCCGTGTCTGAATCAAGAGGACCAGACACCAGGTGAAAGTCCTAGTAGGTCGGGTGGACCGAGGGGCAAAAAGTCCTAGTTGCGACTAGGTGAAAGTCCTAGTAGGTCGGGTGGACCGAGGGGCAAAAAGTCCTAGTTGCGGCTAGGTGAAAAAGTCCTGGTGGGTCGAGGATTCAGGGAGGCCTGTAGTCCTTTGTTTGAGGGGGGGATTGTTGGGTTGCAAGGGTGCAAACATAGTCCCACATCTAAAGCACATGGAAAAGATCATGGGGTTAAAAGGATGGATGGTATCTCCATTGGCGTGAGACCTTTTTGGAGAGAGCCCAAGAGCAAAGCCATGAGGGCTTAGGCCCAAAGTGGACAATATCATGCTATTATGGAGATACATGCATTCTTTTGGACCCAACACGATGTTCAAGTCAAAATTGAAAAAAAAAATAGAGAATAATAATCTCAAAGTAAATTGTGACTACCTCTCTTACTAAAGTGACTACCTTATATAGGGAAGGGAAGAAGAAAGACATCTTGATTTTACTCTTTGCTATTTGTAATGGTTAAGCCCTTTCCTTTTATTCGACTTTACCATTTCAAACGGCTGCATAATTTTCTATATTTGTAATCATCACACCTCTCTAGCTGCCGTTGATTACTGCTGACTATACAACTATTGAGCCTCTTGGCATGATGCTCATTCTAAAATTGATGCACCCCTTACTTTAATTCAATCTTGTTAATCTGTTAGATAAAGCTCTTCGTTAATTTGGACTTACTCTTGTCAAACTTGATAAAGTTATCATAAGTATTGTCAAGTTCTCCATCGATCTCTTCGGAAATTAATATAATCCAATCCAATTCAAACTAAATATAGTTAAAATTTTATGAAACTTGGATCTATATTGACTGAGTCAAGAACATTAACTAAGCCAAGGACAGGCCACTTAAGCCCTTCTTCACTTCCACATCATTATTTTTATTAAAAATTATTTTTAAAAAAATTAAATAACATTCACTATCATTGTTTTTTCGTTTTCAAATATTCTATTATTTCAAAGCTATTATTGAAATAGGAAAAACTTGTAATCGTAAATTAAACACGATATATGAATAATATTAATTGCCAAAACAAAAATTTTATATAGTGATTAAAAAAGTTTATCACTTGATACATCAGACAATTTTAACCAAGTTAGGATAATTTTAATTAAATTTTAATTTTTGATAAAATTAATAAAGAGTATTTTAATATAATTTCAAATAAATTAGAATAATTTTACTTTATGCTATAGTAAATATGAATATAGTTGCTAGGAGCCTAGTGGCTACACGTTTTAATGAAAGTGTTTGTAAAATAAAAAAATAATAAAATGTTTTTTTAATTTTAAAAAGGTACCCTTTTGATAAAAAGGATAATATTCAACTTATTCAAAATAATAATAAAATATCTAAAATATCCTGAAGTTTCGAATTATGCTAATCTCATGGTTAGGCTTCATCAAAATAATGGAAATAACCAATTGATTGATTAAAATCAATCCAACTCCACTCGATTTTGAATTTTGGAAATAAAAAATTGATTGCTTTCAAATAGATTTGCACACTATTTTTAATTTCAAAATTACACCAAAGCTCATTTAGCCTATACATATGCTCTAAGATCGCTTCTCTCCTTTTCATACATCTGCCACCGTAATTTAATTATTTCATCCTCCATTAACCACTAATTAACAATTAGGGACACTAATTAAATTTATTCCAAATACGTATCTCGCCGAATCCTTCCGCTCAGGCCGGCGCCTTGCCGCGGCACTCCGGCGTAGCCGGCAGGCTCCGCTGGAGGCGCAGCTGCTCATGGAACCACTCGATGAACGCCTCCGCCTCCCGGTCCACCGGTCCGCCGCCCGCCTCTTCTTCCTCCCTCGCCGGAAACGGCGAGTCCGCTATCATCAGACGCTCCCCCGCCGGGCTCTGCCCCAACAGAGACGGCGCCGCCGACGTCGATGGCGCCGCTCTCATCAGCGCCTCAAACTCCTTGGCCAGCACCGCTGCGGCACAGCCCCCCCGGCGCTGGTCTGGGCGGCGCTTGGAGTTGGAGAGGAAGAAAGCAGCGGCAGGCGAAGGAGTGCTGCTGCAGCTGAACTCCACTTCCTCCGGCCGGCGGTAGAACGAAAACCTCACGGGGTCCACCGGAAATCCAGCTGCATCCGCTTCGGCGGGGTGGTGCTGCTGGTGGTGGAGTAACAACTTGCTGATGGCTTTCCCGGCGAGCTTGCCGCGCTTGAGCAGGAGGTGGAGCTCCACGATCAGCCTGTGCTTGGAGAAGCCCTTGCGGATCATGCAGCAGGCGGCTCGGATAATGTCCCAAACCCGCTTCGCCAGCGACGGATCCATCTCGCGTTCCTTCACTCCGAGAGCTAGAGCTTAATTTCAAAGGTATGGACTAGGTAAGTAATCAACTCACAAATAGATCAGTCGTCTTGCCGAATGAGAGAGGGGAGGAGCAGCGCACGTATTTAAAGGCCAAAACAGCACACAACTGTACGCCACTGTAACCCTAAAAAGCAGAGAAATAATCTTATTAAAATAGGAAATTAAGCTTCGCTTTGAAGAAATTAATTAAAGGCATGGCTGTGGTATAGTGGGAGCAGCAATAAGTGAAGGAACGTTGCGTGAAGTTGCGTGAGATTGTGCGAGAGGAGGAAGAAGAAAAATGAAAACAAAGAGGAGGGCACACGTAGAGCTGCGGATCACCGTGTAAACATAACTTAATGGCTAAGGGATGGACTTTAGTTCGCACGCCATGCATGGTCTCTTTTCATCGACCACTGCTCTCTCCTGCCACCTTTTTCTTTTTCTTTTCTTTCTGTTTACCAAATAAAGTGTGGGCGTTTTGAACACGAGCTTCGGAGAACGATAATGGCGGAAAAAGTGGAGGAGAGGGTCGGTTTGGAGGAAGGGAAATGAAATTATGGCGAAGGCCTCTTTCTCATACGTGGAATTCAAAATTATTTTTATTTTATTATTTATTTATTTATATGTGTAATTATTTAGTTCAATTTCGTGTTATTATTTAATTAGTAAAAATACGTACCATATATATATATATTAATTATAATAGATGCCTTTTTTTATTCTATTATTATGGAATACATTTCTTAAGTTTAGTGGGAGGCAACATGATTCATGTGCAAATACTAAAAAAAGGTAAATATTATAAAATTTGTAATTAAAACTTTATTTAATTATTTAAAATTTTTACGTCGATTTGGTTGGTGAATAAGTTTGATATTATAATTTTGTTTATTAGTTTTAAACTTTATTTTTTTATCTGTAAGTTTAATAAAAGGTTTTTAATTAACATAGTGCACAAGTTTTATAAACTTTTATTAGTGAGTATTATTCATGAACAATTTTAATTTTTAAGTTAAAACACGTATGTATGTGAAAGCTTATCCATTATGTTATTTAAATATTTTTATTTAATTAGGTTTATATATATTAAATAAACATAAATTATGAATGGAAAAAAGGCACGTTTGCAATCCTTCAACTTCCATTCAAAATGTGTTAGATTAATTCTGATAAAAAAAATAATATGCATTTTAATGATTATTTCATGGAAGATTTTCTCTATATTAGATTTATCGTGCTCATTATTAAATTGCTTTACATTTAATCCAAACATGAAGCCCACTGGAGCCATTTAATTATTGGTATAGAGGACCCATTAGAGCCCATTAATCTCACAACCTAGGGTTTCTATATAAATAGGTCGTGAAAGCTTGATCTCGCTTTTCTCTTCTCGACCGGTGTCGCAGCCCGCAGTCTCGTCGCCCGGAGCTCCTGCTCTTCCACAGCGAAGAAGGATCCAAGATGGCGGATTCTAAGGCGGTAACAATCAGGACAAGGAAGTTCATGACCAATCGCCTCCTCTCCAGGAAGCAATTCGTCAGTTTGTTTCCCTTAAGATTTTAATTTCTTTTCGTAAATATAAATGAGCGATTATTCATGGTCTGATGTGACTTTTGGTTTCAAGGTCATCGATGTGCTTCACCCTGGAAGAGCCAATGTCTCAAAGGTTGTTTTTTTCCCTAACGTTGGAGGCTTCTTGATTTATTTGCTTTCTGAAAATTGGATTGGATGCGGTGTAGGCTGAATTGAAAGAGAAGCTGGCACAACTGTATGAAGTAAAGGATCAGAACACGATTTTCGTATTCAAGTTCAGGACGCACTTCGGAGGAGGGAAGTCGACTGGTTTTGGCTTGATCTACGATACAGTGGAAAATGCCAAGAAGTATGAGCCCAAGTACCGGCTCATCCGGGTATGCTTTCTTGACTTCTGGTCGTTCTATCTGATAATCTTATTCAGTTCCTGAATTACAAACTACTCGTTGTTGGGTTGCTGTTGTGATTGTTTGCTTTGGTTTTCTCCTTGCTTGAGGATGTAGATGCATTTGTATATTGATTGGCCTTTTCAAACTAGAATGGTAGCACTAGATGCAAACAACGATCTTTCTAGGATGGGGGTGTTCTTTTAATGGTTCTTGATCTGAAATAGGTTTAGTATTTATGAACTAAAGTAAGATGCTAAATGGTTGAAGACTTGAAGTAACCAGTCGGATCAAAATATGAGTTATCATAATGATGTAATCATGGCCAAGGATACTAGGTTGCTAATTTGTCATTTCTCTTCATAACATATTAATACGTGTTATGATTCACATCTTGAATTCTTTGTTACCCACTGAATTCTTTTTAGGTCCTAGGGTAGAAGTCTCAGCTTATTGTTGCCTGTTCAGTGGATAAATTTGAGTGCTTGTTCTCTTTTCCTTTGTCCCAGTTGTATAGTGGTTGCAATCAATTATATAGAATTTTAAATCTTTATTAAAGTACTCTAATTTTTTAGTTTGCATTCTTAATTAAGGTATTCCTGATTATAAATGCTTTTACAGTCATCAATACTTGTATTTGTTTAGTTAGTTTTACAAATAAAGTCTCTACCTTTTGCTTTCTAACAGCAAAGTTTTACCATTCTAAGAATGGCGAAATATGAAGGGGTGTGGTGAATCAATTGACTGACAAAAGTTCCTTTGGGTTCAGTAGTGTTTTGTAAAATTCTTGTCCAACATTATAAAATTTTCCATTGTGTCGAATTAATTTTTACAGAAAATCCAATAACATTCCTTTGCCGAGTTATGACTCCAAATCTTTTGTCTGGAATATAAGTATGGATATAATTGGTATTATTATAGCATCTTAGAACTTGTCTTGTTTATGCAAAACATGATAGTTTATGCAAAACTGATACACATAAGAAAAATTAATCATACTGATGCATCTTAGAACTTGTCTTGTTTCTTGTCAAGTTGTTACACAGTAGAGAGGACGTGCCCATTCTATTTTGTATTTATGTTAGTACTTTCGTTCTGTATCTGCTCACTAGGCATCGCATAGTTATATTCTCTTATCTAGTGGCATTAATACGAAAGAATTCCTTGGTGTTTTCTGACATTTTATCTTTTGGTAGAATGGGCTTGCCACAAAGGTGGAGAAATCAAGGAAGCAGATGAAAGAAAGGAAGAACAGAGCAAAGAAAATACGTGGTGTCAAGAAGGTGAGTTAAATTTACATCTCCATTTAAGATTCTGACATGGCTTAAAGTTGCTTATGATCATGTTTCGTCACCTTCAGACAAAGGCTGGAGATGCTGCCAAGGCTGGAAAGAAGAAGTGAGCTAAATTGAAATTACTACTGTCTTATTGTCCACTTGAATTTTTCTCAAATAGACATTGCTGTTGCACTATCGGCTTAAAACTGTGAACATCTTATTTGCTCTTAGTTTGGAGTTGAGGTTTTCTTACTTTGGACTTTAACCTTAGAAATGTGACAGTTTTGTGCTTTCACCTTTTTCACTCATTGTTCGTGTAACACCATAATTCTGCTATTTTCTGGCGTGAAAGATTGTAACTTACATTTAATCTCAAGGTATTCCCACCCCCATTGTACTTTGTGCCAACCTTCAATCCACTACGTTCACCATGAACAAGTCGGTTCAAACAAATTTTTCCTAAATCAACTTGTAGCTTCTTCTATGTCATGTTTTTAATGCAAATTGATTTGCAATATTACATAATGGTGTGAAATCATAAGGTCGACGTTAAAGATTTAGGGGTATCCAGAAACTTTTTTTTATGTGCAAAATGATTTATAAACTAGCTTATTGTGTAAAAGATCATTTGAGACTTTTAGATGTACTTTAGTAAATGGTATATGTATATATATATATAACACTAACATAGCCATTATGTAATTATTTAAATAGTCATTTGATAACCTCCCTACAGGAACAACTTAAAATGAGAAATGCTAAATAGAAGAGAGAAGATGATTGTAAGAACCATACAAGCATAGTGGAGACTTTTGCACTATATTGTGTTTTATTAGAATAATGGAGCATCTTGCAAAGCATGCTTGATGCTTCTCAGTAGCTTAGTCAATAAGGTACATAGTTCTAAGACTATTTAGACATAAAGAGAATTAGAGATTAACGAACGCTTTCACAAAGTTTATATGCCTGACTCAGTTAATAAGATTTATTATCCTTGATACAATTATATTACTTGACTTGAGAGTGACGTATCATGTAAGTGGCAAACTCGTCACTCATTGTTTTCTCAATTGAATTTAAGAGTTTGAAAATTTTAGAAACAATTTTGAAAGATTTTAAAACTTTGGATCATAAATGAATACAAGGTAAACTTTCGGGGTAAAAATGAAATTTTACCACCAATATATTGTATCGTACCTAATAAATGTTTGGGTTTATCTCTACTTAAATTATTCGAGTAGAACATGGTGAAATTAAATCGAAAAGATTCTCTTTTCAAATTCACGGAACCACGTATGTAAACCGCCTCAAATCCTTGTTGGAATGTTTAGATCTTCCTCTCCCTTGATTCTCCAAACGCCAGCGGCGGAGGAGGCACCGGCAGCGTCGCAGAAGCTTCTCTCACGTCCTGCTTTCTTTCCTTCTGCCATGGGAATCACTCAAAGCCGCCATGGCAGAGAAGAGCAGAGCAGAGGTTGACTGCGCCTTACTTTTGCCCAAGAACGTGAGTGCAATAGACGAATGCGCGACGTTTAATTCTTCTCCTTTTTCTTCTTATCTCCATTTAGATGTGTACTCTTCCCAGTCACAGAGCAGAGCAGCTCCTTGAATGAGAAAAAGCAGAGGCCTTCCTTGAGCTGCAGCCACGGCGAACTCCATGCAAAAAAAATAAAGAGCAGAATGGATTGATCTGTCTGTGTAATAAATGCATCGAGGGCATTCACGAGGCTGTCAAAATCTTATCTTTCGCAGAAGCAGATAGATTTCTAGTTACAAAATTAGGAGAAAGACGCGAGCTTGTCGAGCTCTCGAGGTCGGTCTACTGCTTCATTCCTTGTTCCTTGTGCCTTTCTTGTCTTCCTGCTAGTGATGTTGCAGATATCCATGCTTTCCCCGTGTTTAAGGTCGCTTGTTGCGTCTCTTGTTTCTTGGATCTCACCTCTGTCCTTTCTCTTGGAGATTTTGGATCATTTTTTTTGGTGGGGAATGCTTCGGTGGAGTTCTTTGTCTTCTAACGCAGTTCTTAAAATGTTACACACGCTTTTCTCTTTGGTCTCTAGTCGTTTAATCCTCTCTTTCTTGAGTTTTTACCACCAGAAAGAGAAGCTTTTTGAAGTAAATTTTTGATAATTTTCTTTCTCTTTATATTTTTCCTATTGTGCTCGATGCAGTGAAGTTGTTTGATTTCTCGTCGGAGTGAATTAATTTCCGGCGGACGGGAAATGGGCCGGGCGGCGCGGTGGTGTCGCAGCCTCTGGAGCGGGAGTAAGCAGAACAGGAGTCCCTGCCGGGACTCCTCGAGCTACGGAGGCGCACGCGAGGAGAGGACGGAGAAGAAACGATGGAGCTTCTGGAGGCCACGAGACTCCGCCTACACGTCGTCGTCGGGAAGCCAGAATGCCTCCACAGCTGCGGCGATCGAGGTGGCGTTGTTTAAGTCCTTCTACGCCGTCAGCGAGAAGGAGCAGAGCAAGCTCGCGATCGCCGCGGCCAACGCTGCTGTCACGGCGGCGGAGGCTGCTGTTGTGCGGCTCGCCGGAAATGGAGTCATCGAGCTGGCGGCTATACGGATTCAAACAGCGTTCAGAGCCTACTTGGTATCGCACACTGCAATAAACCTTTTAAAAAGAAAGAAATCTATCAAAATTTTGTTCTTTGGTTTGGTTCCTCTGATCTTGTCGCCTACCACTTGTTCTTTTGATTACTCCTTTTTTTTTTCTGTCAGATTCAATTCTCGACCTTATCTTTTGGCATTTCCTTTATTCATTACGCATTCAAATCGATCGACAACACTCGAATCATTCAATTGAATTCATTGTGATTTGTTTAAAGGCAAGGAAAGCACTCAGAGCTCTGAAAGCATTGGTCAAGCTTCAAGCTTTGGCGAGAGGATATCTAGTGCGAAAGCAAGCTGCCGCCGCTCTCCGCTGCATGCAAGCTCTGGTCCGAGCTCAGGCCGCCGTCAGAGCTCAAAAATCTCGAAGTTTTCTCTCTGGCGACCGAGATTTTCCACCGCCGGTGATCCGTCATCGGAGTTCCTTAGTACGCCGTTACATTGTCCCAACTCTAGCTCTATTTCGCCGGAGCGATAAGCAATTACTTGTCTGCATTGCAGGAAAGGCTCGATATCCGAGCCGGAACTCAAACGCAGCGGCTCTCGACGAGCATCGACTGTGCAGCCTTCTCCAGAAGCCCAAAGATCGTCAAGGTCGACAACACGTGTAGTCAAAAGCTGAGGCCTTGTCCCCGGCGGAGCAGTCCCTCTCCGGCAGTGGACTACGTGGCGTTCTCCGCTCCGCTTCCAAGTAGTCACGTTCCGGCAAGGATCTCAATTCCCGGCCGCCGCCGCCAATCACAAGAGAACAAATGTCCGTACTGTGCCGCCGCCGAGCAGGGGCACCGGTTCCCAGCGACGGCGCAGAGCACGCCCAGATACGGCGCCGAGGCGGCGGTTTCTCCTGCGAAGGAGGGTCTCCGGCAGTACTTGAGCGCGTTGAATTCTCCCAACTACATGGCGAGCACGCAGTCGTCGACGGCGAAGGTGAGGAAACCGCGGCAGCCGTTGAGGGAGGTTAGTGTGGTAGCTAACAGTGGGATGCTGAAGAAGCCATGCTTTGAGGTAGTGGGAGGGGCATTTAGCTTCAAGAAGACGGTGGCCGGGAAGCTGGATCGGTGCTCTGAACTGGCGAAGGAAGAAGAAGAAAGGGAAATTTACCTGCACAGAATGTGGTGAAGCAGTTTTCATGGTTTCTGCAACTATGTACATATTAATTAATCTAGATGATAGAACTGCTTAATTAATCGATCGTCGTCACGGATGTAATGTAAACCTGAAAAAAAAATTACTCAATTAGATTCTCACCAAATCTTTGCCAGATTCGCTTTAGATTTTCGGATGCTTTAGATTTTTCGTTGGAATTTCTGAAGATTTTGAACTTGAAAGTTTGGCTCCAAGAAATATGCCGACAAAAGGATGAACCAATTCAATTGCAGTATCCATCTACACGCCATGCTGATGTCATCATGTCTAGCTACACACCCGTGGGCTATAATATATTTTGGACGGGTCCCACTTCCTCTTCCAATCAGTTAGAACAGTTGACTGCTTGTTGTAGATCCAGTAATGAACCACGTGGTGCATTGCTAATGGCCCATAAAATCATGCATTCGTAAACGATCAATCTGGTCATTTCAGTAAGTGTAATCACGTAAGAAATTTGTATTATTATATGTATGTATTTATAAACTAGCTGTTGAGTAACATACAACAACAAGCCAACAACAATAATAATATAAATGGTACAATAATTGGAGAGACATATATGGATCCCTCATACTTGCATTATTTGCATGCACGTTATAAGGTTTTGTACTGAACTGTCATTCATATTGAAATTTGACAGTAACAGCGCCTGGATGAAGTGCACGGGGGCGGCATGCATGGGCTGCTGCTGTATCCTCCAAATTTGGATGTTCTTCAGCAATAATCATTAGGGTTTGATTTGATCGAAGAGATCATGAGAGTTTGGGAGACGGTGACAACCATGATATATAATTACATGTTTGTAATTTCACTCCTCAATTATTTCTTGTCCTCTCTTCTCAGAAGAATTAAAAGCAACAGCACTGTGTGTGTTTGGAGCATTCGAGCCTAGTACAGTAGTAGCATTCGATGCAATAATATTGCCACACAAAACTGTGCGTTTACACCCTTTGGAAGTTTGGATTTGCAGAGACACCACTAAACTTTCCATGCAGCAAATCAAACAGAAACTAGCTGTATTTAAAAGGCCTGGAGCAGAACTCCAGTTGGTCTCTATTTAATTGCATGGAAAAGTTGTAGTGGACCAGGAGAAGTAAATGCATCCGTGAAGGTGTTTGTTAAATTAAGTTCAAAGATCCAAATCAATCCATGTGAGTTCAATTTAGCATGATGTGTATACATCAGATATGTCCTTGGTCCTCGAGCTCCCATGAGAAACACTGTGATCAACCTTTTAGCATATTTTAATGTGCAGGGGATCAGATCTGGGCCAAAATTTTGTTCAAGAAACAGAAGATGATAAGGAACAGATCAAACTTATGAATGTTTCCGGTAGATGCATCATCATGTCATTGCACTGAAGTGAAGGAGATGAGAATGAATGAAAGAGAGTAGTAGGGTGGCGTGGGTGGTCCATGCATATAGAGATGCATGGAGACACTAATGCACATATTTAATTCCCGTCTGACAACTGCCCATGGATTCTCGACAGTAAAAAATAAAATTTACAATCCAATGGTTCTATCATGATCATACGAAGGAGGTAAATCAGGAAGGACATTGTCAATTGATTTTATGATCATCTATCAAAAGATAAATTGAAAGAAAAAATTATCTAAGTTTCATCCAGATTCAACTGACAAATCTACATAAAATTTTTTCCCATTTTTTCCTCATACTGTTTACATAAAAGGTATGCATCAACAGTGGGACTCATGGTTAATTAATTTCAGGTTACGTGCCTTTCTTCTAGTTAATTTCTCATAAATGAACATAATCTAGTTGGCCAAATCAAGATTTAAAATCTCATTAATTTGATTGCTGATTTCGTAATCTAATTTCTTTTTACCCATATGGAAAATATAATGTAAGGAATGTAGGTTCATCCAGATCCACCGTCTGTTTATGAAGTTCATCCAGATCCACCGTTGATTCCCCGTGCGCCCTTTCCCTGTACGATAGAGTCGCGCCTCCTCGAGAATGAAAACACCCAGTTGGCTTCCCCTTTGTTAGAGCAATATATTATTGCCGACTCTCAATGTACGAGTTCCCAGGTATACCCGCCAAAGATTGGGTAGGATTATGGGTCCCATGGTAGGCTAATAACAAATGTTGTTGCTGGGTCTGTTAACACGTAGGTAAGGAAAGTGTCTTCCTTTAACCAGCATTTCGCTTAATATATGCGATGCGGAAATAAAATAGCTGAGAAAATCGAACGAGGGTTTCTGCATCGGCGAGGGAGAGATTGATCTTGAGCTATGAAGCCTGTGATCGCTTCACCGAATGAGGAGAAGATCTCGAGTTCTGATAATACCGTTCGAGGTATGAGTTATGGCTTCTGATTTCTGTTCATGCGCGATCCTAACTTTTTTCCTGTGAAATCGTCTGTCGCCTGTTAATGCCGTATAAGTTTTTATTTGATTTCTTCTTGAGCTTTTAGGTTGAAATTAAAATGACTGACATTGCTGAACAAGTTAATGATTTCTCCACGTACATGTGCATGCTGATCGGAGATCTTAGCACCTAGCAAATTTTAGTCTGAGAAAGAGTCTCTCAATACAAGCACATATCAAGTCGATATAAGCAGATAACCAATGGTATGAAGCAGTAGAGAAGACGAGAAAGAGTAGGAATGAGGATAGGATCTCTCAAGAGTAAAAACGATGTCTTAGAAACTTCGAGATGAGTCAGTTTCAAACTAATAGTTGTTTCCCGACTTTTATTTTCCAGAATTAGGGTTGGTACTGATGGCAAACAATTGATTCAATAGCAATTTTAAATTGATAGCTTCTTCAAAGTTAAGGTAAACGAGAATCTGATTTTATTAAAAAATGTTAACCTTTGGTGATCCAATATAAAGTAGAAGATCAGAATGATTCTTATGAGGCTAAGTATTAAATTAGAACATGTAGTCATTTTAAATATAAGACAGTAGAATATTGGGAACAAAAGACAACATAATTTTGAATCAATCTAAACCTAGTTAGTTCTAGTGTTTGTTCTTCTCAAACCAATTTTTACTGTAAGGCATCAGTAGGTTATGGATGCTCTGTTGAATTACATGCTGCATTTTATGGGAGTACATTAAGTTGCTTATTATGCTAACAAAATGTAGGGAAATTAAGTGATTTCTAACAGCACTACGTGGATTGGCCAACTCTAAGACTTTTTAGATTTGTTGCTTGTGGTGCTGACCAAAAAGTAAAGGGTGATTCTGGTTAATTCTGATATTTTTTTATCTCCAATTCATGTTTTAAAAGAATACTTTTGTTTTTACTTTAAATAATTGATTAATCTGGATATTCTGGATGGTGATTATTGATGCTTCTATTTCAATTAGTTAACAGTCATAAAGTCTGTAATTGTATATATGATGCAAAAATTTGCTTTTTTCAGGTTATCTGTGTAACAATCTGTTCTTGGTCGTTTAAGATATGAAGGCTATCAACCTACTTTCTATATTTCTTGTCTTTATTTTTTTGTGTTTCCCATGAAAAAACTTCATTTTTTTGTTCTTAAATTATTTTTCTTATTCGTATTGAGGATCATTTAAAGTTTTATTAAATACTGATACCCTAGACTGATATAGCACTAGTTTGGACTTTTGACATCTATTGATGCAAGACATATTCTGTTACTATATAAATAAACAAGATACTCTGTACTGATGATAGGAGTTTTATAATCATGATTTCTTCTTTATTGGACTGGTACTTATTGCTTATGACTGGCTATATTGGTTTAAAACCTGCCTTGAGTTCTTATGAAATGTTCTTTGCCCTTTAATTGAGACTTTTCTATTTATAATAGATAATACTTGTTGTAATGTAAGAGAGTGTCATTGCTTTAATTGGCCTTCTGGTCTCATATGATTGCCTTTATTTGCCATTTCGTCCTTTTTGAGTCTTAATGAATTGAATTTTTTATTATTAGCCACATAGCAGAAAATTATTATTTTTATTAATTTATGTTTTTAGCTTATCTTATTTATGAATCACTGACTCACTTTCTTTGTTCTGTGCTTTTGTTCCACAGAAGCAGTTTATTCTGGACTTAAGACAGCTGCAATATCTGGTGCAGTTGCTGCCGTGCCCACGGTGTGTTTTGAGAATTAACCATACCTTCATTTTCCTACTAAACAGACTTCTCCATTTTCATCCTTAATTTTCCATACCTTCATTGTATATTGAATATGCTCATGCCACGTCAGTTGAGAATTAACCAAACTATTCAAGTCTGTTACTCAATTTTCAATGTTAAAATGGATCAACCGAGTACAACTCAATAGTCACACTTGTTATTTCTATATTTCTCTCAATTTGGGTTTTCCTGACTTTGACATTTTTGTCTCAGTTGGTTGGATGTCGTGTTATTCCATGGGCCAAACGTAACCTCAAATACAATGCTCAAGCACTGATTATAACAGCAGGTTTGTTCTCTAAAGAATATTGTCAATGCTAGTGGATTTCTCAATTTTTTTTTGAGAGTTAGATTACTCTATTTTAAATGTTGTCTCTTGAAAAATAAACAACCTGAGTCTGTTCGTAAAATGATTGTATATGATGTAGAAAAGAGGAAGTATTAATGCATAAAAGTATCAAGGTATGACCATGATCCATAATACATCAATGAGATACGAGTTAAGAAACTTTTTAACTGTGCAGGCATGAACATAATTAATGTAAGAAAACACAAATCTTCCATGATTCTGTAACAACAAATAAAAAGTCAGTAAACAATTATTTTTGAGAACTTGTGACCTCATGGGCCATCGACAATCTACAATTTTTAGGATTTAGTAACTAGAAGCTTCACACGTCTGTTGATGATTTAACACATTGGGTTTTATGCCTCTCATAATGATAAGAGTATTGGGGAAGTGGGTACACATGAGAGATGAGATGGAGACATGGAGTGTAGGTGTCAATATGATAAAGGGGGTGGGTAGCAGCACGATGGAGTTGGGCTGGGGGGAGATCAGATAACTCCTATAATCCTTAATTTTACTTGGTTTTGCAAAATTATCCAAATTCAATTTAAAATTAGAAAAATTAAATTGGAGGTTTTAGATGAGGTTAGTTATAAATTTTAAAAGTTGTAGATTTTTGTTTTGAAGGAGTCAAGAGAAAGTAGGAAATTTTATACTTTATTTAGTAGGAAAAGTTGTTCATGAATTGGTTATTTGTCTACCAAATTTGTAGGTTTGGGAGATTGAGTTATGGTTGGGCTTTTAAAAGGACCCAACCCACTCTTGTTGATTATCTTATTAATGATTTTGAATTTTGAGTTCTGAGAGTTCTCCGTGTGAGATTGGTGGTGCTTAATGTTGCATTATCTTCTCTGTTGAATATGGTAGTAAGAATCTAATTTGACTAGAATGACACTTGACTCTGTATAGATCCATGTCCATGATACACTAACTGACTAACATACTACTCAAGTAACATAAATATAATAATTGATGTAAAATGTGGTCTAATTGTCGTCATCATGCCAAATCACTGCATGTGCCTCCCTAATTGATTGATGAATGCAATTATATGTTTGATCTTAGCCATCTATCCATGAAAATTATTGGATAATCTATTGTCCATAACTCAAGGGAATTAATTGAGGACAAATGCAAATCAAGATAATATTCAACAAATATAATGAATCGGCTCGAATCAGTTTCTTAGATCAAAATGACTTTATGTTACTCTAGGTGGTGATTAAATATAATGAATCGACTCGAATCAGTTTCTTAGCTCAAAATGACTTTATGTTACTCTAGGTTGTGATGAAATACAACTGTAACGAGGAATATAACACACACATGGCTTTGTATAATTGTGACGATGTGGGTTTGACATGGTCATTATGCAAAATCAGTGGGTCACCTTTGTAGATTTATGCAGCCCCATTGAGCTTGATGCTTGATTCACTCACCCAATTTATCTAAGATTGTGGATTTTATACAATGACTAATTTAATAGTTTTGAATGTAAAGTTTGTTTATATTGATTGCTGAGACCTATTAATTTGAAATTTCATATTTGGTAATATAAGCTCATTTTTTACACTAGATTTATGCATTGCCATATTAATTTTTTGAACATGGATTGCGTATGCATGACATCCATATGTGTGCGATCGCATAACATCTGCATATACATTATACAACCATCTTGTTCATTGAAGTCCAGCTATTAATCCCACTTAGCATAGATGATATCGTGTTCTTTGGGAGATCAGTTGAAATTGGGTGGGTATGGAGATGTCCACTTGGTGTAGTCAGTTCAACAAACACTTGGTGTGCAAGCAAAGGATTCAACCCATTAAACAAAAAAAAATTAATTTTACTTTTTCTAGGTGGGAGTTGAGTACCATTGCCCATCAACAGTGCCTTCTCCACCTAAATCGGATGGAAACGGATTTGAGTGCCTTTTTTGCTTTAAATCAGACAGAAATGATTTTGGGATGTATTGTGAAAAAAATATTTCCAGTTCTTCCTTCCATTTCAGCCAAAGGAAATGGAGAGAAAAAATCAGTAGAGAAAACTCTTCGTTGCCTTGTTTCTTCTTCTCTTTACCACATAGGAAATGCAACCTAGAGTAAGTTTGCTTGTCCAACGTCCCTAGAGTAAGTTTGCTTCTTCTCTTTCAGGTGTGACATGTGAACATGAATGCCAAAAATTCATTTTATTCCACATTGTAGATGAGCAAAAGTATCTCAAACCTTTGCAGTGTCTTGTTTCTTATGTTTGCTGACTTTGGGGGCATTTGATTTTTAACTTTATTTGCTTGTAATTGTTTCTTAATTACCACTTTCATATAATTATAAATCAAATCATACAATATGCCATGCTTTTGTTACATGGGAGTGTTCACTTAATTCAAAAGTACTACGCATTCTAGCTTACACATTTCTTAACAAGCTGATGTAGAAACAATATAACCAACCATTTATTTTCATCGTTTTGCAGCATCTATTGCCGGTTTCTTCATTTCCGCTGACAAAATCATTCTACACAATGCGAGAGGTAATACTATTGGCAAGCATGATAAGTCAGAATGAACCCCTTCTCTTGGACGGAGTCACTATCCATGTTCATGTTTGATTTATGGAATGTTGCTGGTGCTTTGTTTCCAGAAAATATAATCAACCACCCAGCTTTGATACCTTTTTAATCTCTTCTGTTGATTATTTTGATGCATATGACGTCACGAGGATCGAATGAATGGCATTAGAACAATGAACATCTTAATTTATTATATACAGATTGTTCGACCAATGAATACAGATTTGTCCTAATTTGAACAATATGTCTAAGGAATCACTGCAACATCTCTATCGATCATTTAATGTAATACATCGGATTAGGGAGCTTAAAGGAGCGATCGGCCATCGGCGTACCAAGCAGATCGCTCCATTGGTCCCCCGAGTTCCCATGAATCCTGAATCCCTCTGCTTCCAGCGCTGCTCGCCTTTCCGACTTATACAAAACCGCAGGCTTCCCGAAGTCAGAGGCTTGCCTGTATCGTGAAGCTAGATAGTTGCAGGTTATACAAGCCGGAGACATGGGATGCCTATTTGAAGGTTTGAGAACACACCTCAAAATAATCCTTTCCCATGAATGGTAACCAGCAAGCAGCAGGTTTTTCTCAGTGGCGTTTCTTTGAATCTCACTTCGACCCGTGAGAAGAACGATCTGGAATCCCAGCCCGAGTAGTCGATCGTACAACCTTAGGCTTGCCGGTAAAGCTGGAGCCCTCGCCAGGTCCACCCATTCATCGAATGAAGTTTCATTGAAAGCTTCTGATCTGATAAAAGGTGAAAGAAAAAAGTTATCCAAATCCATCTTATTGTTGTTGCGGGTCGATGGAAGAAAAAGGGCATTTATTACCCGAATCCGTGGACGGCATAATAGGGAACATTGGAAAGCAGCGTCTCGTCGATGTCCAAGACCCACACATCCTTCCTGTCGCCCACGATCCGGACAGTCTCGGCGAAGGACAAGGAATCGACGGCGATGATGTCGGAGTCGGACAAATAGCGGTCCCCGTTCACGTACTCCGCTACGATCTCGAGGCACTTGGGAGGGATGGTCCGCCAGTTCCCGGCGTTGTTGGTTTCCACGGAGAGCCTCCAGCTGTCGCAGAAGAGACCGTCGGCGGCGGCTCCTCCGGCCCCGGCGGGAGCGTTGCGCATGCGGAGGAGGGAGTGCGAAGGGTCGGCGGAGGCAATGGCCAAGACGTAGAGGAGAAGGAAAGGAAGGGATCGGAAGGGCTCCATTGCAGCGGAACCCTACCTCGGAAAGGATACAACAGGGACCGTTATTGATCGTCGTCTTCCTCCGTTTTGGCTTCTAAATAAAGAAAAGAGAAGATGCCGTTCGGCCTCTCGATTTTCCGCGCTTGGTTTTTTTCATGATCAGCCTGATGTAATTTGGTTCAGGCTCTGGTTTTCATGAACCGGCGTGATGCATTCAGGTTTGGATGCTGGTTTGGTTCTTTCTTGCATGAAGCGGACCGGGCCACTCGGATGAACCGAGATAGTTTTGCGGTTCGGTGGATCCCAACCGCCCTCATCATGACGAAGTCGAATCGGACCCGGACTCTTCTCATGTACATGATCTTCGCTTGTTCTGGGCTGGCTCGTTCGTATCAACTTCTCCGATCTAGGGTTCGCTTGTTTCCGATCATGCACAGAGCTGTCGGATCTCACCTCAAGTCTCTCAGGGTTGGTCGATCATTTCGGTTGCACTGCATCTTCCTCCTCAAATTCGGATTTCCGTGATGCCCTTAGTTTTGCGGCAGTTCCTGTTTTGCATTTCCCCTTTCTTTTTTAATAAGATGGTGACTGGTGTCTTTTTGTTTTGGTTTTTTCTTTTTTGTTTTGGTTGTTGGGTTGATAAGCTGTTGGGTTGATAAGCCTTGGTATCAAATGATCTTTGTTATTATGCCTTTATGATGTATATAAAATCCATCTCGAAAATTCATTAAAGTACATATTGGGATCAACGTGCATTGTTTACGTTTTTGGAGTCTTCGCCTTCCTTTATCCTAAAAAGGACTATTGTTTATCAGCCGTCTAACGTCATATTTAAACTTCGTAATATACAGATGTAAGAAACAAAGGAGAAAAGTATAGGCTTCTGATTTTGGAATTCGATCACCCCTGAAATAAATTTTGTTAGATTAGAGCTCGATTAGTTACATTACAAGAAAGAAAAACTCTTGCAATCCTAACAGGAAAGGATGTCGGTTACTGGACTCTTCTTGGAGGATTATTAGAAGTAGTGTAATGGTAGCCACATTTCATGTTACATGAACTCATTTTTCCTTTTTAATACATTTCATGTTACGCAAACAGCAAAGGAAAAAAATGATTTTTTTGTAAAATTGTTGGTTACACAGTATAAATGATTTTGATTATGTGGCGGTGAAAATTGAAACAAACTCATTTTTGGTATTAACTGATTTTTATATATCTGCAGCTGAAATATTTTGTTATTTGATCGAAGAATGTTATGACTATCTGATAGTGAAATCAAGGCTAAAATGGCGAGACTAAAGCTCTGTTGCCAACTTGCCATACATCAGTTTGCATTATATAAGTTGTATAGCATGAATTACTTAAGAACAAGATGGATGCTAGTTTTCTTTCCTCAAATAAAAATCATAGATAGGAAGCTGTGAGTTGAATTGAATGTTAGTTTCAAAACTCATTAGATAACTACAAAATCACTAACATTAGGAAGAATGGAATGGTGGTTAGATTGCAAAGAAGCTTTAACACTAAGAACTGTGTTTGCTTGCTCATTAGAGAACTATTCTGCGTGGCAACCATGCTCCTGGACTTTACATTAGCTCATGGGGTCCAATTGTGTTGTATATCTATGTCATGGCATTGCAACACCAGAGATACTGTGTTGTATATTATTTCAACGACGCTATCAAAATTGAAAATCCCCAAATCACTGGGCCTGTTGGATTCCTCTTGCTCAGTTATGTTTCACAGTTTTTTAAAGTTGCCTACTGTATTATCTTTTTTTCTCTGAGTTGGTGGTGCTTTAGCATTTTTTATGTGACAGTACTATTATTGTCTGGTGAAACTATTGTCTGATATTTTGTTATTCTCTACAGCATCAAGCAGATGGTGCCAGGATTGTTGTCACCACTAGATATGCAAGCACTATTGCGCAAAGGTCTTCTGGAGGTATCCTAAGTTGGCTAACTGGGGGAAAATCCAGTCAGCTTCCTCCTCTAGATTTTCCACTTCCTGGCATTACACTTCCTCCACCACTACCTGATTTTGTGGAGCCTGGCAAGACAAAGATCACAACTCTATCACAACTCTTCCAAACGGTGCAAAAATTTCCTCTGAAACATCACCTGTATGCTTTATTACTCTACATTTACTAGTTACTTGATGCTTTATGTTTAGTGTCCAAATGTAATCCTAATTGGATACATTTGCTCAGAGCCCAGTTGCTTCCATAGGATTGTACGTCGACTGTGGTTCAGTATATGAGACGCCGTCTTCATTTGGGGCCACACATTTGCTAGAATGAATGGCATTCAAAACCACAAGAAATAGGAGCCAATTGAGATTGGTCCGTGAAGTAGAAGCCATAGGTGGAAGCATTGCAGCATCAGCTACACGTGAACAGATGGGTTACACTTATGATGCTCTGAAAGCGTATGTGCCAGAGATGGTTGAGGTGCTTATTGACGCTGTCAGGAATGCTGTTTTTCTTGATTGGGAAGTTAGTGAACAGGTATTCTCGAGTATTATTCTTTAATCTTACAATTTTGGTTGTAAATTAGCTTTATGAAAATTGCAGCTTAATAAACTGAAGACAGAGCTAGGAGAACTCTCTAGCAATCCTCAGGGTTTACTTTTGGAGGCTGTTCATTCAGCAGGATATTCAGGTGCCTTGGCAAATCCTTTAATTGCTCCAGAATCTGCAATAAATCGATTAAATGGAACCATATTGGAGGAGTTTGTTTCTGTAAGATTGATTGCCCCTTATTATTGCTTCTGTTTTTTCCCTTCCAAAATGGATATGATTGACTTGAGGGTCAATGCAATAATTCTAGGAGAACTATACTGCTTCTAGGATCGTTCTTGCAGCCTCAGGTGTGGAACATGAGGAGTTTGTATCAGTTGTTGAACCACTTTTATCTGATCTTCCTAAAGTGTCTCACCTGGAAGAGCCAAAATCTGTTTATATTGGAGGAGAGTATAGATGCCAATCAAATTCGTCAGTGAGTACTAAGTTCACCACTTTCTTTGTTGAATCTTATCTTATGTTCAACGATCAATTCCTTTTTGCTCCTTTCTCGACTTTTTTGCTGTAAACAGAAAACACATATTGCACTTGCATTTGAGGTTCCTGGGGGTTGGCAAAAAGAAAAGGAAGCAATGGCTGTAACAGTACTTCAGGTTAAAGATTAAAATTCAACCCATACACTTTTGTAATTGATATGCTACATGGATGTCTGTTTTGTTGTTTTGCTTACTTTTCTATTCCCAATGATGTTGAATGTTCCAGATACTTATGGGAGGTGGTGGTTCATTCTCTGCTGGCGGACCTGGAAAAGGGATGCAATCTCGGTTATGTATGTGACCAAAACTCTATTTCATTCATGCTTATATGGGTCTTTCTCTTCTGGGTTTAAGGTTTAATGATTTTGCAACACAACTTCAACACAACTTTCTTGGTGGCATTACCATTTTTGAAGCCATTAACTTTTATTCCCATTCACCTGTTTCTATCTGTAGTGTTTTTTACTTGAAAATTTATCAATTTTTAATGGCAGATATCAATGCCTTAAGTCAGTTCCCACAGTTGGAGTCATTCTCGGCTTTCAACAGTATATACAATCATACGGGCCTCTTTGGAATCCAAGCAACCTGTGTATGCTCTTTTATCTTTAATATGGAGCTAGGCTTTATTCTTCACATCAAGTTTGTCAATCAATTAACATCTGCTTGGAATTTTTTGGCTAATGTATGTACATATAGTTCCTCATATCACATTGAAAATAGCATTCACAAATTTTATTTTAAAGCTCTACTGAAAAATGAAGTTGACAATGGACTACTTCCCCTAATACATTATTTCCCAAGTTATCACCATGCATAGTCTGCATTAATTATGTCGAGGACTCCAGGTTTCCTCGTCTGATAGCAGTGTTTGTCTGTTTGTGGTCTTCTTAACTATATATAGTTAATGCAAAACTTGAGATTGGGCTAGCTGGGAATTGCAATGCTCCTATTGTAGTAGTACATTATGCTGGTAATTGTATGGAGAAATGAGGACGGCTAACTTTGAACCCTAGGTTGAGGTATTTGAAAATTTATATAGAGTTGTTTGCTGAATTAGACGGAGTTAAAGTAAAATCTCCTCCAATATATTGGAAGCAAATTACACCTTTCTATGATGTATGCTTAAAAGATGGACGTGAAACACAAGTTTTAAATTACTCCTGGGAGCCCAGCTACTTGAAACATTAGAAATCTGCACTCGGTATGGGATGTCATGACAGATTTCCCCTTGGTATTTAGTTTCAGTTCTTACCAGGTTCATTATGTATCTTGTTTGCTAATCTTTGGTTGATGGTTAAGTCTTTTCTATAGATACATATGTGAGTATATATATTTCTTACTGAATTTCCATTTTTTATATATTTCTAACTGAATTTTCATTATTTAAAAATCTGTAATCCGCATCACAAAAAATTGCAAATAAAATTTAAATCTTCTATTTTATTTGACTATATATATGACCAACTATTGTTGTAACTCATCTTTTGATCAGGGGCCAGACTTTACTTCTAAAGCTGTTGATTTGGCTGCGCGAGAGCTGCTTGCAGTTGCAATTCCTGGTCAAGGTTGGCTATTATCTTAAACTCACTAAATGCTTGTTCTACAATGTTTGCGTATTAATGTTTGGTTTTCACTGACAGTTGATCAGGTACAGCTTGACCGTGCTAAGGAGTCGACTAAGTCTGCAATTCTGATGAATCTGGAATCTAAAGTACTAATCCTTTATGAGTTCTCCATTTATTCATATTTCTCTTTTCATTAGTGGTAATGCTTTTTTATGCATGTTATAGAAAGTGGCGTCAGAAGATATTGGAAGACAGATTCTCACATATGGTGAAAGGTAGTTTCTTATACTTAAGTCTTCTAATATCTGAAATCAAATGCAGAAGAATAGAGGAAATGCATAAATGACAGGAAAAAAACTGGAAATCACTTGATGACTACAAGCTGTGTACCAAATATTTGTCTGAATGCGGAATAAAATTGAAAACATTTTACATTTATTTATCCAACTTTACTAGTAGTAGTTTTTGATTCATGATGCATTCTCTTAGTTCAATTCAACAAAAAATTCATGTTGAAGCAAGTTCATGTCCAAAAATACCCACAACTTTATCTCAAAATTTATGTAGTCGATTCTATTCTAAGTATTTGGGATAAACACAACTACGACGACAATGATGTTAACTCTGTTTGATGATGTTCGAACAGCCTGAGCACAAGATGTATATTTTCTCTGCCAATTTTTGACACAATTTAGTTACGTTATTTCTCTTGCTAAATTTATTGATTCCACTCCATGCCAATGATCAGCTCGGCCTTTGTGATGTTGCAGGAAACCAGTTGAGCATTTCCTAAAAGCCATCGACCAACTTACTTTAAAAGATATAGTTTCCCTTGCTGAAACGATCATTTCATCGCCACTTACACTGGCATCATGGGGAGATGGTAAATCACAAACTACATTTATGATTAAAAAATGTGTTTCATTTCTTCTTTTGATCTTAAAATATTTTTACAATTCTATTTGCAGTCATCCATGTACCCAGCTACGAGTCTGTTAGCAGAAAATTCCGCGCAAAATGAAGCTTTTGGGACTCACTTTGTATATTTTTTATCATCAATTTTTACGATTATTTGATGTCGCTCGATAATTTTCAGAAGCGCTGAAAGTAAATAAATATGGTTGTCACTTGTGAGTCACAATTAATTTTAACAAATAACTTGAGCAATTGAAGTTGGAATGCTCTTTTCTACATCCAATTTTGTTGGGAAAATAGTATAGAATTATTACAATTGTAATTGCGATTTGCTTTTAAAAATTTGTCAAGATGGCCAATTATTACGATTATTGTCATAACTCTATATGATACTCTTTATCATGTAAATGCTTTGATGGATACAAGAGGTCCCGGGACAATGGTGCAACGGTAAGATATCCGGGTGGTAACTCAGGGATCCGCGGTTTGATCCCCAGCTATGGCGTATTTGTAGGAATTTTCCTCCAAATGGGGAACGCAATCAAAGGATGCTGGGCATCTGGATTGGTCGTCGTATGCGCTTCCCGATTTACCTTGGTGGTCGGTGGGAAACTTCCGTGGGACCGGGTCGACCACTCCCAGAGATGTGGCTACTGAGATTATCATTTTTTTGATGGATACAAGAGACACCAATGAAATCATCCCACCTGTTCCGGCTAAAAATCGACGACAGTCAACTCACTGATCAACAATATGCCACCTCAACCGTCAGGGGCCCAGCGAAGAAGATGACCTGC
This sequence comes from Curcuma longa, assembly GCF_044706935.1. NCBI lineage: Eukaryota > Viridiplantae > Streptophyta > Magnoliopsida > Zingiberales > Zingiberaceae > Curcuma > Curcuma longa. Next base: position 8,706,387 of record NC_133863.1, read on the forward strand.
AAGATCACTGAAGAACGAACGGATTAGCTGGCGCTGGGAAGTCCCGGCAGGCCACTCTGACGCTCAAGTTAGGTTTCAGGTGGAGAAAGATAGTAGTGAGAATGAAGGAGATAGTAGTGAGTATGCAAAAGATGCGATGCCTCCTTCATACCTGTGAGAGGACTTATATACCTGTGAAGAGAACCTTCCACCTGTCAGCGGAGCAGGCTTTGAGGGTATCCAGGGGAACAACATCTGATGCTGTCTGACACCTGCACCAGAGGGATGGTATCTGAGGGACAGGGGCAGCCTGCCCGTAACCGTCTTCCAGCGTGGCAATGTACCCAGCTTCTGTCGTTTAGCCGAAAAGGGGAAGATGATCGCCACGGAGGGAATGATCGTGAGGACCTGGTGTAACGACCCTCCTCCTTTCTAATGGGGGATGTTACGTATATCTTATCGTTATTAAATTATTGGTAGAAAATCCAATAGATAAATTCTCCCAAAAGGAATATTCTTATAACGGAATAAAACAACTGTTCAATTTAAGATGCGGAAGCCATTGATATAAAAGACATAATTGATATAAGGTGTTTATTCATTTATTTATTCTAATCCGCGGTTCCGCCGCCACACACATCGAACACTGCTCCTGCTGCCTCCCGTTGTTTAACACTTTTCTTTACCTCTATCTGCAGTATAAGGAATGCAACTATAAGCAACGCTTAGTAAGTACATACCTAATCTCACAAAACAACGGAAATCATTGCATGCTTTCTTAGTAATTAAACAGGAAATAACTTGTAGTTATAAAGTCATATACTTAAGCAGAAACTACCTGAACATGGAAATATTTGTATTGCATAGAAAATTTCTTAGCTTCTTTATAATTGAAAGTCATACGTTTGAATTGTAACGACCCGGCCCAGCCCATTTGGCGGTCCATTCGGCGGCCCATTTGGCGACCCTTGTGGTCGTCGACCGTCGACCGTCGGCTCATCGACCGTGTCGTTACTCATCCGGCCTAGCCCATTTGGCGGTCCATTCGGCGGCCCATTTGGCGACCCTTGTGGTCGTCGACCGTCGACCGTCGGCATAGGAAATTTCTTAGTTTCTTTATAATTGGAAGTCATACGTTTGAATTGTAACGACCCGGCCCAGCCCATTTGGCGGTCCATTCGGCGGCCCATTTGGCGACCCTTGTGGTCGTCGACCGTCGACCGTCGGCCCGTCGACCGTGTCGTTACTCTTTTACTTTCTATATCTTTGTCCTTTCATCAATCATTTATCATGCTTTACTTCCATCCTAAATAGGAAGAATAATTTACATATTCATGGTTAAATCCTAAATCATACTATGGAAAGAACATATATATATTCTTATTTTAACATGAATCATACTAGAGGAAGAACACATAAATACATTCACGTCTAACATAAATCACGTCATAGAAAGAGCATACATACATTCATGTTTAACACAAATCATGTCATGGAAAGCTTAACATAATCATGCCAAAGAACAATACGAAAACCACTCATACTGCAGGTGAGAAATGTACTTACTTTGTCTGCTTTTAAATGTTAAGATTTGTGAAATCGGAGACTTTCTCCGAGGTGCCCTAGCGCCTTCTCCATGCGACCTAGCAGAAATTATAACTACGACTTAACCATAATTATTAAATAAACTTGACGTAACAGGCTTAAGGGTTAACCCTGTACCTAATTAACTCCTTTTAATTAACCAATGCCTAACTTAATCCATTAACTAAGGTTAATCAACCATTACTAATTAATTAATCGACTAACTAATTAATTGATGAGATTAACCCCTTAATCATCTTTTCATTAACGCAAAAGGTTACCTTACTGTGTCTTTCTTTGGCAAGGAATCAGGCGGTGGACAGCGAGAAACCAACAAAGGAAACTAGGTCGGCTCCTCCTCTTCTTCCTACTCGACCGGCAGTGGCGTTGGCAGGGGAGGGCAGAGGCGCCGGCAATGAGCAGAGGAAGCGACTCCTCTCCGGCGTTCCGGTCGGCAGTGAAGGCGGAGCTGACGCGGCGGCGCGGTTGCGGACAAGGAGGAGTGGTCGCTAGGGTTGGGTGGCGGAAGGCGTGGCAGAGGCTCGGTCCGTGGCGGAGGCTTTGAGCAGAGGATTTGGGCGGCGTTAATGGCGGCAATCTTGGGCGCGCAGTCGTGCGGCGACAGGGAGGAAGAGGAGAAGAGAAAAAAAACTTTTTATAAATAGGAGTGCACAGTACTCCTAACTTCGGGGTTAAGATTCGGTCCCGATTAAACCGGATCTAATTTCTCAAATCGAACCAGATTAAATTTTGGTTCGCTTGGTTCGGCCATCAAACGACCTCCAAATTGACCCAAACAAATTTCGTTGAATTCGTCTTGCAAAGACGAATCTTTTCACCTATTTTATTTCATCAAACTCCCCTTCTATCATTTAACTAAATAATCTTTTATTATAATTTTAAATCTATTTAATATTCCTAAAATAGGGAGAAATAATCGGGGTGTTACAATCTCCCATCCTTATAAAAGTTTCGTCCTCGAAACTTAGAATAACTTGGGATACGTTTATCTCATATCTTCTTTAACCTTTGGTTTTGCCAATAGCTATCTTAATTGATTCATCAACTGAGATAACTGAACACATTCTATTGGTTGGTAATTCCTCCTGAGTTAACTAACTAATCAGTCAACCACCTGTTTTTCTCAGTGCTATTACAACATCTCCCAAAAAGGTTATAGAACAACAGTGATGATATTCCCATCTCTCTTAAATTATGGTACGAACTTCCTGTTCATATCTCCTCCCTCTTTGGACAATCAACTCTAATAGGGCTCGTCATTTGGCTCGGTATTAGCTCGTCTTCTAGCCATGTTCTTTTTATTCATAAATAACAAGGTCGAATATAAACTTACTATTCTAATACAACACTACACATATATACTAGCATGTCTAATTCATTAATCATTCTTTATACTAATCATAGAAAGAGATCGTATGGTAGCTTTTTAGAAAATTCCTTTTTAGCCTAAGAGGAGTACTTGATAAGGTTCTCTTTATTTCGACCACTCATTCTATCTTATTATAATATTCACATCAATATTCCCTTCTTATTAAATAATACATTTAAGATATATACCCAATACTTCTTAAATAAGGATCCCATGCCCATCTATCTTAACTATTCCATTATTTGTTTCTTCTACTGAAATTACCTCCATATAATCAATAATATTTACATCCTAAATAATAAATAATGATATGGTCTAATCTAATTTTTCTTTACATACACATGAGAAACATAATCATCATCTTCAAGTTGTATTAATCTTAACTGTATGAGGGAGATACATGGAGCCTTACTTAGATTTCATATATATCCATCTTAACTATTCCATTTTTTTTTTTTTTTTTTTTTTTTTACTGAAACCATATCTAATATATAAAGTATTTTACATGGAAAATAGTTGTATCCCAAATATATTTAATACTTCATGTAGAAGAAATATCTTCAAGTTGTATTAGTCCCAACTATTTAGAGTGGAGTACATGAATCTTATCCCTCCATTAACTCAATACAATACTATATTACTAGTAATATTCCAACTTGCATCCTTATCCCAAAGGTAAGGTTAATATTCTATCAAAATCTTGCATCTATTTAACATGTATAACTTACTAATCATTCTTTATGCCAAAGGTAACCATGCCTACTGAAAATCATTCTCTAGGCTAATCATAATAGCTAGGTGACTTAAGCATCATTCTTGAGGCTAATAATCAGAAGCATGTCTAACATAAAATCATACTAATCATAAAAGAAAATAAAGCCTAAGTATACTTCTTACTTGGAAAGCGGCAGGATTGATGCTTGATGTGCGTGTGACGGAAGGGCGGAGCCTGCTCTGATACCATTTGTAACGACCCTCCTCCTTTCTAATAGGGGGATGTTACGTATATCTTATCATTATTAAATTATTGGTAGAAAATCCAATAGATAAATTCTATCAAAAGGAATATTCTTATAACGGAATAAAACAACTGTTCAATTTTATGATGCGGAAGCCATTGATATAAAAGACATAATTGATATAAGGTGTTTATTCATTTATTTATTCTAATCCGCGGTTCCGCCGCCACACACATCGAACACTGCTCCTGCTGCCTCCCGTTGCTTAACACTTTTCTTTACCTTATCTGCAGTATAAGGAAATAAAACTATAAGCATAAAGCTTAGTAAGTACCATCCTATCTCACAAAACAACGGAAATCATTGCATGCTTTCTTAGTAATTAAACAGGAAATAACTTGTAGTTATGAAGTCATGTACTTAAGCAGAAACTACCTGAACATGGAAATATTTGTATTGCATAGAAAATTTCTTAGCTTCTTTATAATTGAAAGTCATACGTTTGAATTGTAACGACCCGGCCCAGCCCATTTGGCGGTCCATTCGGCGGCCCATTTGGCGACCCTTGTGGTCGTCGACCGTCGACCGTCGGCTCGTCGACCGTGTCGTTACTCATCCGGCCCAGCCCATTTGGCGGTCCATTCGGCGGCCCATTTGGCGACCCTTGTGGTCGTCGACCGTCGACCGTCGGCATAGGAAATTTCTTAGTTTCTTTATAATTGAAAGTCATACGTTTGAATTGTAACGACCCGGCCCAGCCCATTTGGCGGTCCATTCGGCGGCCCATTTGGCGACCCTTGTGGTCGTCGACCGTCGACCGTCGGCCCGTCGACCGTGTCGTTACTCTTTTACTTTCTATATCTTTGTCCTTTCATCAATCATTTATCATGCTTTACTTCCATCCTAAATAGGAAGAATAATTTACATATTCATGGTTAAATCCTAAATCATACTATGGAAAGAACATATATATATTCTTATTTTAACATGAATCATACTAGAGGAAGAACACATAAATACATTCACGTCTAACATAAATCACGTCATAGAAAGAGCATACATATAAATACATTCATGTTTAACACAAATCATGTCATGGAAAGCTTAACATAATCATGCCAAAGAACAATACGAAAACCACTCATACTGCAGGTGAGAAATGTACTTACTTTGTCTGCTTTTAAATGTTAAGCTAGGGTTTGTGAAATCGAAGATCTTTCTCCGAGGTGCTCTAGCGCCTTCTCCGTGCGACCTAGCAGAAATTATAACTACGACTTAACCATAATTATTAAATAAACTTGACGTAACAGGCTTAAGGGTTAACCCTGTACCTAATTAACTCCTTTTAATTAACCAATGCCTAACTTAATCCATTAACTAAGGTTAATCAACCATTACTAATTAATTAATCGACTAACTAATTAATTGATGAGATTAACCCCTTAATCATCTTTTCATTAACGCAAAAGGTTACCTTACTGTGTCTTTCTTTGGCAAGGAATCAGGCGGTGGACAGCGAGAAACCAACAAAGGAAACTAGGTCGGCTCCTCCTCTTCTTCCTACTCGACCGGCAGTGGCGTTGGCAGAGGAGGGCAGAGGCGCCGGCAATGAGCAGAGGAAGCAACTCCTCTCCGGCGTTCCGGCGGCAGTGAAGGCGGAGCTGAGAGACCGCGGCGCGGTTGCGGACAGCGGCAGCGCCTGTGTTTTCTGGGGTCGGTGGTGGCGAAGGCGTGGCAGAGGCGAGCCAGGCGTGGCGGAGGCTTTGAGCAGAGGATTTGGGCGGCGTTAATGGCGGCAATCTTTCCTCGCAGCGGCAGCGTCGTGCGGCGGCAGGGAGGAAGAGGAGAAGAGAAGAGGTAAGGGAAAAGGCCTCTAGGGTTTGGTCTCCTCTTATAGGTCTCGTCGGCACGAGAAATCCGGCGAAAGATTCGGTCGGCGAACAGGGTCTTCGTGCGCGAGGAAAAGGTCGCGCGGAACCGGGTCTTCGTGCGCGTGCGCGTGAGGAGAAAAGGGCGGAACTGTTCTGTTTTCTTAATGGATCCGGGTTTCAGCTTTAATCCAATCCTTTATCATCCAATCCATTAAAGGGACCTTATCTGGGCTCTAAATTGGGCTCCTTATTGGATTACAAATTTATTTACTTAAACTCTTAATTGGATTGGCCTAATGGATAATCAATTAAACCCAAATGAATCCAATACAATCACAATTAGCTACTTAGATTAGCTATTAAACTTAATAATTGACCCTCTAATCTTTACTAATCTCTGGGTTAATTAACCCCTAACCTAATAATTAACATCACATAATAAATCTTATAATTTCTCATTTAAACTGGGTCTAATTTCTCAAATCGAACCGGATTAAATTTTGGTTTGCTTGGTTCGGCCCTCAAACGACTTCCGAATTGACCCAAACAATTTTTGTTAGATTCGTCTTCGTGAGAAAAACCTTTTTATCCATTTTATTTTATTAACTCTCTTCTATTGTTTAACTAAAGTGCTTTTATTAAAATTTTAAATCTAATTAAAAATCTCTAAAAATAGGGAGAAATAATCGGGGTGTTACAGTACGGGATACTTCCCGGGAACTGCATTCAGAAGGTAGATTAGGCTCGGGACTGATCACGCTTAGTAGTAGCCAGGCAAGCCATGCGCCACGGAGGGATGGCAGGGCAAATAAGCGGTATGGATACAGTGAGCAGGTTACTCAATGCGTATCCCGGGAAGCTGGTTTAGGGGGCAAGAGATGCTCGGGCATGGTGATATTTAATGTGGCCGAGTAGTCCCGGTGATAGGGAGTGATGGCCGAGACATAACATGAGGAACCGGGAGTGTGTTTCCCGGGAGATGATTCGGCAATGTAGTTGACATCTGGGAAAAGGTATAGACGGTGATGGCCGGGTGAACCGGGCCTTGTGTTGGAATGGCCGAGCAAGGGATCCTTAGCTGAGCCGGGGTCCGGGGATGTGTTTCCCGGGAGATGACCCATTAGACCCCTCGGATTCCCCTAACTGAGGGTACCCACATCGAAGCTACGGGCCCCAAGTTTGCCACGTCAGTCAATTTCAGCACGCTTCTGACGTACCCATTGAGCTAAATGACTTCTTTCAGGATACTTTAGAAAAACAGTAAGTCCAGTGATCAACTCTAGTAGAACAACTCCGAAGCTGTATACATCACTCTTCTCAGTGAGCTGATAAGTGTTGTGATACCTAAAACAATGGAATTATCAGTCCAAAGTAGAGAACACCATATAACTAACCAATTTTCTCAGATATACAGTTCAATTTAATAAGTTTCATGGTTTTACTTCACTACTTTACAGAATTAATTAAGATTCACACTTACTCAGGATCTACATATCCATGAGTGCCGACGATCACATCTGTCGACACGTGTGTATCGGCATCACGTAAGAAAGCTTTGGCCAAGCCAAAGTCTGCTATTTTTGCTTCAAAATTGTGAGTTAACAATATGTTACAGGTTTTCACATCTCTGTGGACAATAGGGGGCGAACAGTGCTTGTGCAAATATTCCAACCCTGTTCACTTAAAATTGTCACATGGAGTTGAAGAAGAGACGATGGCAAATTATAATTAGATAATAAAGAGACATCCTGAAAATGGAACCTTGTGCAGCTTCAAGTGCAATCTGTAGACGCTCCCTCCAACTTAGTGTTTTGGCAGTTGTAGTATTCTCTAAAGCAAATTAAACCAATGCAGCAATTTATAAAAACGTTAAGTGAGGGGATTATGCCGTGTTAGTTGGCACCTTTGAAGGATTAAGGTTTGTTGATTTGTACCTGAGAGATGGTCTCTTAGGCTTCCTTGAGCAATGTACTCATAAACAAGGCCAAGGTAATTGCCATCTTTGCAATAGCCAATCAGTGCCACTACGTTTCTGTGGTGAACCTTTGACAACACACGAGCCTGCAACATCAACAAAAGTTGTACTAAATACCGAGGAAACAGATCATAAGCTCAATGTTCCATAGATAACATAGATCTAAATGGCATGAGGACCTCAGCTAGGAACTCCTTGATCTCATGGGCGTTGGAATCAGATTCGTTGGCATGCAACACCCTACTCGCCCCTGTAGATACTAAAAGCTCATGCAGCTTTACTGCAACCTCAATGCCATCCCTCAAGCAACCATAGTAAACAGTCCCAAACCCTCCCTTACCAATTACTCTTTTGAAGTTGTTTGTGATAGTCTTTATATCTTCGTATGTGAACCGACAATCTCTTTGGACAATGTTCTGTTGTCTGAAATTGTGATGTTCTGAACTAACTTCATTGCATCTTCCTATTTCTGGGTTTGGACTCTCAGTAGGTGCTTCAAGATCAAACATAAAGTTACATGAATGATAACTTTGCCATGGCATATACAACAACATATAGAGGACCAAGAACTTACATTGTTGCTGTTGTCTTTGATTTTTTCTTCTTGCAAACAAGATCACCAGTAACAAAAGTACTAATAGTATGATTGCTGCAATCACACAAATAATAATGATAATGGTGGGACTTTTCTTCTTTCCCTCATGAGTACAAGCATCACAATGATCTGTGTTGTTGCTCGTTCTGACAGCAAAGAAATTGTTTGTAAGAATAGTAAGATTTTCTTTTAGACAATCTCTAATGAAACTAAGCAAGAGTAAGTTGGATGTTCTAGAGAAATGCCATATACATAAGCAATAGTAAGCCTTTCTCCTTTCGATCATATAAGCCTTGTGGAATTGAACCATCAAGGTTGTTGTTCGACAAGTTTCTGCAAAAATACCAGAGCAAATGACCTCAGTGTAGTTCAGAAGCAAATATGGTTAATATGTTTGGAGGCTCAAAAGAAATTGTACACTTACAACACTTGAAGCGAGGATAAATTTGCTAGAAACGATGGTATAGAGCCACTGAAATGATTGTAAGATAAGTCCCTATATCAGAACAAAATATGAGAAACAATATGACCATCTAAAGGGTGTCTATATCCACAGAAGTTGCAGAATTATATTTTAAGTTAGTCACATAATCCTAGACACAAAATCTATGAAATCCTATTTATATGGTGTAATAGTTGTCTCTGAATAGTAGCAACAGCAGAAATGTAATATTTTGTCCTTTATCTAGTGTGGAAACAAAAAACCATAAGTATTCTTCAAGGAAAAAGAACAAGAGAAACAAAGTTCTTCTGCTCCATACTTGGAAATTGCACAATTATATTTGGAGTTGGACAAAGAACACTCACAAGTATCTGATTTCTGTGAGATCTGCAAGGGTACTCGGTATACTTCCATTCAATTCTCTGTGTGACAAATTTCTGCATGCAGTTTCTTAGTTAGCTAATTTTCGTATACCTTCTCAGTTCATAACATAACTAAGAACTTACAGGAATGTAACCCTGGGTGGTTTGGAATCCGAAAAGTCACACGACACTCCATCCCATGTATCTGGAACACATGGATCACCTTGCCAAATTGTCATGTGGTACATCTTCTTCAAACTCATCATAGCAGCAACTGTAATTGATATATAATCACTAAAGGTACTCAAAACTATAACAATTAGCTAGATTTGAGAAATTAAAATAGCGAGCATACAATCTTGATGATCCGTGGGTGTTCCTGTGAGCTCCACAGCTATATAGATCTCCGCTGCATTGAGCAAAGGAGGACGGGTGGAAGCTGCTACCTTTGTGAGGTTAAAATAAGTAATATCCCCTTCAATCGCTACGTCGTATACGATGCTTACATGACTTGATGTCAGGTATTCTGGGACGATAGTTACCCCATTTGGATCTCCAGGCATGATCACTCGAAAAATTCTGCTCTCGTTGCTAGGTAGATATTCTAATTCAGCAAAGTGCAAATAGAAGTAGTATCTGGGATTTGTGATTCCGGTTCTTGGAGGATCCATGTAATATGTAAAAGTAGTGTTATCTTTGGCTGCACCAGCAGTCTGCATGACGGTTGATGGCACCTCATAAGGATCATTAGGAGGAGTCCCAACTGTATAAATGGTGGTAATGTTATTTCCCATGCTCCAGAAATACCAAAACCTGTCGTAAATGTCATCTGGATACCTAATCCTGCATAATGCATGCATGGGGCATTAACGAGAGTAAGATTAGCTCTGAAATAGAATTAACAAGGACTTGACAAGCACTTGCCATCTGCTGCCGCCAACGTTGTATCTCTCAGACACAACCAGCGAAACTGTTGAATTCACATCCTGAAAAACCATGCTGTCGTCGAGGAGCCTCAGCTCAAGAGAAGATATAAAAGGAGTTCCAGTCTGCGTGTTCACTAAACAAACTGAGAAATAGTTGTCATTTGCAAGAGTGATGATTTCGGCGTGGTAAAGGTAATCAGGCTTTAGGATTTGAACTGATTGCCACTTGTCGACGCCGAGAAAGAGATCGAACTGCAAGGTTAGGGGGAGGAATTGGCCAACGAAGAAGGCTGCTCTGATGAGGTACTTCCGTCGTGGGGTGATGTTGGGGATGTGGTAGCAGTTGCGCTTTCCGGAGGGAAAGCTTCGGAATGTCTTCAGTTGCGCGTCCCAGTAGGAGCCGGCGGCGGTGAGGTGGTTCTCTCCGGTGTCGATGTAGTTGGCATCAGGCTCATAGAATATGGTGGTGACGCTGTCGGTGTAGTTGCCGTAGGGATAGCCGCAATCTATGCTCACGAATCCTGCGTCGCTTGTTCATCAAACAATGGTTGACTTTGATGGTGAAGTCAAACTCAAAGCTATTTTACGAGTTATAAGAATTAAAAGACTTGTGTATCACGGTAAATCTCAACTTAATCATTAGATGATTTTAGTCATGACACTTGTGTGCAGCTAATTGATTAGTGAGTTGATTCGAGTTTGATGGCTCGCATACAGAATTTTTTTATTTGAAACCCAGTCAATTGGATAGTTGACTAATCTAGCATGATGAGTTGATAGATGATAAATTTTAGTTGATTAATTCTACAATAGGAAAATTAGAAGTAGTTGTTAGATTGCAATGGTCAACTGACTTAAAGGCTACAACAAATCAATCAACTAACAATGGACTCTAGTTGATAGAGGTACCCGTTGATAAACTATAGACAAAGGTGATCACGAAAACAACCGATTCATGATGGATTTGATTGACTAATTGATGATATAACAACAGATCGGTAAAGGAAGTTGAAGAGGATTAAAAGTTATTAAGGGCAATCAAGAGAAGAGTTTGAAATATTGATTGTTTAAATCATTTATAATATTTTCTGTTGTTTTCTTTATATCTTTTTATTGTGAATTTTTTATAAGAGGTTTCTCTTGTTTCAAAAGTTGTACACTAAGGAAAAGGATATTGAACTTTTAGTAATGACTCGACTACGTACGGAGTATATGAATAAAGATTATGCACCACCTTTCATGCTTCATTAACAATTGATATAGATTTTATTTCCGTGATCAATAACTATATGTCGTTAAAAAGGTCATCTAGTTAAGCTAAATTAAGGCACTTGTAATCTAATTTGAAGTTTATATACTAAAATTGTGTAGTTGCTATTAATACTAAATGAAAACATATGCTCAAACTAAATAAACGCACCTAACTAAAAATTATTAGAGTAACATGATTACATGAACATTAATTAAGTGCTTTAAGAAAGATCATACAAGGCCATATATATAAGGAAAGAAATTACGATCATCATCCTAATTCTACTAATCGTGTCATCTTTGAGAGTTAAATCATCCAAACAAATGATACCTGTCTGAGCATTAGCTAGATTTGCTGCAAAGAAGACAAGAAAGCAATACAAGGCCAAGTATCTCATCATCTCCTTGCCACTCCCTCGATTGTACATGTTCAAGTTGATGTTCGATGGGATCATTTATATATATGTGTGCCTTCTTACCATTTCACTCCAACGACATCAATTATGCTTTGGAATGAGCCTTGCATGTCCAAACTTTTTTTCCTTGTTAATTAGTACGAACTAGCTCTGGAGGTAGAATGCATATTATGCTGATAAATGTATTAAAAATTACTCAAAAGTCAACCACCTTCATTCATCCAAATGAAAACTGCTTCCATGTACATTATTAAAGTAGTTAGTACAGTTCGATGTGTACGTATGTGCCCAAAAAATGGAACAATATTCATGTACCTGACCTCAACTCCTTAGCTCATCATTCTTTCAAGTTGCAGGTTAAAAACTACTTTGGAATTTTTCCTCGAATTAAGTTGACAAGTGAGCATATGAATATTTGGTTGTTCTTTTCCAAAGATATATATATTTGATGCAGATGATCCTCACTCCTTAACTGTTTCTTCCTCGCTCCTTTGTATTCTTTTCATCCATGAAGTGACCTTAACTTTATTCACACTGAGTGAGTTCTATTGTTTCTGATAAAGTAGCTGCAGATCCCTGAATGTATCAGGAACAGGAAGGTTGATTTAACTGTCTCCCTCTTTGCAGTAACGCATTGGCCATGCTTCATGGACATCCTCTGATCCATCTGAATTATACCATTAAGCTAAGCTCAACTCTCCAATCATGCTTCTTTGGAGCTGCAGCAGGCAAAAAGGCTAATTAACTAATTTGTTTCCAGAAGAACACAGCTCCTTCCATGTTTGGGACCAATATGGATCTGACCACCTTTCATTTTCTTACTGATAAATTGTTTGTGTTGCTCGATCTTGTAATATATATAAAAATAAAATAAGATATTATCTGATCCCATATGTTAAATTAACTAGTAAAGAATATAATTAGTCAGCTTCAGTTTGCTAATGACAATTCAAATCCTGCTGAAGATGAGATGATAGGGTTAAGCAGATGGTGAAAGGGGACAGTGATAGCTACGAATGACTAACACCCGAAATCTACTCCTACAATTAACTTTAAAATAATGCAATTTGCAGAAGGTGGTAGAGCCTAGTGAGGTTGACAGAGTAAAGGATTTCCAGATGAGGACGACGGCCATTATCATCTTCAGATAACGACTGATTGATCCTGTAAATGAAACTAATGCAGAATTAAATGGCTTCAGAGGCAATTTACATCTCGGTGCAGATAGAAAATGACTAATCAAGGCCTGAAATCTACTAGTTATATCTGATGAAAGGATTACTGGAATATTGTGGCTATCATTAAATTAGATGGTGGTGTAAAAAACATGGACAGTTATGATACATAAGTTGGATTTTGTGAAATTTTAACTATCTTTTTGACTTTCCTACCTCACAAGTGAGCGAACCTTATCTTTGGATCCTTTTTTTTTCAATTAAAGCACTCATTTCCTTTGATTCCTGTTTCATGAAAGCTGCCATGCACATACAAATATCACTGTAATCTATAGCTCTATTTCTTGCAATCTTGCTCTTGCTTATATTCTCGACTAGTGTCTTTCTCATCAACACTGCTTGCAGTGGATTGAGAGATCAAAACGTCAAATCATATCGACATCTTTCATTTTTTCTAGGTGATTTTCTACCTTTGATAGATTCTGGAGAATCCAATCACACTCAAGGGGATGACACTGCGAGTGGAAAGCAGTGTTTTTTGTTAGATTAATTCAGATTGAACAATAGAAGTTTGAATAAATAAATTAAAGACATATATATATATATATATATATATATATAAAGCAAGTAAAGTTCAAGTAAAGTTTTCATCTTGTGAAATTTGAAGTCTATCTTACGTGAACTATATTTTGGATTGATATATCTTGTATGAATAAAATAAGCCTATGGATGTTTGATTATAAGGTAGCTTCTTCTGCTATTCTTAGTAAAACAAATCTAATATTGCCATAAATTATATTTATCAAATCAATCTGACACTACAATAGTCCTTTTTTTCATAAACTAAAAACCATAAAAAATATTCTATTTGAGATTTTTAAGAAACCTCACCCTGGATTGAAAAATTATCTTTGCGAACAAAAAATCTTAATGAATGCTTTTTAACGCATACATAATTCGACTCAGCTAAAAAAAAGTACTTCCCAATAATATAACTTGTCTAGGGCAAAAAAAAAAAACACTTTGTTATTATTTCTAACTAAAAAATTAATTTAAACTCAAAAATGTTATATCCGAGATTCTCATGAAGTCTCTAGCATTTTTTTTTACTAAAATTATTTGTTTTTGGCATCAAGATGTTTTGATGATTTTTTTTTTAAATTCAAAATGAGTCATTTTAATTAGCTAATATTAAGACTGATAGTAAAGATGTGCTAAAGTTTGGGAAAGTTAGGATTCAATTGTGTCATTAATTATAAAATAAAATTATCAAAAGATGGTATTAAAAAATATTATTACTTTTGGGCAACTTCTTTGTGTGGAAAGAGCTCACTGAAGTTGTCGATTATCAGAACCTCAATTTTATTGTATGAAAAACTCTATACAAATTTTACATGTTGTAAGATCGATTTTATTCTCACTACATCAACGGAAATCCGCTCCATGTCGGCCGGCGCTTCCTAAGCTTTCTTAAAGATGAGACCTTTACTGAGCCTCTCGAACATCTTCTCCCTCAGCTCCCTCCCTGACTCAACCCTTTCCGCTGGCCAATCTTCCTCCGACAACCCAGCATCGCCGCCCGTCGCTGATGTCGCAGTTGGAGTCGACGGCAGGCTGAAGAGGCCAGAATTATACCAGGAAATCCCCTTAAACGGAGACGAAGTCATAGCTCTTTCTACCTGCAACGCCCAAGAGCCGGGCGCGGAATTCGCCCTGCCTAGTTGCGACTGCGTCAGCGACGCCGACGATGCCCCATGCCACGACGCTCGGCGCAGCTTAGCCCCTACCGGCGATATCGGCGGAGAATCCGTCGACGGTGACGTAGGCGGCGATGTCATCGTTGAGGTTGGGGAGGAAACCAGATACTTGGAAAGGTAAGACTGAAGGAAGTGCGAGTCAGATGAAGGGCTCTGCTGTCGCTGCAGAGGCACCGGCCGAAGCTGGTCGGCGGTGTGGGCGAAAAAGCAGACGCGGCGGCGGCATCCGACGCCGTCCTTGCAGGTCTGTGTGCGGTAGCGGTCAGGGTGGAGCCAGCACTCGAACACCCCGTGGGCGAGCTCACACGCGTCGCCGCGTTTGCACCCACCGGCCTTGCGGAAGTCCGGACAGGCGGCGCCAGAGTACCGATGCTTCCGTGGGTCGCGGCGGCGGGCCTTCTCGCCCGGGTGCGCGAAGGGGCACTCAGTCCAGTCATGGGAACGCCCCCGGACGCACCGCCGCACCTTGAACTCGAACATGCGAAACTCATCCGAAGCGTATATCTCCACCGCCAGCAGCGCCGCAACAGCAGCATCTTCTAGGCCGTCACCGGCGGTAGGATCCTCGAAACCGCATAATGGCAGGAGGTGGCCACGTTCCAGCATCGTCTTCATCGTCTCCTTTTCCTCCGAGTTCGACGACGATTAAATGGGGAAGGCCCTGACCGGGGTTAGGTTAGGAATCTAACTGCGGTTATAAAGATCTAAAATTTACGGCGTTTAGATTTGGTAGCGCGTGTAGTCAGTAAGCGTCCACCCGCGGGACCCGTCAGTCGAACCCACTAAAATAAAGGTAGATTTCATGGTAAAAAGTCATAATTGTAATCGTGAGAGTGTAATACTGATTTGTACGGTCTCGATTGGAGTTGAGAATAATGAGACATGATGATCGTACGATCAACGTGGTGCATTGTAGGCAGAGACCATTAGAGTTGGGGAGTAGGAAACTCTGGTGGGGCCAATCTAATCCAATCCTACATGTCACAGGTAAGAATAGGCCTGGTCCACGATTCGTCGTCCATTCTATCTTGCGTTGTGGTCCAACGTGGCTTCCATTTTGGGAATAGATAAAGATTAAAATCCATGGCTATATATAGTAACAGTTCAATCTTGGTCAGACATATTCTTTAACACTCCTCAAAATTATTTCTAATATTAGTTAAAACTAGTTTAATATTAATAAAATTATTTTAATATCAATTATAATTATTTTAACTCTACTTAAAAATATTTTAAGTTAGTCAAAACTATTACAATATTATTTATAATATTTGTAATTAATTATATATATATATATATTATAGTAGGTTTGATTAAAATTATTATAACAACAGTCGATTTAAAAAAATAGGATGAAATATTTATTTAATTTTTTTATTCTGACAGATTCTTTATTTCTTTTTTAATTTTTACATATTCTTTTTCACTTTATATTCAAGAGTAATAAGCTTAGAAGGAGGTGAAATCCAGTTTTTATTAAAGTTTATGGAATAGAATTGAGTCAAATCGAAAATTTAAGCTTGATGCTTGAAGAGTAAAGATGACACTATTAATATTATTACGATGCAAAGAAACTATATTTAATTATCTTTATTATTATTATTATTATAAAAAACTATACTTAATTAATGATACATATATTTTTTTCCAAAATATTCATTATTTTCATTAGTATAACTTAAACGTTATCTTAATTATGTTTACTTGACAAAAATATCATTGAGGCTATAACACATAAAAAAATATTTTACATACTTATGTTCTACTTATTTTAGATTCATAGTTTCAATATTAAACAAAAATCCATAAAGTCAGTTGATAAGTTCTAACAAATTTGCCATATAAAAAATATCTTAATTATATTAAAATTTTAGGATTTAACTAACAGTTCACAAAATCTAATGATAATAAAAAATAAATTACGATGATAAAGTTTTTAAAAGAGAAAAATTAAACTAAAGAAAGAAAGAATGAAAAACATTGCTCTATTTATTTTTTATTTTTTATTTTTTATGAACAGGGTCTAAATCGTCAGAATGGGCCTAGTGGGCCGGATTCACGGGCTGTACGATCGCTAGTTCTAAACTCTAATTCTAATTCTAATTAACATGGAAACGCCGAGAGAGAAAGAAAGGGGAAGAGAGAGCGCATTTTATTTTACTTCTCTTATTCGTGATTATTCTTCTTGTTTTCTCTTCTTCGTCTCTGTCCACATCGTCACCGCCCCATCTGCCTGAAAACCCTCATGTTCGAATCGGGAATCGGCTCCGAATCCTGCTGTCCCCGACCGCCGATCCCTGCGCGGCTTCGTTGATGCCGCTTGAACCCGATCCCGATCTCACCGGAATTCTTTTGCCGAGATGAACGGGATCGGTGGCAAGGAAGGTGGGCCGGCGGTGGCGTCGTCGTCCATTCCGCCGACTCTGGATTGGAAGTTCTCGCAGGTCTTTGGGGAGCGCATGGCAGGGGAGGATGTCCAGGAAGGTGCGATTTTTTGCTTCGCCACTATCGTGATGTCAGATCCCTTTGTGTTTGGTGTTCGATTGCTGGAGCCGAGGTTTCAGGTTTCTTTTGGAGTTGCAAAAGCTTATATTTTCTTCTGCTAGATTTCAATCTGACGTCGTAAACTGGATTTTATTCCTCTTTTATCTCAAAAAAATGTAAGGGAATCTCCGATGTCTAACGTATAGTAATGGTTTCAAAATAAAAGGCCTGATTTTGACGATCGGAGCCAAAATATATAATATTTTCTCAGATAAATATTATCTTGCGGATTTTCGTGTCTTTTTTGGTGCTTATCCTTGGAAATTCTTTACTCACTCATTTCTCATCACTGTGGTTCCCTTTCTAATAACTTCATTAGCTCATCTTCAAATATACTCGTGGTTCCTAACGGCTAGATGTAGTATAATTTCCATGCATGGCGTTTTCTTTGAGGTAATTTTCTCCTCACTTTTCTCATGATCCATTAGTCTCATTCATAGAATAATCTAATTTTTTACAAGTAAGTTCCTTTAGGGGTTCTCACATTATTAGACTTTTTGCGTTTATAGCCCCTTTAACACGAATTTGAGGTGTTCTGTCAGTTTCCAGGCTCACTATTGATACACTTATTTACAGACACCGTGATAGCTAATTTACTTCAAATTGTCTCCATAGACTTCCAATTTTCTATTCATATATTTCAATAGGCATGCATTGCCAAGTGATTTGGCAATTGGCAATCCTCATTATTGTAATAGGCATGCACTGATTCTGAGTTTTCAAAGATCTTCACTTAATTATTTGATTGACTTAATCAAACCTTTTTTCTTTGATGTCATATGAACACAAATCTTCCTGATTTGATTCTTTCTAAATTTTCCTTTCGTTTCTCAGTCATATTCATGTGTTGTGAGCTTTTTCTAAATTTTATGCAGTCTTTCTTTCTTTGTTCTCTAGTTAGATTAGTTCATTTATAAGCAAGCACACATTCATTATTTTGATTTATAAGAAAACCTTGTCCATCTTCTGTGTTACACTAATTGATCTCCATGACAAGTAGAGGTCTTATAAAGAACTTGAGAAGTTCAGAAGCTTATGCTAATAGTTTCTCATCACACACGAAACTAATTAATCTTACTTTCATATTTTTTGATTGATGCAACATGATTGCACATGCCAAACTTATCTTCTTAATTAACTGGATCCCAATATGTTGATTTTGTTTTTTGATTGTTAATAAAAAACTGTCTGTTGACATAACCTTTTTTCTATTGAAGTGGATATCATCTCAGCAATAGAATTTGATAAATCTGGAGATCATCTTGCAACCGGAGATAGAGGAGGACGTGTTGTTTTGTTTGAGAGAACAGATGCTAGAAATGTATGCTCGTCACTGCACTTCCCTTTTCGCCTTTGCATGCAAATGAAATGTCTTTCCTTAATCTTTATGCATTTTGATATTTTTATCTGCAGCATGGCTCTAGGAAGGATCTGGAGGCACAAGATTATCAGATTAGCAGGCATGCTGAGTTTCGCTACAAAACTGAGTTTCAAAGCCATGAACCAGAGGTACTTCAGATTGATCATGTTACCACAACAAGCCTATTGGTTATATGTGTTAATTTATTTTGTTTCATATCTCAGTTTGACTATCTCAAAAGCTTGGAAATAGAGGAGAAGATCAATAAAATCAGATGGTGTCAAACAGCTAATGGTGCTCTATCACTTCTCTCAACTAATGATAAAACAATTAAATACTGGAAGGTAAAGTCAACCTCCTACCTTGTTTAAAGAAAGTGATCCTTGCATATCTTGAATTATCTTTGTATAATTTTATGAAAATAGATTATATCTCTGCAGAAACATTTTGTTGTTGCTTTAAATTTATTTGTCTTTACCTTACCATTCTTCCCCAAGTGTGTTCTACATATTGATTGGTGAATATATTTTCATTTTCTGGCAATCCAGTGTTCTAAACCTTAAATCTTGAATTCATTTTTTTGGTGAACCATAGATCAAAATTCTGCATCAAGTTTGATTTGCTTTTTTACTACTGTTATGCTTTTTACTACTGTTATGAATAAGCATGACAATGGTGCTGTACTCGGGACATTTACACAGTGAGTTTATAAATTTTGGTTTTACCAATTTTGGAGCTTTTGGAACACATGAAGAGCATGCTTTAGAAGGTTACATGTTTTGTACATTATGTAGTCTTTGTACCATGTTCTGTTATATGTTGAAAATTATTCCTGATGTGTGCAACATTGTTTTTGTGGGAATAATAAAAATATACTTGCAGAGATATGATTAGAATTTTTTGCCCTCATGCATGGCTTAGTGGAATTAACAGCATAATGGATAGATTAAATTGGTCATCTCTTTATGCTTGTTCCTTCCCTGTTCTATTTAATATTTCCTTCCTCTCTTAGTCTTATTCTTCATCAAGATTCTTAATTATGTCATTTGTGCACTCTTAATCTCTTATTTCAACAATCACCAATGCTGAAGCTTCTGTTGAATTCTAACAGGTACAAGAAAAGAAGGTCAAACAAATTGCTGAGATGAACTTAGATGATTCACAGGTTGTGGGAAATGGCTGCAGTGGTCGCTCAACTACTAGTGGTCCTAGTCCATCTCTTCCTAATGGATGCTCTGGAAGCACTTTCAACTTTTTGAGCAATGACTTATCCTTCCCTCCAGGAGGATATCCATCGCTACGTTTGCCAGTGGTAGTTGTACTCAGCCATTGACTACTACCGTGTAAACTAAATGTAGCTTCTTAACATGGAGTGAATCATAATTTGCAAATATATTTGCCCTTGATAATTCTCTTATTTCATTATGTGTATTATTTGTTGTTCTGTTAAGTTGTTTTAACATAACCTGTTTCAAGCCTGCATCTGTGATCAAGATACACTTCTGAAGCCAGGAAATTTTGAATGAGTTGCTGTGTTTGATGGAATCGACTTTATTCTCAGCAATTTCTTATTTCTGATGTGTAGGTAACTAGCCACGAGAAGAGCCTTGTGGCAAGATGTCGAAGAATATATGCTCATGCTCATGATTACCACATAAACTCTATTTCAAATAACAGGTTCATTCATATCCAATGATTAGTATATCAGTTGCTTAATCTACTCCTTTTCTTCTGTGTTTGGATTTCTTTGAATTGTAATTTTGTGCATGGAGTAATCTAACTTATCTTTGAATATATCATTTAAATGCTTTCAATTGTAAATGAAGTATGGTTCTGTTGCCGTGCCATACAGGAACTATTTTTATCATTGCAAAAACATACATGCACTTCTCTAGATCATTTTATATTGTTGTGTCTAGTTAAGTTGACATTGGGCCAAGGAAGTTGATTGGGATTGTGACCTATTATAGAATCCATTGTATACATAGGAAAATGCTCCTAATTTTTTTGTGGACTTCTGGAAATCTCAAATGAACTTTGTAGGCGGTAATCTTAACGCGGCAATCCGTTGAACATAGATCCAATCTTTAAAATTCTATAGAAACCTCAGGTGTTGTATGGGCTTAATAAGTTTATTATGTCAAATTAATGGAAATGGTGCTCAACTAAATTTTTCCAAGGAAAAGTTATTTCTAAATATTTTCACTTCTCTTTTCTCTCATATCATCCTCTTCTTTTACTACCTCTCTCCTGTTCTTACTGCTTTTGTTGCTGGCCCAATTCAGAAGAGACCTGCTGCTAGAAGCAACACAGCTTTAAGAGTGCTGGCTCAAGGCGATGGTGCTACCCTTGGGCAGCACAAACGTGGGGCAGGAGTTCCATTTTGGGTAGGGATTCCTCTTGTCTAAGTCATCAAAAAAATCAGTTACATAGGAAGGGAAAGAAGAGGAAGAAAAAGAAGGGAGAAAGAGAAAAAAGTGAGAAGCAACATGAAAAAAGGAGGAAATACATGTTGACCTGAAAATTAGATTTAAATGTTTAAAAGTGCTAATAGACTAATAGAGTATTCTAGCTACCTTTCTGTCATTCTCTGTTAGTTTAATTTGATGGGATATTGAAAATTGAACAACTTAAAAGTTCATGTATGGATTGCATTGAAAAAAGTTTGTGTATCAATCAACAATATATTCCATTGCTGAATGATTCAAAAACATTTACCCTGCTTCAGTTCATATGTGCCTTTTCTAGATTGATGTACTACCATAAGTCCGACAAACACATTTTCTAGTTAAATAAGTTAGAACTAAAATTGTGGTTGTGCATTACAGAATAAATTATCCAGCCTAATTAAAGGAAATCCACTTTGAATTGTTAAAATCTAATGGCTGTACCTGGAGCTCAGTTGTAGGATATGATCTGATGGTTCATCCTTAAAATTTAAAACAAATGATTTATGTTTTTATTCTCCACTAATGATTCTCATGTATGGATCTTTTGCGAAAAATAATAAACAAATGCAGCGAAACAAAATCGATCCCTCCAGAGATTCATGCGAATATAGTATACATGTTTGATCGAGTTGTCACCTTTGTTGCCTGAACAGAACAATCCCAACAACAACTTGATTCGGTAGATCTCAGCATGATCAAAATGGTCGCGCCTCTTCGGTATCTACACGAACACGTCCTTCGTTCGTCGCACGAACTTAGCCTTCGGAAAAGAACCACCTTCGTTGTGTTAGCAACTTGGATGGTTTTGCCAAGAGTAGAAGAAGAGGAGACTAGAAGTGATCATCCACCAAATGCATAAAATTGACCTTTTGTACTTATCCAATGAATATAAAAGGTCATCCAATGAATACAAAAGGTTATCCAATGAATACAAAGAGTTTTGACCTTTTGCTCTATTTTTCATCAATACTCCATTAATCTTTATTAATGGACATTAATCCTCTTTAGTGGTTTAGTCTAATCCAATGAGTTTAATTCAGATTAGACTCAATCCAATAATCCAATAGTTGGATTCATTTGAGTTTAACTCGGACTAAACTTAACCTTATAATTTTAGGGTCTATCATATTTTAGTCAAACTAAAATATATCCATCTCTAAATCAATATGTTCTCTGTGTGTGACCTAATAGGTTCTTATAACGTTGACAATATATCTAAACTAACATTTTAGATACATAAGCAATGAGTAACATCTAGCAATGCATCATTGCTACCCAAGTGATGAGAATGTCGAGATCCGACCTAACATTTCTGTGTCTATTATCTTGTATAACTTGATTTTTCTATCCTCGATATCTAGATTCATTCATGAGGCATAGACTGTATCATCCATTTATCAATCTTTATGTTTCTTGATCTCTAAGTAGATTTAATTAATCAAATGAGCTCAATATCTCATATTAACTTATTTGAGCATGATCATGTATTTTAGTAGCCCTACTTAATCAAGGGGCCCACAAATATCACTTCTGTCATATGGAAAGGATAGATCCCATCTACATCACTCACACTCGTCCGCATAATTTATTGCATATCCAGTGATCGACTTTATAGTCCACCTTGTTACAAGTGATGTTTGTTGATATTAAAGTACACAACACCTTATATAGGGAATCGTAGTGATTTTAGGTCTAAGGACTATTTATACTAATAGTCACTGTGAGAATGCTTGTGAATTACATAACGATCCATGAAACATTCTTATGGCGGATCAATTCAGTACATATTCTATAATATATACCCATGTGTCAACTTGATATATTATATCCATGACTTATGAAATTAAGTTATCAGTTGACTTGCATGTTAGTCTCAACGTATTAATATTGTCTTTGTATATTAAAGTTTGACTAGGAATAGTTAAGAGTAGTATTATATATATATGTCTACAGTCTCCTACTATCAATTTAACCAATTGATACGCTGTAGACTAGAACCTACTATCCTAGTACATTATTATACTTATGCATCTGACACAGATCTGAAATAAATATAATAACCATAAATTTTGTCTTTTCTGAATGAAATATAATACAAAAGTCCTCTTGTCAATTATCTCATAATTGACTCTAGGGATAACACTAACACCTTATGAGTACTTTTGCCTATTTGTAGTATTACATTATTGCACATACTCCGATGCTGAAACCTCTTGGTCACCGTAGCATTAATGTCATCGTCTATTCTGTGTGTGTATGCTAGTCAATTATATTTGATATTATTTTTTCTGAACTTCTTGAAAATTTTTGATTGACAGTGACGGTGAGACATTTATATCAGCAGATGATCTTCGAATAAATTTATGGAATTTGGAGATTAGCAGTCAGAGTTTTAATATTGCCGATGTCAAACCCGCAAATATGGAAGATTTGGCAGGTATTTAGTCTATACTTGCAAGTACCCATGACTTAAAATGTCATTCTCAAAAATAGTTTTCTGTATAGATAAAGGGGCTATGACTAAATTAAACTACTTTCCTTTTAAAGCACAATCTAACACTTTTGTATGCTTGATGCTGCCCGTTTTGCATAGCTCCTTTATCTGTTCATTTTCCAAGGATAATTGTCCTGCTCCATGTCATCGTTATTTACAAAAATTTTTGTTGCAGTTCCCTTATCGGTCAAGTCTTAAGTTTATGAATTTGTCTGACTACTCGCTACTCCCATTTTTATGGTATTTCAACCTTATATTTTCTTAACCCTACTTTTTTTTTTGGATATTTTCAACCTTTTATTATCTAATTTTTCATTTTTGTTTTGGTCATAATCCAGTGAACTTGTCTTCTGGCTAGTTCTTGAACATATATTATGATACATGCTTGGCAGATTCCATTCATCATTCTCTATTTACTTTTAACTTCTATTTGTTCTAGTGGCCATTATTCTTTATAACACTAAATCTGCATCCTATTACATTTCAGAGGTTATAACTTGTGCTGAATTCCACCCAGTCCATTGTAATATGTTAGCATATAGTAGTTCAAAGGGTTCTATCCGGCTTATAGATTTGCGTCAATCAGCATTATGTGATAACCATTCTATGCTGTAAGTAAATTCCCTATCTTGTTTCAAGCTCGATGTTTTTTTTATTGATCTAGTTTTACTCCCTAGTTACATACATTTTATATTAGCTATTGTGACATTCTTCTTTACAGGTTTGAGAACCGTGAGGCACCTGGTTCAAGGTCTTTTTTCACTGAGATCATTGCCTCTATTACAGATGTCAAATTTGCAAAGGATGGAAGACACATCCTAAGTCGTGATTATATGACTCTCAAGGTTCTTGCCCTCTATTTCTTGTAGATTTTTTTTAGGAGGGGGGCTTGTTCATCTGTTCTACTAACATCATATACAAGAGAGTCATCTGGTTTTAAAAAAACTGGTGTTAGTGCAACCATGCTTTAAAATCTCACTTAAAAACTAAGTGGTGGTGCTCATCCATGCATTACTGATCTTTGTCTTCTGGTGAGAAATCCATTGTGCTTGAAACACGTACGACAGCAATGATCAGACGTAAGGTCCCTACCAAATTCGAAATGGTGCTAGAGTTGCTGTGTTCAAATATTCCAGATCAAAAGAACAATGCACATGATCAGTCAATCTAGATGTTAAGTAGATATAGCCTTTTTTTTCTAATAGATAAATGGGAGAAATTAAGAACCTGCAATTAATTGGAGTCAACTATATGAAATGACTGAAAATCAACTATATGACTACTTCTCTGCCGCCTTGTGACTTAGCAGTTGGAAAGAAACACAGAAACGTGACAGGAAGCACAGGTGGAACCCATTTCCCTCTGTTCCCTTGGGAAGAAATGAAAAGAGGGAAAGAAATGAACAGGGCATGATTTTCCATCTCGCCAAGCCAACTATTTTATACAAAAATTATATTTTTTATTATCTGCCTAATTTTATTTTGTTTAAGTTTAAAAAAATTAATTTAACTAACTAAAGAATCTTTCCCTCTAACTCTCCCTCCATGGAAGTGGTGGGAAAGAGAATTTTACAATGTCTCCTCACAAGGAAACAACATGAAAATTGCTCTATCCTCCCTTTGCAACTGTAATATCCATTGTTGGCAAGAAGACATGGCCATATGATCACCTAATCCTAGAATTAAATTATATGAGACTTTCAAATGGAATCATTTTGGTTGACCTGTGACTGAATTTTCCATGACAAAAAACTATCTACAATTCCCTGTGCATTTAGGGGTAATTCTTGATACACACTCTAGCATATATTGTTTTCATGATTTGAATAGCAGCATAAGTTTAACAATTGATTTTAAAAATAGCTGGATTAAGAAAGCATAGAGATGTTGTAGCTCCCCCTATCTAGTGTGATGACTACCAAACCCAGGCAGCAATGTTAATGTGACCAAGAATTATGTGCTTCTAGTTGTTGCAAGTACTTTGTGCCATGGTAGTTGTCCGGTGATTTCCTTGTCTGGAATTTTCCTTGACATAGTTTCTTCTCTTCCATATGCTCTTCAATTAATTATCAATTTCTAATCTTTGGTTCAACTAATGAAATGTTAGTAGTAAAATATCTTTTGTTTTTTTTTCTCACCTCCAACATTAGTAGTAAACTATTTTTTGTTTTCGCTCACCTCCAACTCCGTTATTTTTTTCCCTTATGGTTTTACAGCTTTGGGATATAAACATGGATTCAACTCCAGTTGCAACCTTTCCAGTTCATGAGTATTTGAGGCCTAGGGTGGTTTATCTGCTATCTCTCTTTTAAATAAATGTAGGAATTGGCTGTTGCATAGTTCATTGCAATTTTGGGTCTTGTTGATGCAGTTATGTGATTTATACGAGAATGATTCAATTTTTGACAAATTTGAGTGTTGTCTTAGTGGAGATGGGTTCCGTGTAGCAACTGGTTCTTACAGGTACCTTCTAATAACGAGCTGAGCTTGATTTATGATTTTTTTTTTTTATTTTAGAGCTTTTTTAGTCCTGCAAGTTAATGATGTGCATTGTTCATCTGCAGTAACCTTTTTCGTGTATTTGGCTGCATTCCTGGAAGTAATGAAACAACAACTTTAGAAGCCAGTAAAAATCCAATGAGGTATAGCTCTCATTTCATTATTAAAAGTAATCAATCATGAATGAGGTTTGATCCACGCTTTATTTATTTTCTCGACCTGATATTAGGAAAAAGCACAAATAATTTTAAATGTTGGAGAAAACATCTCACATGTGATTATTTGAAAGAGAGGAAATGGGAGTCTTTTGTTCACTAAATACTACACAGCATTTTGTAAGCTAGATAGCTCGTGATGCAGTTTGAAATGGGGCTAAATTCTTTGTTTTGAACTTTTAATTTTTTTTTAAAATTCTTAAAACTTGTCTAAGTTTTAAAAATTATTATATTTTTAGGGTAAGTTATGTCTCTTCTTAGAAGACCTGGTCTTATTGTTTATTTCATAACAGGGGTTTGGATCCATATACTTTGATTTATGAACATTTTCCTCTATGAAATTGTGTGAGATTGTGTTTTCGTGCTGCATCAGCTAGCTTCAAATACTATTACAAGCACTTGTTATTTGACTTGACCAGACTGAATAATGGAGCAGGAAAATTTTAGGGTCAACAAAATTTGGATTTTGTGAAACCTTGGACTGTAGCACATGAACTTATACCTTGTTCCCTATTGAAGACTGTCTCAGGTTTGGAAAAAACAACAAAAAAGTACATAACGTCAAACACTTATTATATATAATGCATAATTCCTCAGTTTATAAAACCACCATCGTACATCTTCATTCTATAAGCATTTACACTTTTGGCACCTTTTTTTAACAGTGTGAGATTTGATAGCCATTTCATCATGTTGCCTATCCCAAGCTGACTATAATGTACCACTAATATTCTGTAACGTGATAGTATTGTTGCATCTAAATCCAAGAAACTACTGCTGAAATATCTGCAATATTGCAATTTTTCAGGTATCTATGCTACAATATGTGCTTTGACTTGCTTCGTTTTCCTTGTTTCACGGGCTTTCTTTTTGGTGTTCTTTTAGAGAAAAAATGTCTAGTGGGTTTTGCAATTCTACTCATCTTGAACTCAAAGCTTGATCCCATGAAGGATGCTATGGTTTTTTAGATTTGTTCTTGGGATGCCCATTCTGATGGCCTAATATACCTTTCTCTCTTTATGTATAGGAAACAAGTGCAAAACCCAACAAGAGCTTCCAGATCTCTTAGCAGCTTGACTCGCGTCGTCCGACGAGGTCAGTCGTGCAAAAAGCTAGTTACTGTTCCTGGGCATCCAACTTTTGTTATTGGGCATTAGAATCATAACTTCTCATTTTCCAATGGCCCACGACAGGCTCAGAAAGCCCCAACATTGATACCAACGGGAACTCATTCGATTCCGCAATCAAATTACTTCACTTAGCATGGCACCCAACCGAAAACTTAATAGCCTGTGCTGCTGCAAACAGCTTGTATATGTACTACGCATAAAAAAAAGTTTTAACACCAGTCAAGAAGGTAACTTGAAAGGTAAGCAGCGCCTTCTTTTGCATTGTACCTGTGAAGGCTAAAGGCCTTTTCAGATAATCAGATGCAACCAACAAGGGTCACAATGGATTAATTTCGAATGATCTCGACATCAGAGCCTGAAGAGACTTCGGAAGTCTACAAAGGCAACTACATTTGTCGTTCTTTATATTTGTGGGGCCCAGAATGTGGGGGGATCTTTATCCATATTCTTTTGTTTTGGGAAGAGATTGCACATCTATTTTGTTCCTGTTTCAGCATTAGGATCCCACTTAATTATACCTC
Organism: Curcuma longa; assembly: GCF_044706935.1. NCBI lineage: Eukaryota > Viridiplantae > Streptophyta > Magnoliopsida > Zingiberales > Zingiberaceae > Curcuma > Curcuma longa. The sequence goes on from NC_133863.1 coordinate 8,734,281, forward strand.
TCTTACAACTAATCCGGGGGTTTGATGTGTGTATGTAGTCATTCTCTAGACAAGCTGGGTTATTCACTTAATTCTACAATTACAGTGGAAAAGACATACATAGTTCATGGCTTGTGAAAGTTCCTATTTTAATGTATTCAAATATGTTGAAAAAAATTTATTTTGAACAGGTTGCGACTTGTACATTCATACCTAATAAATCAAATTTAAAGAAAAATGTTCTTGGAAAAGAACTATGAATGTGCATAAATATTTCAAGGCATTGGAAAAGCCATTTGATTAGTCTATTACAGAACATGTGTTTCAGTGTTCTTATGAAATGCTTTTGAAGATTTTATTATAATGCTGTTTTTCTTGTTTGTTTGTTCCATGAGCAATCAAGATTGCTAGATTCCTCAGTAAATTTTGAATCAAAATATTATTTGAAGGACAATAAAAGTGTGGTACTTATCTCATGCATGTTTGTCTTTGAATTAATGGGATTAGCTGATCAATTTACTTGGTCTAATAATCTCTGTTTTGTATAATTGAGATGCACTTATTATTATTTTCTTATGGATAATTAAACTGCATTTAAATTCACAAAGAATGCAAGTTGTAAATCCATGATTTCCAAAGTATGAAAAAAAAAATCACATCATGGGTGCCTTGTCAAGTTCTTTTTTAGGTGGAATGTCCTTTTTTTTCTTTAAAAATTGTGATATTATGTTATCTTATATTTACTTTTTATGAAGTCAAGTCAATGAATAATAATTTAGATAGAAAGTAGTATTCATAATAAATAATAATTTAGACAAAGAGTGACTAAGATATTAATTAAAAATTAGTTCATGGTAATTCCGTTACTCTTCATGGTCTTGTGAAGAGCAAAGTGATTAGTTTTTCAACCTTTGATTTTGATCTTTCTCAACCAACTCCGACAAAGCTTGAGCCAACTTAATTGATTTGTGGCTCAACTAAAGTTTGTCCACCTCGGGTAAACCAAATAAGGTTCAGTTGGCCTTGTCCAAACTTAATATTTGTACTCATCTAGATGAATTTCAAATTGAGATCCAGTTAACCTTGTTGGAATAAACTCATCATAAGATGATCAAATTAAGATGTAAATTATGAAAAGAAATTTTGAACTTATCCAAACTGGAGAGCAGGTGGAAATTTCAGTTGTCTAGCAAACTCATTTCTATCTTACTTGCAATCTTTGATTATAAATAGAGCCAAAACAATGAGTTTTCTACTCCAAAACTAAATCGAGATGCATCTTCTAGTTTCCTGTCTTATGCTTCTCTTCACTTTCAACTCCTTCCAGATGATAGCAAATGGAAGTCAACCATCGGCAAAAGTATAAGAGTCCTACAGCCTTTTTCTTTATTTCCTATATGTCTATATACATATACACATATAATTAAAGAAGACAGAATCACATTTACAATAAGAAGCCGACAATTGAAATCAGAAAATATGTTTGTGCTTCCTTTTTCAGTTATACATTGTATACCTTGGAGAGAGGAGGCATGAAGATCCAAATCTTGTGACTGCATCACACCATGAGTTGTTGTCTTCTTTACTTGGAAGGTAAATACTTTCTTCAAAACTTGTGCTCTGTCTTCTGTTTTTTCCTCCTTTATATGCTTATAAAGTTACAATAAAGAAAAAAAATCCAATTAATGGGTGATAAATTTTCAGTAAGGAAGAAGCTCTGAGCTCAATTGTTTACAGTTATAGACATGGCTTCTCAGGCTTTGCAGCCACGCTTACAGATTCACAAGCTCTACAAATTGGAGGTACTATTTTTTTTTTTTTAATATCATTGTTTATAATATCATTTTTAGTAAAATAGACAGTTTCCGTTGAAAAATATTAGCATAAGGCATATGCTTATTTGATCTTAAACTAGAATCAGTTCAATTAGGATCCTTTTTCATGCAGAATTACCGGAAGTGATTAGTATAAAGGTAAGTAGTAGTGTTGAACTGCATACTACACGAAGTTGGGACTATCTTGGACTAAGCTATGACCAACACCAACCTTTGGGACTACTTCAAAGAGGCAAGTTTGGCGAAGATATCATTATCGGAGTTGTCGACACAGGCAAGCATGCATGAATTCTAAATCCTATAAATTCAAAATGCCAATCTCATAGCTTGTCAGCCCAACAATGACATACTCAAGTATTTGTAGGCATTTGGCCTGAATCAAAGAGTTTTAACGACTATGGTTATGGACCAATACCATCTCGTTGGAAAGGCACGTGTGAAACTGGTGAAAACTTCACCATGAACAATTGCAATCGAAAGATCATCGGTGCAAGATGGTACACCGGAGGCGTTGACCCTTCGGATCTCAACATGGACTACAAATCTCCCCGAGACTCTGACGGCCATGGCACACACACAGCTTCCACTGCAGCAGGTTCATTCGTGTCCAACACAAGCTTTCATGGCCTTGGTGTGGGCACAGCAAGAGGCGGCGCTCCTCATGCTCGGCTAGCCATATACAAAGCGTGTTGGGTAGGCACTTCCGGTTGTCCAGACGCCGCCTTGCTCAAGGCTATTGACGATGCTGTGCACGATGGTGTCGACATCTTGTCACTTTCACTCGGTGCTAGATTTTCACAACTTTTTGTCACGATCCATGCTGTAGCAAAGGGGATAACAGTGATCTTCTCAGCGGGCAATGATGGTCCGCTTCCTCAAATTTTGGTTCACTTGGTTTACTAACCAAACGACCTCCGATTTGATCCAAACAAGTTTTGTTGGATTCGTCTTCGCGAGACAAACCTTTTTATCCATTTTATTTTATTAAACTCTCTTCTATTGTTTATCTAAAGTACTTTTATTAGAATTTTAAATCCAATAAAAATCCCTAAAAATCGGGAAAAATAATCGGGGTGTTACATTAGCAATGATCTTCCATGGGTGATTACAGTCGGAGCCAGCACAATCGACCGTTCTTTTCCTACGATTATCACACTCGGAAACAATCAAAAGTTGGTGGTACGTAAGAGCTAGTGAGCACACAATTTTTTTTACTACTAATCGATCAACACGTACAATCAGCTGTTCCTTACTAGTTAATTTGATTCTAATACTATTGCAGGGTCAGTCATTATATTATACATCCAATGATGGATCTAATTCTACAGAATTAGTTCTAATTAAAAGGTACTTTAATTAGTACCCATTTAATTTCCTATTATTTTCATGAAAGTGTTGGGGAAAAGGCATATTAAATGTAATTGCATGTACGCATGCTATGATCTGCTGCAGTTGTTCTACAGTCGACCTAAATTCCACAAATATAGCAGGAAAGATTGTAGTGTGCGCTGATTCTTTATTTGCTTCGGGCGCTGATGATGCCTCTCTCAGTTTCTCCAAAATAATAAATAGCTTGACAGAAGCTCAGGCAGCAGGTGCTATCTTTGCTCGGACCCCAATCGGAGATTATGGGAGATTTATCTATCTCGTTGTAGACAATGACGTAATGCTACAAATAGTGGAATACATACAATTAAGGTGTGTTCTCTATACTGAATCAGTTTCCTTAATCAAACACTTGAAACCAATTCTTCTATTCAAATTAAGCTAACATCGATCGTTTGAGGTCAACAGTAACACATCTGCAACGGCCATGATAAGCCCAGCTTACAGTATTGTGGGGAGCAGAGTGATGTCTCCCAGGGTGGCAGATTTCTCCTCAAGAGGACCAAGTTTAGAGTATGTGGATCTTATAAAGGTTATCTACTTTTGTTGATCCTTTAAATTATATTGGCGAACAATTCCTTTAATTTTGTGTCCGTTACTAGACATAAATTCCAAAGTTTTTACTTTTTAATTAAAAAATATCTAAATTAGTTCTATTTTAGCTTCCTCAAACTAATTAAGAGATAGATAAATCAATGCAAATAACCATGCATAAATTTGCCATTTGACAGCCGGATATCACAGCTCCCGGAGTACGTATCTTAGCTGCAACGTTTGATTCATATTATTTTCTGTCTGGAACTTCGATGGCATGCCCTCATGTTACCGGAGTAGCAGCTCTTCTCAAAGCAGCACATCCAGACTGGTCTCCCGCTGCTATTAAATCCGCACTGGTAACTACCGGTAAGTCAATTATTTATCATCAAACTTATTATGGTTCTTCCATCAAACTCCTTGTTGATTGTCATTTTATGAAGCTTACACGACCAACGCATATGGCTTCCCTATCGAAGCGGATGGAGTTCCTCGAAAGCTCGCTGATCCTTTCGACTTCGGTGGCGGTCACATCAATCCTAACAAAGCTTTGGATCCCGGACTAATTTACGACGTTCATCCAAACGATTACTTCAAGTTCTTTAACTGCACAAATGATGCATCAAACTGTGCTTTGGTGGATGATCATTTGTATCACTTGAATCTGCCCTCCATATCCATTTCTGATCTCAAAACATCTGTGACAGTGAAGAGAACTGTCACGAACGTAGGCGACACAGATACAATATACAGAGCAATAGTACAATCACCTCCTGGTGTTAAGATTACTGTGGAGCCTTCGGTCCTCGAGTTCAATGCTTTCAACAAGGTACAAACTTTTGGTCTAACATTCACCTCACTGCATGCGGTGCAAGGAGACTTCAACTTCGGAAGCTTGACGTGGAGTGATGGGGGAAAGCACTTGGTGCGAATTCCTATAGCTGTTCGAGTTACTATACAAGATTACTTCTCGGACACCTCCTAAGTAGTCAATCGTGTGTAATGGTTAATAAATCACAAAGATGAGGATGTGATGCAGAAAGATGCATGTGTCATTTTTATAGTGTGTTTAACGAATGCGACTCTTATCGTCAATAAATACAACTCTTAATCTCTAAATAATCGATTTTACTAAAGAGCACAATAGTCTCAACTAGGTCAAACCTAAATAGTGGGCTATATAGTCAATAAATGCAACTCATGTCTAGTAATATTACAGGAGAGGCATATCTAATAAGGAGAACAACGTGTTGCTTTTGTTATATAAAGAACAAAATGAACGCTTGGAACATAATCATATATTTCTTTTTCATTCATCTAAAGAACACTTATGATTGAGCAATGTGGTAGAAAGTTGATTTATAAGATATGTTACAGTACAAATAACTTCATCTTAAAATTTACACATAATTGATGCATGATGAAGAAGAGCTAAGGCGGTTTCAACAATATATCTATGTTTTTTTTCAATATAGTTATTTAGCTCTAGAGTATAAGGGCAAGAGACTCGATGAACAATTTCATAAAAGATAAGATGACGATGAAGAGTTTGATATTCACCTCTCCAATTAGAATGAACAGAGAGTATTTTACAATTAAAATATCATTCAACTTGTTTTTGAAAATAACATAATATGTTCAATAAATCATATTTCTTCTCATAGGATAGAGCCAAGTATTTTGATAAATGATCAATAAAGGTAACATAATATGGGAAATCTCGATTAGACAAGATAGGTGCAAGGCCCCAAACATCCAAATAAATTAATTCAAATGGAAGATTAGAAATATGATCAGATGAAGAGAAAGGCAGCGTATGACTTTTAAATTTCATGCAGACCCTATATAAATGAGAAGAAGAAGAGTTAAAGGAAGTAAATCATACCTATTGATGATCAATTGAACAATGTGAAGAAAAACATGACCAAGTCGAGCATGTCAAACAAGTTTATTTGGACGTTCACCAAGGAAAACTTTGATTGAAAATTTTGAAAATAATAGAGGTCATGTTTGATACACACTTTATTTATTTTCTCGACCTGATATTGGGAAAAAGCACAAATAATTTTAAATGTTGGAGAAAACATCTCACATGTGATTATTTGAGAGAGAGGAAATGGGAGTCTTTTGTTCACTACTATTATACTACACAGCATTTTGTAAGCTAGATAACTCGTGATGCAGTTTGAAATGGGGCTAAATTCTTTGTTTTGAACTTTAATTTTTTTTTAAAATTCTTAAAACTTGTCTAAGTTTTAAAAATTATTATATATTTTAGGGTAAGTTATGTCTCTTCTTAGAAGACCTGGTCTTATTGTTTATTTCATAACAGGGGTTTGGATCCATATACTTTGATTTATGAACATTTTCCTTTATGAAATTGTGGGAGATTGTGTTTTCGTGCTGCATCAGCTAGCTTCAAATACTATTACAAGCACTTGTTATTTGACTTGACCAGACTGAATAATGGAGCAGGAAAATTTTAGGGTCAACAAAATTTGGATTTTGTGAAACCTTGGCCTGTAGCACATGAACTTATACCTTGTTCCCTATTGAAGACTGTCTCAGGTTTGGAAAAAACAACAAAAAAGTACATAACGTCAAACACTTATTATATACAATGCATAATTCCTCAGTTTATAAAACCACCATCGTACATCTTCATTCTATAAGCATTTACACTTTTGGCACCTTTTTTTAACAGTGTGAGATTTGATAGCCATTTCATCAAGTCGCCTATCCCAAGCTGACTATAATGTACCACTAATATTCTGTAACGTGATAGTATTGTTGCATCTAAATCCAAGAAACTACTGCTGAAATATCTGCAATATTGCAATTTTTCAGGTATCTATGCTACAATAGGTGCTTTGACTTGCTTCGTTTTCCTTGTATCACGGGCTTTCTTTTTGGTGTTCTTTTAGAGAAAAAATGTCTAGTGGGTTTTGCAATTCTACTCATCTTTAGCTCAAAGCTTGATCCCATGAAGGATGCTATGGTTTTTTAGATTTGTTCTTGGGATGCCCATGCTGATGGCCTAATATACCTTTCTCTCTTTATGTATAGGAAACAAGTGCAAAACCCAACAAGAGCTTCCAGATCTCTTAGCAGCTTGACTCGCGTCGTCCGACGAGGTCAGTCGTTCAAAAAGCTAGTTACTGTTCCTGGGCATCCAACTTTTGTTATTGGGCATTAGAATCATAACTTCTCATTTTCCAATGGCCCACGACAGGCTCAGAAAGCCCCAACATTGATACCAACGGGAACTCATTCGATTCCGCAATCAAATTACTTCACTTAGCATGGCACCCAACCGAAAACTTAATAGCCTGTGCTGCTGCAAACAGCTTGTACATGTACTACGCATAAAAAAAAGTTTTAACACCAGTCAAGAAGGTAACTTGAAAGGTAAGCAGCGCCTTCTTTTGCATTGTACCTGTGAAGGCTAAAGGCCTTTTCAGATAATCAGATGCAACCAACAAGGGTCACAATGGATTAATTTCGAATGATCTCGACATCAGAGCCTGAAGAGACTTCGGAAGTCTACAAAGGCAACTACATTTGTCGTTCTTTATATTTGTGGGGCCCAGAATGTGGGGGATCTTTATCCATATTCTTTTGTTTTGGGAAGAGATTGCACATCTATTTTGTTCCTGTTTCAGCATTAGGATCCCACTTAATTATACCTCTCTTACAACTAATCCGGGGGTTTGATGTGTGTATGTAGTCATTCTCTAGACAAGCTGGGTTATTCACTTAATTCTACAATTACAGTGGAAAAGACATACATAGTTCATGGCTTGTGAAAGTTCCTATTTTAATGTATTCAAATATGTTGAAAAAAATTTATTTTGAACAGGTTGCGACTTGTACATTCATACCTAATAAATCAAATTTAAAGAAAAATGTGACTTGGAAAAGAACTATGAATGTGCATAAATATTTCAAGGCATTGGAAAAGCCATTTGATTAGTCTATTACAGAACATGTGTTTCAGTGTTCTTATGAAATGCTTTTGAAGATTTTATTATAATGCTGTTTTTGTTGTTTGTTTGTTCCATGAGCAATCAAGATTGCTAGATTCCTCAGTAAATTTTGAATCAAAATATTATTTGAAGGACAATAAAAGTGTGGTACTTATCTCATGCATGTTTGTCTTTGAATTAATGGGATTAGCTGATCAATTTACTTGGTCTAATAATCTCTGTTTTGTATAATTGAGATGCACTTATTATTATTTTCTTATGGATAATTAAACTGCATTTAAATTCACAAAGAATGCAAGTTGTAAATCCATGATTTCCAAAGTATGAAAAAAAAATCACATCATGGGTGCCTTGTCAAGTTCTTTTTTAGGTGGAATGTCCTTTTTTTTTTTCTTTAAAAATTGTGATATTCTGTTATCTTATATTTACTTTTTATGAAGTCAAGTCAATGAATAATAATTTAGATAGAAAGTAGTATTCATAATAAACAATAATTTAGACAAAGAGTGACTAAGATATTAATTAAATATTAGTTCATGGTAATTCCGTTACTCTGAATGGTCTAGTGAAGAGCAAAGTTGAAATAGCATCTGAAAACATTTCGCTCAAAATAGGATATCATTTTTAATTTAGTTTTTCAACCTTTTATTTTGATCTTTCTCAACCAACTCCGACAAAGCTTGAGCCAACTTAATTGATTTGTGGCTCAACTAAAGTTTGTCCACCTCGGGTAAACCAAATAAGGTTCAGTTGGCCTTGTCCAAACTTAATATTTGTACTCATCTAGATGAATTTCAAATTGAGATCCAATTAACCTTGTTGGAATAAATTCATCATAAGATGATCAAATTAAGATGTAAATTATGAAAAGAAAATTTGAACTTATCCAAACTGGAGAGCAGGTGGAAATTTCAGTTGTCTAGCAAACTCATTTCTATCTTACTTGCAATCTTTGATTATAAATAGAGCCAAAACAATGAGTTTTCTACTCCAAAACTAAATCGAGATGCATCTTCTAGTTTCCTGTCTTCTGCTTCTCTTCACTTGCAACTCCTTCCAGATGATAGCAAATGGAAGTCCACCATCGGCGAAAGTTAAGAGTCCTACAGCCTTTTTCTTTATTTCCCTATATGTCTATATACATATACACATATAATTAAAGGAAACAATATCATATTTGCAATAAGAAGCCGACAATTGAAATCAGAAAATATATTTGTGCTTCCTTTTTCAGTTATATATTGCATACCTTGGAGAGAGGCAGCATGAAGATCCAAATCTTGTGACTGCATCACACCATGAGTTGTTGTCTTCTTTACTTGGAAGGTAAATACTTAATTCAAAACTTGTGCTCTTGTCTTCTGTTTTTTCCCCTTTATATGCTTATAAAGTTACAATAAAGATAAAAAATCCAATTAATGGGTGATAATTTTTCAGTAAGGAAGAAGCTCTGAGCTCAATTGTTTACAGTTATAGACATGGCTTCTCAGGCTTTGCAGCCATGCTTACAGATTCCCAAGCTCTACAAATTGGAGGTACTATTTTTTTTTTAATATCATATTTATACGAGAGGTGCTATTTTCAAGTAGTAAAATAGACTGTTTCAGTTGAAACATGTAGCATAAAAGCATATGCTTATTTGATCTTTAACCAGAATCAGTTCAATCGAAAACCTTTTTCATGTAGAATTACCGGAAGTGATTAGTATAAAGGTAAGTGGTAGTGTTGAACTGCATACTACACGAAGCTGGGACTATCTTGGACTAAGCTATGACCAAGACCAACCCTCGGGACTGCTTCAAAGAGGCAAGTTTGGCGAAGATATCATTATCGGAGTTATCGACACAGGCAAGCATGCATGAATTCTTAATCATATAAATTCAAAATGGCAAACTCGATCGATCATAGCTTGTTAGCCCAACAATGACATACTCAAGTATTTGTAGGCATTTGGCCAGAATCAAAGAGTTTTAACGATTATGGTTATGGACCAATACCATCTCGTTGGAAAGGCACGTGTGTAACTGGTGAAAACTTCACCATGAACAATTGCAATCGAAAGATCATCGGTGCAAGATGGTACACCGGAGGCGTTAACTCTTCGGCTCTCAACATGGACTACAATTCTACCCGAGACAAGGATGGCCATGGCACACACACTGCTTCCACCGCAGCAGGTTCATTCGTGTCCAACACAAGCTTTCATGGCCTTGGTGTGGGCACAGCAAGAGGCGGCGCTCCTCGTGCTCGACTAGCCATATACAAGGCGTGTTGGAGAACTTACGGTTGTCCAGATGCTGCCGTGCTCAAGGCTATCGATGATGCCGTGCACGATGGTGTCGACATCTTGTCACTTTCACTCGGTGGAAGATTTTCACAATATTTGGTCACAATACATGCTGTAGCAAAGGGGATAACAGTGATCTTCGCAGCGGGCAATGATGGTCCGCTTCCTCAAACCATTAGCAATGAGCTTCCATGGGTGATTACAGTCGGAGCCAGCACAATCGACCGTTCTTTTCCTACGATTATCACACTCGGAAACAATCAAAAGTTGGTGGTAAGAGCTAGCTAGTGAGCACATAAATTTCTTTACTGCTAATCAACAAGTACAATCAGCTTTGCCTAACTATAGTTAATTTGATTCTAATACTATTGCAGGGTCAGTCATTATATTATACATCCAACGATGGATCTAATTCTACAGAATTAATTCTAATTAGAAGGCTCAGTCATGCTATCTGCTGCAGTTGTTCAACAGTTGAGCTGAATACCATAGATATAGCAGGAAAGATTGTAGTGTGCGCTGATTCTTTATTTGCTCCTGGAGACATTCCTTCTGGTGCTGCTGTTGCCTTGGGCAGCATCTCCCAAGTGGTGAATAGCTTGATAGAAGCTCAGGCAGAAGGTGTTATCTTTGCTCGATCCCCAATCAGCCTGCTCCAAGATTCTGGGAGATTTATCTATGTCCTTGTAGACAATGACGTAATGCTACAAATAGTGACATATATAGGATTAAGGTGTACATGTTTTCTATACTGAATCTGTTTACTTAATCAAACACTTGAAGTCAATTCTTCGATTCAAATTAAGCTAACATCGATCGTTTGAGATCAACAGTAACACATCTGCAACGGCCATGATAAGCCCAGCTTACAGTATTGTGGGGAGTAGAGTGATGTCTCCCAGGGTGGCAGCTTTCTCCTCAAGGGGACCAAGTTTAGAGTATGTGGATCTTATAAAGGTACCACTTTTGTTGATCTATGATATTGGCGAACAATTCCTTTAATTTTGTGTCCGTTACTAGCTCATAAATTCCAAAGCTTTTACATTTTAATTAATTAATTAATTAAAACAGATCAAAATAACTTCTATTTTAGCTTAATTATATTCCTGAAACTAATTAAGACTTAATTAAGAGATCAGAGATATATCAATGCGATTAACCCATGCATGCATAAATTTGCCATTTGACAGCCCGATATCACAGCTCCCGGAGTAAGTATCTTGGCTGCAATGTTTGATTCATATTATTTTGCGTCTGGAACTTCGATGGCATGCCCTCATGTTTCCGGAGTAGCAGCTCTTCTCAAAGCAGCACATCCAGAATGGTCTCCCGCTGCTATTAAATCCGCACTGGTAACTACCGGTAAGTCGATTTATCGATCATCAAACTTATTAATTATAGTTCATCCATCAAACGACTCTTTGTTGATTGTCATTAATTTTATGAAGCATAGCTTACACGACCAACTCATATGGATTCCCTATCGAAGCGGATGGAGTTCCACGAAAGCTCGCTGATCCTTTCGACTTCGGTGGTGGTCATATCAATCCTAACCAAGCTGTGGATCCTGGACTAATTTACGACGTTGATCCAAATGATTATAATTTGGTGGATGATCAATATTTGTATCACTTGAATCTGCCCTCCATATCCATTTCTGATCTCAAAACATCCGTGACAGTGAAGAGAACTGTCACGAACGTAGGCGACACGGATACGATATACAGAGCAATTGTACATTCACCTCCAGGTGTTAAGATTGCTGTGGAGCCTTCGGTCCTCGAGTTCAATGCTTTCAACACGGTACAGACTTTTGATCTAACATTCACCTCACTACATATGGTGCAAGGAGACTTCAACTTCGGAAGCTTGACGTGGAGTGATGGGGGAAAGCACTTAGTGCGAATTCCTATAGCTGTTCGAGTTACCATACAAGATTACTTCTCGGACACCTCCTAAGTAGTCAATTGTGTGTAATAGTTAATAAAACACAAAGACATATTACGTCAATAAACAATGCTAAGTTTGAAGAAATAAATTAAAGACATATATAAAGTTGTCAGATTTGAAGACTATCTTATGTAAACTATATTTTGGATTGATATATCTTGTATGAATAAAATAAACCTCCAGGGTTGGTTTAGTTTACTTAAAAGAGTTGTCGCTTTCAAACTTATAATGACAAACTATTAACTAATATCGTTAATTAAGCTATCTGTGTGTGCCAAAGAGCTAATTCACCAATGCCACTTTCAACAACTTCAGAAGCAATGCTCATTAATTAAGCTTGAATTTGAAAAAGCCTTCGGCAGAGTTGGTTGGAAAATTCTTCTGCAGACCCTCAAGCGCCATGGCTTCCCCCCTCCATTGGTATCAGACTCAGCTAATTAGAAAGAAATATATATCCATCATCTCGATCAGTCCTACGACCATTTGTATGTCAACAGTCTAAGGGGATTCTTATAAATGCAGACTTGTACAATCCCTTACTTGTTCCTGAAGCTTCTTGGTTCGATATCAACATAGATTTTGTATTGGGTTTACCTCGCACCCAATGGATCTCATATTTTATTTTAGTTGTGGTTGATAGGTTTTCTAAGATTGTACATTTTATATCTTGCAAGAAGACTATAGATATTGTCTGAATTGCCCATCTTTACTTTAAGGAGATTATGCGTTTTCATAGAGTGCCTCGATCCATGATTTCAGATCGTGATTATCAAATTTATCAACAATTTTTAGAAGAGCTTATGGGAGGAACTAAAAACACAATTGAATTTTAACAGTGCCTACCACCCCTAAACAGATGGTTAGGCCGAGATGGTAAATCAAAGTTTGGGAAATCTTCTGAAGTATCTGACAGGAACTAAGCTGAAATAGTGAGATATGACATTACCTCAAACAGAATTTGCTTATAATAAACCAAGAAACAAGACCACGGGGCTGAATTCTTTTGAGGTTGTCTATGGGTGGAACCCATCCAAGGTACTAGATTTAGTCCCTATCCCACGTATAGGCCAATTTAATCCTAAGGTAGATGAAATGGCAGAGCATCTTTGGGATATTCATGAGCAGGTTAAATTGATTATTCATGAGAGCAATACCAAGTACAAGACTAAGGTTGACAGTCATCTCAGGTACTTTTTGATGTTGGTGAGTTTGTCTGGAATGTATTAACTCATGATCGTTTTCTTATTGGCGAGTATAATAAACCTAAAGATTGAAAGATTGGACCTGTGAGATATTGCAAAAAATTAAAAATAACGCATATATGTTGCACCTTCCTAGTCACTTGAAGACTTATAATATCTTCAATGTGAAACACTTGACTCTTTATTTTGTGACTGCTGATGATACTACTATAAACTTGGGGATGAGCTGTTTTCAACCAGAGAGATTGATGTAGGATTGACGCGAGATGAGTCGAATTTTAACAGATTATAACTTTTAACTCGGATATAAAAATGAGACATGATTTTTTTCTACTCGAAGCTCTTTCCGAGATCTATATTCGTTATGAGATGAAATTCATAAAACCCAGTTCAAGCACATCAAAATCGTTTAGTACTTTTTCAGAGGTCTCGAATTATTTTTACTATTTTTGATAATTTTTAAATTTTTGATAATTTTTAATTTTTTTATATTTAGGATAATTTTAATCATTTTCTTTTATAAATTAGAGTTTTGGGTCTGTATAAGGTGTTTAGTCGATGTTAGATTTCCTTTCGGTAAAATCTAGAGACCACGATGATAATCGATATTCTATCTGATTTCATTCTGCCTCAGCTCCCTCCCTGCCTCAACCGTTTAAGTTGGCTAATTTGCCTCTGACAACCAGCATCGCTGCCTATCACTAAGGGCGCAGTTGGAGTCGATGACAGATTGAAGAGGCTAGAATTATACCAAGAAATCCCTCTAAATGAAGATGAAAACTCAGCTCTTTCTACCTGCAGCGGCCAAGAGCTGGGCACAGAATTCGCCTTGCCTAGTTGCGACTGCATTAGCGAGACAGCGACACTAACGAGGCCCCATGCCATGACGCTTTGGAAATGGTGTTTAATCGCTGATGGTTCATAATGCGTTCCTAGAATTGTATTTGGAATGACAGTTGAAGATAGGGCACATGTAATAATATTAATTATTTAGTAAAAATGTGAAATTCGTCACCCTAACGATCCCACACGGTTAACCTCACGATCATCTGTAATGAGGAAAATCGAAAAGTTGTAGTTGGTCATTACGGAGAGGGCATTGCCTCGGCTTCGTCGAGATTCAACCCTTACCCACTTCAATAAATCTATCCTATAATAACCAACTCAATCTGTCCGAAAACAATAATATTCTTAATCCATATGGAGGTTCTCTTCTCTTCTTCTTTACTTTATCTACAAAGTCAAGTTAAAGAATACTATTTAGCCCGAAAGAAGTATTGATAATGAATAGGTGGACAAAGTCAAGAGTCAGAGTTTACCAAGTCATGAATGTATTAATTAAACAATAGTTCAGAAGCCAATTCCATTATTCGTAATGAACGAGTGAAAATGAAAGAGCATCTGAAAATATTTCATATAAATTTTTATTTAGTTTTGGAACTTTTTATTTTGACCTTTCTCAATTAACTCTGACAAACCTTGAGCGAACTCAATTAATTTGTGGCCCACCTCGACTAAAGTTCTATCGGGTAAACCAAATAATTAAGCTTCAGTAGGCTTCATCCAAACTTAATACTTGTACTCATCTAGTTCAAATTGAGATCCAATCTAATTTAACATAATTGTTAGAATAAACTCATCATGACATGATCAAATTAAGACGTAAATTATAAAAGAATCCTTAATGAACTTGTCCAAACTAGAGAGTAGGTGAGACAATTTCAGCTTTGTCCATCTATTAAGATTGACTATATCAATTATTCAACTCCTATCTTACTTGTAATCTTTGATTATAAATAGAGCCAAAACAATGAGTTTTCTCCTCCAAAGCTAAATCTAGATGGATTCACAGCATCTTCTAGTTTCCTTCCTTATGCTTCTCTTCACTTTCAACTCCTTCCAGATGATAGCAAATGGAAGTCAACCATCGGCAAAAGTATAAGATTCCTACAGCCTTTTCTTTATTTCCCTATATGTCCATATACATATACACATATAATTAAAGGAAACAATATCATATTTACATCAAGAAGAAGACAATTGAAATCAGAAAATACGTTTGTGCTTCCTTTTTCAGTTATACATTGTATACCTTGGAGAGAGGCAGCATGAAGATCCAAATCTTGTGACTGCATCACACCATGAGTTGTTGTCTTCTTTACTTGGAAGGTAAATATTTAATTCAAAACTTGTGCTCTGTCTTCTGTTTTTTCCCCTTTATATGCTTATAAAGTTACAATAAAGATAATAAATCCAATTAATGGGTGATAATTTTTCAGTAAGGAAGAAGCTCTGAGCTCAATTGTTTACAGTTATAGACATGGCTTCTCAGGCTTTGCAGCCATGCTTACAGATTCCCAAGCTCTACAAATTGGAGGTACTTCTTTTTTTATATATCATTTTAAACGAGAGGTGCTATTTTCTAGTATGCATCTCAGTAAAATAAACAGTTCAGTTTTCCAGAATCTTATTTAATCTTCAGAATCAGTTCAATTAGAAAACCTTTTTCATGTAGAATTACCGGAAGTGATTAGTATAAAGGTAAGTAGTAGTGTTGAACTGCATACTACACGAAGTTGGGACTATCTTGGACTAAGCTATGACCAACACCAACCCTCGGGACTGCTTCAAAGAGGCAAGTTTGGCGAAGATATCATTATCGGAGTTGTCGACACAGGCAAGTATATATGCATGAATTCTTAATCCTATAAATTCAAAATGGCAAACTCTCATAGCATGTTAGCCCAACAATGACATACTCAAGTATTTGTAGGCATTTGGCCAGAATCAAAGAGTTTTAACGACTATGGTTATGGACCAATACCATCTCGTTGGAAAGGCACGTGTGAAACTGGTGAAAACTTCACCATGAACAATTGCAATCGAAAGATCATCGGTGCAAGATGGTACACCGGAGGCGTTGACCCTTCGGATCTCAACATAGGACTACAAATCTCCCCGAGACTCTGAGGGCCATGGCACACACACAGCTTCCACCGCAGCAGGTTCATTCGTGTCCAACACAAGCTTTCATGGCCTTGGTGTGGGCACAGCAAGAGGCGGCGCTCCTCATGCTCGACTAGCCATATACAAGGCGTGTTGGGGAACTTACGGTTGTCCAGATGCTGCCGTGCTCAAGGCTATCGATGATGCCGTGCACGATGGTGTCGACATCTTGTCACTTTCACTCGGTGGTAGATTTTCACAATATTTTGTCACCATACATGCTGTAGCAAAGGGGATAACAGTGATCTTCGCAGCGGGCAATGATGGTCCGCTTCCTCAAACCATTAGCAATGAGCTTCCATGGGTGATTACAGTCGGAGCCAGCACAATCGACCGTTCTTTTCCTACGATTATCACACTTGGAAACAATCAAAAGTTGGTGGTAAGAGCTAGTGAGCACATAAATTTTTTTGCTACTAATCAACACGTACAATCAGCTAGCTGTTCCTTACTAGTTAATTTGATTCTAATACTATTGCAGGGTCAGTCATTATATTATACATCCAATGATGGATCTAATTCTACAGAATTACTTCTAATTCTACAGAATTAATCATCTAATTAGGCATAAGGCTCAGTCATGCTATCTGCTGCAGTTGTTCAACAGTTGAGCTGAATTCCACAGATATAGCAGGAAAGATTGTAGTGTGCGCTGATTCTTTATTTCCTCCTGGAGACATTAACATTCCTTCTGGTGGCTGTTGTTGCCATGGCAACTTCTACCAAGTAGTGAATAGCTTGATAGAAGCTCAGGCAGAAGGTGTTATCTTTGCTCGATCCCCAATCAGCCTGCTCCAAGATTATGAGAGATTTATCTATGTCCTTGTAGACAATGACGTAATGCTACAAATAGTGAAATATATACGATTAAGGTGTGTTTTCATATACTGAATCAGTTCCCTTAATCAAACACTTGAAGCCAATTATATTCTTTTATTCAAATTAAGTTAACAAATCGTTTGAGATCAACAGTAACACATCTGCAACGGCCATGATAAGCCCAGCTTACAGTATTGTGGGGAGTAGAGTGGTGTCTCCCAGGGTGGCAGCTTTCTCCTCAAGGGGACCAAGTTTAGAGTATGTGGATCTTATAAAGGTACTACTCTTGTTGATCTAATTATATTGGCGAACAATTCCTTTAATTTTGTGTCCGTTACTAGGACATAAATTCCAAAGTTTTTACTTTTTAATTAAAACAGATCAAAATTAGTTCTATTTTAGCTTCTAATTAAGACTTAATTAAGAGATCAGAGATATATCAATGCGATTAACCCATGCATAAATTTGCCATTTGACAGCCGGATATCACAGCTCCCGGAGTAAGTATCTTGGCTGCAATGTTTAATTCATATTATTTTCTGTCTGGAACTTCGATGGCATGCCCTCATGTTTCCGGAGTAGCAGCTCTTCTCAAAGCAGCACATCCAGAATGGCCTCCCGCTGCTATTAAATCCGCACTGGTAACTACCGGTAAGTCGATTTATATATCATCGAACTTATTATAGTTGATTCTTCCATCAAACTCTTTGAGTAAATTTAATTTGTTGATCATATGATTGTCATTTTATATATGAAGCTTACACGACCAACGCATATGGATTCCCTATCGAAGCGGATGGAGTTCCACGAAAGCTCGCTGATCCTTTCGACTTCGGTGGTGGTCATATCAATCCTAACCAAGCTGTGGATCCTGGACTAATTTACGACGTTGATCCAAACGATTACTTCAAGTTCTTTAACTGCACAAATGATGCATCAAACTGTGCTTTGGTGGATGATCATTTGTATCACTTGAATCTGCCCTCCATATCCATTTCTGATCTCAAAACATCCGTGACAGTGAAGAGAACTGTCACGAACGTAGGCGACACAGATACAATATACAGAGCAATAGTACAATCACCTCCTGGTGTTAAGATTACTGTGGAGCCTTCGGTCCTCGAGTTCAATGCTTTCAACAAGGTACAAACTTTTGCTCTAACATTCACCTCACTGCATGCGGTGCAAGGAGACTTCAACTTCGGAAGCTTGACGTGGAGTGATGGGGGGAAGCACTTGGTGCGAATTCCTATAGCTGTTCGAGTGACTATACAAGATTACTTCTCGGACACCTCCTAAGTAGTCAATTGTGTGTAATAGTTAATAAATCACAAAGACATAATAGATCGTTTACTAAGTTTGAATAAATAAATTAAAGATATTTATAAAGTTGTCAGATTTGAAGAATATATAAAGTTGTTAGATTTGAAGACTATATAAAGTTGCTTTTATATTGCAGAGGCATATCTAATAGTAAAATTACAAAAGATAATGATATATGTAGACTTGTTATATAAAGAACAAAATGAATGCTTAGAACATAATCATATATTTATTTTTCATTCATCAAACAATTATAAATAAGACAATACATTTGGAATATTAGAGTTAATTAAAGGCTACAAAATCCTTTTTTATACAGTTCAAGAAAACTTAATATTGTAGATGCCATGAAAAAATAATTGATCAATTCAAAGCTTGATCCTCTGGTACTACCTTGATGTGATGTGCTGCACAATTCTGCACTTTAAAATCATCCTGAGGTTAATCCAAAACTTAGAATAATGTTACAGTTATTCATTCTCTTCTCCATAAAATCTATATATCATTTGGATTTCTCTATGCTATGCTATGGATCATAAAATGTGGAACCACACTTGCATTTCCAACTCTCAGGCTCGTAGTTGGCATACTGAGTCCCTAACCGGTTCATATTTGTTGGAATCTGAATGGCCCGGCAGGGCGCGCACCCCTCACATTTGTGCTCACAGATCGGCGGCCGTGAGCCCAGCGTTCCAAAGTGCTTGTACTCCTCGTCTTGTACATCCACAAGAACAACAAACCACAAGTCTCCACTATTTGTGTCAGTAGTCATACATAATTTGCTAGCTCAAGAAAAAGAAAAGAACAAAACCAGTTTGTTTACATACCCTGAGAAGGCCTTCCAGCTGCAGCTCTGCTCATTTGGAGGGCGATCACAAGTAGAAAGAAACCAACTCTTTTGTACTTCCCACACCACATGATGCCACAATGATCTCTAAATTGTGTGGACTCAACTCAAATCCTAGTTCTTTCCTGCCTTCCTACTGTTTGCTACTTAAAAGGTGGTTCAAAAAGGTAGCCGGAGAAGAACGCCTTTCTCCATGAACTGATAAAGGTAGCTGATATGATTAGTCTATATCAGCTGTCACTCCTAAGCCTCCTTTAACAGGCAATGGCTTCTTTCTTCACCCTTGTTACTCCATTGATTAGTCACAGCAGGCAGATACGATCAAATGGAGTGATTTCACCAGCATGGCAGTGGCTAATGGCTACGAAGGTGTGTGTAGGCTTAGGGCAGTTCGAATGTTGTAGGGTACCCTACCGCAGCAGAGAGACTCTCGAATGGCAGGGAAATTAACCAACAAGTCACGCAATCCCTCAGTTCCTCCTTCCTCACATCGCTTGCAATTTGCAAATTGCATGATGGTGCAGAGGTAGAAGAAATGAAATTGCATTGGGAAGTGTGGGGTTTTGTTTTGCTCTTGCAGTCTCGATGTCCGCGGTCAAGGCCTGATGAGGCGAAGAGATCTCCGACCGAACGGAGCTTGAGGCGGCGGTGGAGGCTGTTGGGGCGGCTCGTAACGAAAAAAAAGGAAGTTGAGGAAGAAGATCATCAAGGGAGACCTCACCGTCGCCACCATGCTTCCCTCCCGTTCTCGCCTTCTTGCTCTCGACGTCGCATAAGGAGGCCGAGACTTGAACCAGAAAATTATATCGCCGACGGCCGACCCAGCACTGCACCCCAATCTCAACAAACGGACCAATCACATAAAGGTTTCTTATTAATGGTCAGCTATCTGGGATCCACAATTCCTAATAGTTTGTTTATGTAATTGGTGTCTGGGAAGTAACAGGGATCGCTACGCCAGATTGTGGATCTAGAGGACTCGGAGACGACACGCTTTTTAATAGGATAATATTCTGCAGGGCCCATCGTTGTAGCCAATGAAATGCGGGTACTCGAGCCAATGGAACGTCTTCCTGTCTTTATGTCCAATGAACCGGTCTGGTTCGCTGAGCCGCGACCTTGTGATTGTTAAGTATACTCCAGCGGGATAACGTACCGACTGGTCTTCCAGGCTACGAGCGGCGGCTTAGCTCGAGCTCGCTAGGGTTTTCTTCATCTTCGTTTAGTCGTTCCAAACCCTAGCGTTTGATCTTACTCTTTCTCGACACGAAGTCGAATCCTCAAAATTCTAGGTACTAACTAGGATTTCGATCTCTTTCTGTCGAGCCTTGGATCAGTAGCCGAGTGCTCTCGTTCGTAAAGGCTGACACTTTTTGTAGGTGCATAGGTCGAGGGAACAGCCTCTACTTATGGAGCTCGCTGAGGGGAACCAGAACGCTGTCGGCGAGTTCGAGAGCGAGTACGATGTTGAGGAGATTGAAGAAGAGGTCGAGGAATATGAAGAAGTGGATGAAGAAGAAGAAGAAGAAATGGGAGGCCGAGACGGAGGCGTCGGTCGTAGTGCGGTAGAAGGAGAAGAAGTTGGAGATAGAGATAGAAGAGGAATATCACCGCGGAAGAGATCGGAAAATGTGGATAACAGTGGAGAGGAGATGAAACAAGCTGATGCTGGTTCCTCTTCAGCAGGGTTAGTGTTTTGGTCTTGGAATTTCGATATACCATTTTCAGATCAACCTGAATGAGCATTTCTTGTTTTATTTGTACTCTGTTTGATTGGTAACTTGGCCAAGTAGCCTTTTTGTTGACTTGGAACACAAATTGATCCAATCGTTTTACTTTTCTGTTTGTGGTAGGAAAATCTTTGTTGGCGGTGTTGCTTGGGATACTGCAGAAGGTATGCCCATTCTCTTAAGATCCTTCATTTTATTAACTTGAATTTTACAAGCAATTTTTCTTGCTCAATTCAGTTAGCATTTTTTTGTCATTTAGATGTGTTAATCTTGGGGAAATAACTAGAATTGGGGGATTAAATTAAAATTCTTTGTTAATTATTACTATCAAATGTCCTAACTGGATATAAATGAATAGGTTAAAGTAATGATTTTATTTCTGTCAGGCTGGTTTTGTACATTTCTATTGTATTTACAGTTATATATGTTTATGGCGTTATTCATTTTGTTATGTAGTATCTTGCTATAGATATTGCTCAAAACATCACTTGTTCCTTACTGTGGCCAATTATCCGTTGTATTTTAAAGTCACAGTCTGAATTCCCAGTGGCAATTGTGTATTGAATATGATCAAAGAGCCAGTTCTCTTTCAATTTAATTGTAGGCATAAGGACATATAGAAACATTGTGATTTCCTCCACAAAGGTTGGTGATAATTTTTTGTTACTAATTACAAATGTTTAGACTGGTAGTTTCATGGAAGTGTGGTTGATTTGGGATCAGTAACAATCTCTCAGTCTTCTCTTTTAGATGATTTTCCTCAGATATTTGAGTGCTGTTAAATAATAGGGTATTGATGAGCCATGATATGGATCTTTTGGATGCAAAATTGTCTTAATAACTGGAGGTCAAATCTAATTTGATGAAGTGTGGTGTTTGTCAGATTTACGCTATTGATTTTAAGGGTGCATTTTATAGATAATGTAAACTAACCAAAGCAAAATTATTAGCACATCAAGACAAGTGACTTGGCCTGTAGTTAAAACAGCTAATTCTTTATTTGTCCCAAAATATGCTGTAAATAAGTTATTTTAAGAATAGAACTTTGTCTATAGAAGATTATAAACTAGAAAGGATGTGTATTTTGCATGTGAAAGTCATGCTGTGATGCTCTCAGATGAAGACTTACTGAAGGTACTTAAGAGATGTTAAGTCATGATATGTTTATGTAATGACTTTCTGATAGTTCACACTTTATATTTATCATTCAATATGTAGCATTATTATCTTTTATCAAGCTTCGTAAAGACAAAAATAATGGTAGTTTGAAAGTTGTGTGTGTCGATGTTTAAGTGAACATTTTTGTATTATAAGTTGTGTAAAAGGTTGCTAAAGGTGCAACTTGCTCTGGGGCAACAGGGTACAGTCTAGGAGTTCCATTGTGCAATTCATGATTGATACTTATATATAATAAAGTTAGTGATGAAATGTTGAAACATCACAATTAAACTTAAATACTTGAGGATATTATTCTCTCTGAAGATTACAATTCATGAAGATTTGTATAAATTGCTAGTCTAGCAAATTAGCTGATTATAGAGGGATGCAAAATTTTGGAAACTAAATGAACACAAGAAGCATATATGCCAGCTGCATATTACACATCCGAACAGTATAAACTATGTCTTCAGTTGTGCCCAACCACTATGACAAAAGGTTGAGAAACATGCTTCAGATGTTCAAGAAGGATCCAATCGTTCATTTATTAGCACTAACAGCTATATGGAAAACTGATAACTTGAATACCAAGAAAGCAATCTTACTTGATCCTGATCACATATAGTAACAAGCTCCTGTAAGATTTTTCATTTTTCACCTTGTCCTCTATTCCTTTTCTTGGTTCGTATGTTGAGTGAACTGCCAGCCTTTTATCCTATTGACTGGTGCAGAAACATTCAGTAACCATTTCAGCAAGTATGGGGAGATCACTGATTCGGTCATAATGAAGGACAAGAACACACAAATGCCAAGAGGGTTTGGGTTTGTCACATTTGCTGACCCATCTATTATTGACAAGGTTTTGGAGGATGAGCATGTCATAGACGGGAGAAGTGTGGGTTTCTTATGAATATTTACAATTTCCTTTTTTTAAGCATTCACTCGGCGAACAATATTCACTGATTGAGTTTGCAACTCATTGATTTGCACAGGTAGAAGTTAAAAGAACTGTTCCACGAGAAGAAATGCCTTCCAAAGCAGGAATCAAGACAAAGAAAATCTTTGTGGGAGGGATACCCACATCATTAACTGGAGGTCAGAGATTATATTTGTTATAAGATGTTGCCCAATCTTGGCTTTATTAACACAATAAAACAAACTACAGATGAGCTTAAGGAACACTTTTCCACGTATGGTGAAGTAGTTGATCACCAAATAATGTTTGACCATACTACTGGTCGATCAAGGGGTTTTGGTTTTGTGACCTTCAAAGATGAAGAATCTGTTGATGTAATTATTTCTGAGGGCAAGATGCATGATCTCGACGGAAAGCAAGTAAGCATGTCTCTCTTAAATTTCCTATATTATTGTTTTACTTTAAACCTTATATAAAATGCCACTGAATTAATTACTGGCCAATATTTTTTATTTTTTTATATAGTTATTATTATATTTTGTATTAACATATTTGAATGTAAAGATGTGATCGAAAGAAATTTAAATGTGAAGTTATTGGAAAAAGAGAGAAATGAAAGCCATACTCAGTGTAGTTCTGAAAATATTAGTAAGTTCTGCACAAGGATTCCAAAGATCAATTTTTTTCAACTGCAGGTTGAAGTCAAGCGGGCCGAGCCAAAGAGATCAGGGGGCAATCCTAGAATGAACGAGAGGGCCAGTTATGATGCTCGCAGCGGAAGCGGCAGTGGATACCGAGCAAACTCTTATGGCTATGGTGGCGGTCGTTATGACATGTATTATGGTGGAGGCGGCGCAGGCTATGGTTATGGCAGAGGATATGGCTATGGTGGTGTTCCTAGTTATGGCTCTGGTTACGTAGCTAACTATGGTGGCTACATGTATGGAGGTGGCGGATTCAACGGCAGCAATATGTACGGTGGCCCGGGCGGATACGGTGGGTGGTATGGTAGCTATGGCAGTGGCAGAGGAGGTTATGGAAGCAGGTACCACCCCTACACCAAATGATTACTGTTATGAAACAAACTATCGAAGAGCATTTATCGGTTCACTGATGTAGACTTACATGATGGTGATCGATCTGATCTCTCCAACTAAACTGCTTACAGCTCTTGTTCTCGAGAACTGCCCAAGAGAGCCGAGTGTTGCAACGACATTATTCCAAACATATATGTGATTGAGAGTTTGCAATTTTATTGATGGTGAAATCCTTTTAGCTTTGTTCTTGACTTGTGGTCCACTGAATGGTTGCTAATCCAAAATTGAGTCTATGACCTGCCCACTCAAGCTTGCAATCTGTATTAGGTTTAAAATATTTTTGTCGCAGGGAAGTTTCATTGTTGCTCGTGCATTGTAGTAAAAAAAAAAATATATTGATCAATTCATTCAAAAGGTTTCAAAACAGGCCAGGCTTGTATGATTTTTCATCAGATTTCAGTACCGACATGAATTAGATAAAGTGAATGATTATTATAGGCCACTTTTTTGATAATTTAATGCCACATTATAGTATAACCTCAATGCTAATCTATTTTTGGCTTTCCTTTGGTTATTATCTTATAAAATATTCAGAATAGTAAAATCTCTACAAAATCTTATTAAGAAAATAAAGCAGTGTTTTTTTGTGAATCTCTTCCAAACATTCTTTTGACTAAAGGTGCAATCGAATCGAGTTGAACAATAAAAAGCATGAGCTCGATTTATTTTTCTTAAACTCGGTTTGAAGTTGTTGATTTGAATTTTTTAAATTCAATTTCAGTTTTAATTTTTAAATTTAAATTTAATTTATAATGAAATTAAATAATTCATGAACAATTTAAATTTAATTCAAAAATAATTTATTTAAAAATTAAATAAATTTAATTCGAATTCAAAATATAATCAATATTATATAATATTATATATATATATCATATATATATATATATATATAATATGATAAATGAACTTAACCAATACGTTTGTAAGTTTTTTATCAGAGTTCAATTCGATAATTTAATCGAATAAATTTAAATATATATATTTTTAATCGAGATTCGAACATATGGGTGGCCTTTCTCATCGCTCATTCATATAAAAACCATAAAGCAAAAAACCTTAAAACCTTTATCAATGCAATGCATAATGTTTATCATGAATTTTAAGCTGTATAATTAAGATATTTTAATCTGGCGACTGAATTAAATCAAAATGCCTAACTTAAGGTATCTATAAAAATTATTCAATTAAATAAAAGCACTGATAACTGGAACCTTTTTTTTTTCATACCCGCAAGCATGATCACTTTGGTTAAACTCCATTACCTTACCCTTTCAGTTACTTGGATTATTTCCATACCTAGAGATTTCGTTTTAGGCCTAACAATTCTATTGTATACAGAACAAAATCATACGTTTAAAATATAAGTTTATATAATAATAAAATAAACAACAAAGTTTGTCCATCAAGAACTGTTAATACCATCGAATGATGCTTATCAAACTTGTTTGTCCATCAAATAATCTTCTCCATGGGATGTATTTGTACGAATACAAAAACATCCATTTAACTTTTACGCAGCAAGGAAGGTGGTAGACAATGTAAAAGAGCAGCTACTACTACATTAGAAAATCACAATTACTTCTCACAATATTGTTATCCCAACTAGAAATTGCAGGTGACGAATACCAACTCGCTTACTTGGCATTTGAATGGCCAATTTCCTCTTTTTTCCTTCAAATGTCAGCTCCATGATCGGTTGCTTCCGTAACGATCTCGGAATCCACCATGACCTGCACAAACCAGATAACCAGCCCATAATTTTGATTGATCCTTGATGCCAAAACAAGTGCAGTGAATGAAAAAAGGCAACAAAAAGGAGGGGAAAAAAACTAAGGCATTTGGTGGAACTGTGGACAATTCAAGATGGTTATCCCACTAAAATTTACAGCAGAACAACAATTAACTCATGTCAAACTGATTTGTTTAAGGTTGGGGTTCACAAGTAATGTGAATGAGAAATTAAAGAAGCAAAGATCCCAACTAGAATATATGACTTTTATGTGCGTTGAAGAAATTTAACGATGAAAATCAATCAACTCAAAATTCAAATAGTAAACCAGCATTCAGAAAGATTTGCATGAGCAGGGGCAGAGTGTAGAACATACCTGGCGGAGGGGGAGCCCCACGACCTAATTTGGCTAGTTCGGGACTAACTTTCTGTCCAGCTTCTTCTAATATCTTGATGAGATCTTTGGCAAATCTTGCATTAGCTGCAGTGAAGAATGTATATGCTGTGCCTTTAGCGCCAGCTCTTCCCGTTCTGCCAATTCGGTGCACATAATCCTCCAAAGATCCAGGAAAGTCATAGTTGATCACATATTTCACATCCTTCACATCTGTAATGAGATGCAAAAGAAAATGTTAATGCTCCTTTTGCTGACAGAATACCACCTCAATTATGGAGAGGCATACCCAAACCGCGAGCAGCGACATCAGTAGCAGTCATTATGGGACTCTTCCCTGATTTAAATTCTGAGAGAACCCAATCTCTTTCAGCTTGACTTTTATCCCCATGGATAGATAGAGCAGGCCAACCATCAGTACGTAGCTGTCTTGTGATCTGATCACAGCCCTTCTTGGTGTCCATAAATATCAAAATTCGGCTGCCATCCATTATGTCTTCCAACAGATTAACCAATCTGGCAAGGAAAAGAATTTTTATCTACATGTCATCACCACCATGACAGTAAAGCAATTGATATAAATGACATCATACTTGTTATATTTCTGGTTCTCTGAGACAATCTCCACCCGTTGGTGTATTGCATGATTGGCTTTCAAGTCAATAGAACCAATAATCACCTAAAGCAAAAGGTAACCGATTCGATGAGATGTAACAAAAAAAATATAGCACAGTGAACTCAACTGTTGGCTTCGTTCTTCAGCAACAAAGAACAATACATTGCCTTGTATGGGTTGTAGAGAAACTGCATTGCAAGTTGCTCAACCTCCTTGGGCCAAGTAGCACTCCAGTAAAGAGTTTGACGATCCGGACGAATCTACCATAAAGAAAAAGGAAGTGACAATAAGAATAAAAAACATATAATCAAATTCAGTCTTCGAGAGAAAAAAATCTAAACTATAAATGACTTGATTTACTAAGAAGTCCAATATTAGAATGATCAATGTGTTGGTCATATTTTAGTTTAAGCATGTCAAGAACTTGTGGCAACTTGTGATTTTACAGAAGACATTCAGGCTTACCCAACCAAAATGTAGAGAATCTAGAGATTGCAGTTAGTTCAACACAATAAAGAGATTTATGATGAATAAAGTAGTGGCACTACATCTTGATCAAAGCTACACTTGCGGCTAATTTCTTGGTGTTAGTCATCAAGATATAAAGCAAAACAAATCTAGAATGTTGTAAATAAGAATACCGCATGATTACTCCAATTTAAAAAACCAGAATCAACATGGTTACCTATCTGTAGGTTCACTACCAAGAGGAAAAGACAGGATGAAAAGCAAGCCAACTTTAGATAGCATAGTTATATAAAAGGTCTCCCATGACCATGAGCTTCAATACTAAGAAAACGTTCCAACTCATTCTAGATAGTGATACCTACAACACTATAACAAATTTATTCCAAGATTTGGCCACATTACATTTTACATACTAAAGCATGACTCAAAAATTAAATATTGAGACAGAACTGATGATAAGTTGCCATTACAAGCCATTGAGGAAAAAACTACATTAATCTGTAATGTTTGACACAAAATGAAGTAACTCCATATAACTCTCAATCTTTTTTTTTTTTAAAAGTACCTGGGAAACAATTTTCCTAATCTGTTGATCAAAGCCCATGTCCAGCATTAGATCAGCCTCGTCCAGAACAAGATAAGTTACTCTTCTTAAATTTGTATGATGTGACTCCAGCATATCAATAAGACGTCCAGGTGTAGCAATAACAATCTCAACACCTGAGTGAAGAAAGCATTATCCAGATATGCAATTGCAAGGGAAATTAGCATATTAATGCAGGTTAAAACATTTTTAAAAGGCACTAACTACAAAATCAACATTAGAGTTAATGCAATAAACTGTCATGAATTAATCATACTCATACCCTTTCAATTACAGTGAATTTATTATATCCTCTTAACATTCATAACATATTCCAATTAAATTTTCTCTTGAATTACTTCTCTTTTTTTCTTATTATATGTGGCAGCAAGGTTTGGTTTTATTTTATTATTGTTTTATACAATTTAAGCTATGATGGCATGGTATTCTAGCTAGTCTTTACTTATTTTTAACTGGGATGCCTAGTAGGAGGATGGTACATTTATATAGAGATAGATATTGGAGTACTGGAGTATCTAGTAATCATACTGATTTGGTAAAGGATATGTATGATAGTAACATTCTAGTGTTGAAGCTACTAAAGTGAAAACACATAATTTAACTGTGGCTATAGTTTACAAGTATTGGAGCCCCAAGCTTCAAGAACAGTAAACTTATCAAAGAAAATATTATTGAATACATGATTTATTACAAAGGGGAGAGTTGGGGTCCTTTTCGAACCCAACTAAAATTGAAAATAAAATGACATAAATGGGTAAGAATTACTACTAGACTAATATGACCCAACAACTTGTTTACAACTGCCAAAAAACTCATATACAAAATACTCTGACCAAATTAAAAGAAATTCCAATCAAACTAAAAAAATGCCAACTTTTTTACACCTATAATAGGACAATTACCAGACTCAACTACAATTGAAAATTCAAAGGATAAATTGATTTCTAATTTGCACAACCCCAACAAGTTGTGGTAAACACAACTTGGTTATGATGATGACACCGTTTATGAATGTTAATAGGATAGGAGATTTTTGTTGGAAATGAAAGAACAAATTGAATTAGTACAATACTCTAAAACCATAGAATAGACTTAGTGATTGGCCATTTTTTAAAAATCTTGAAATCATAAACATTAGCATTTTTATCTAAGAGAATTAAAATTTACTGATGTTCCCTGAATAGATACAAATGGATATAGACTAACGTGCCTCATAGTCCAAAGACAAAACTATAGCATTCCAATATATTCCCAACTACTAAAGGGAAAAGGAACTAGTGAATTGCAATTAAGTATAGGTAAGTTTATCTTCTATAAAAACAAGAGAGAATGTGAAGTCATGTATGTGCACCTTTTTGAAGGTCTCGAACTTGAGGTCCCTTCGGAACCCCACCATAGATACAAGTGTTCTCTATCTTTGAGGAAGCTCCAAACTTTGTTGCTTCATGTTGGATCTGAACAGCAAGTTCACGGGTTGGAGCCAAGACTAAAACAATTGGTCCATCACCAGTTTCTAAAAATGATAGGAAAGAGTTACAAGCAATAACTAATAAGAAGTGTAGTTAACAAATAATAGACAAATAGCTCAATCTCTATACCTAAGACTGGTTGCGCATTTACATGGACAATTGCAGGTAACAGATAAGCAAGTGTCTTCCCAGAGCCTGTTTCAGCAATACCAATGAGGTCGCGGCCCTTTAAAGCCATCGGCCACCCTTGTGCTTGAATAGGAGTAGGTTCCACAAATCCAGCTCTCTCTATTTCTTGCATTACATATTCTGGAAAATCATTGACAACGGATAAAGTAACCCAATGTACACAGATGCCAAGAACTTTTGTAGATAACGAAGATATACCAGACAAATTCTACAATGGAGTTATGAATTCATAAAACACCAAACTATATCTACCAACAAGAACACGTCTAGTAAGAGATTGATTACACAATCCGCAGAATTGAATAATAGGCAAGCAAACTCCAGGAGGTGATGAGTGAAATTAATTTCTACTCCAAGAATCAGTATGGAACTGAAATCAAAATCCTATAAAAGAATAAAGAAGAAACAATCAAGTAAGTTTAAAATCCGAATTGGTCCACAGACCAGAGGGAGGCAAAAAAAAAAGGTCACCTTTGGATGCAAGCGTAAATGAGCAACAAGTAGTATCATTTCACCAATAGCTAGTCGTCCTCGAAAAGCAGTAGATAGAGACACTGGAAACAGAGGTAAAAGCAAAACAACTAATTTAGTAGGATAGAACAAGAACCTGGAAATCCAACGTCCCGAAACACTCTGACCGGCTTGGGGACGTCGCGACCCTCCACTGTTATCTCCCTCCACCTGCGATACGCTTCCACCTCCTCCTCGTTCATGGCGGCCACGGAGTGCGACTCCATATAGAAGTTCTTGTCGAATCCCCTGCTGTAGCTCTGAGAACCGCTTCCCAGTCCGGCATCACTGCGGTAGGAGCCAGGGTCGGAGGCGCGGCCGTCGTAGCGGCTCATCCCGATTGCGTTGCTCTAAGAAAACTCAAAGACCTCGTCGTCGCTTCGCCTGAACTCTACGGAAGGTGGAGATGGTGCAGAGCAAAATAGGGCTTTTGTGTCGAGGTGAGAAATTGGAAATGGAACATTCGAGGGGGCCTTCCGGAGTTAACCGTGATTATTTTGACTGAGTCGAAGAGTAAATATTCAGTTGGGTCCATAATCTTCTTGAGTACATCATCATCCAGATTGATTTTGGATTACACAAAAATTGTGCATTTATTCTTAAAATTCATTTATATTAATTTAATTATTAAGAATATATATAATATATAAGCTTCTTCAAGTATCTACCAACTCATCTCGTTATCCTTTATATACTAATCTCATAAATACTAAATAAATTTATTAGTTAATTTATCTAAATTTTATTTATCCTTTTTATAAAAATTTATTCATATAAATATAACGTACATAGTGTATTTATTTACAACAATCACTAATTAAATATACTAAAGCTTAAACTCAATTTGAATTTGGTGAGATTTGTAATAAACAACATAAATTTAAATTCCAAAATTTGCTTCAATTGCGTGCTAAAATTAGTATATTTTGGTGCAAAAAAATAATTATTTTTCTCTAAAATGTTTACTTGAATAAATAATAAAAAAATTATGTAAGATTTAAATAAAATATTTACTTTACCAATCTATATTTTTGATGGAAGATCAAGTTCCTTCCAGGCTATAAAAAAATTAAATATAATATTTCTATCTTTATTCAAACAGCTAGAAACAATAAATGAAGACAATACACACATGAAATAACAAACATCTTTTAGATAATCTGAGTAGGTCAGTTAGACAGGGAAGCAATGAAAATAGACACGAAAATACTCATTACAATTAAATATGAACAATATTATTGATATATAAGTACGATAAAAGAATAGAATCAGTGTCAAATCCAAAATAATCAGGACATATCTTTGTACAAGTTACATGCCCATTTCAGCTAGTGATTAACTAGGAGATAACTTGACATCCAAATTAAACCAAAACGAGTCTGCTATTCATGAAACTTGCAACATCTTGAATAAACTAGTTTTGCCTTTCAAGATCATCACAAATTTTATCTTCCATTATCCTGATCAGCCCAACATTTGGGTGAAAGAATTTAAAAGTTTGGATTCCTTAAGCAACAAAAGAAAATTACAAATTTTGCTAGCAGCAATACCGTGAAGATATAGGATGTCATAATACTCTCCTAGCAACATCTTAATCTTAATAAAAGAATAAATCAAATTGACTAACTCTAAATGGGTTTACCATCAGATACATCATAACAACAAATGAACAAACAGGCTGGACGACCAGTCACCAGCATACATTTCAAGATGTCAAGAAAACAAAAATATAGAGATCTTGAAATTGATAAACAGCCAAATAAGCTCTAGATGGCTGGCATCATTTCTAGGACTGGAAATGAATGCCAGTGAAAATGCAAGCAACAGTTGTCACAACAAACCGATCAAAACCAAATACGAGAGTGCATTGCTCAATGCTCATGCTTGGAAGAATTTTGGAGAATCAGAATTACCAGATGTGTGTCGTAAAACGTGCAAAATATCATACCACAATCCAAAATTCAGTTTGATGAGTGTTACATTTGTAACCTTTAAACATCAAACCAACAGATAAACATCACAGATTAAACCAACAGATATTAAATTCCAATATCATAAGCAAGAGGGCAACAAGCTAACAACTGAGAGTGCTTGGAGAATCATAAAATTCTTACAATTCCCATAGAAACCTACAAAAACAAGTTTAAGTTAGAAAGCATTATGATATAACAGAAAAGAAAAACACAATGAGAGAAGGTAGATGAAGAATTGGGTCCCACCAAGTTGGATGTCAATGTCAGCCATCACTTGCTGAGTGCAAACGCAGGATCAGCCATGAAAATGTGCAAGCAGAAAGCACAGGACACCCTCATGCAAATAAAGGAAAACAAAATATAATCAAAAGGGGAAGAGGCATCCAAATCAATCAAGAGCAAGCTATTTGATAAAAGCACGCATCAAGATAGAGAAATAATAACAATCAGTTATTTAAGTGTAGTTGAGTTTAGCACCAGATTCTTCCTTCCTGATATATTTGCAAGCATTGAACTTATCAAGAGAAAACTCTGCTCATGAAGCTCAAACACAAGGAGAATGACAAAGAACATAAAAGAATAACATTCACTTCCTCAGCAACAAAGCAGTCAATGTGGAAATACAATGTATCAGCTATGCCAAAAATAACCTGCATTATAAAACCCAACCAGCTATAGATTTTAATGTCAACTAGTCACAAATTAACAAACCACGCACCTACTCTGAGATATATTCTTATTTATTTCTTTTACTTATTTGGTTATCCAGTCATGTGAAATCAGTTCCCAAGACAAGCGTGTGGCTAATTGAGATGATTTATAAGACCTAAATCTTTTGGCTTCAACCTTCAAAAAAAGAAAATTCCATCTAAAACATTACAGCAACTAGGTTGAAGGGCATCAACGAAGTAACAAGGAAAAGCTGCCAAAATTAAATGCATCAAGTTTTTACAAAATATGGAGACAGCCTTTAAAGGTGATTGCCAACATAACAAAACTGATATCGAGGTAAAGTACCGGCAACAATTGATCCTTAGCACAATAGGCAGCTAACAAGGTTTCACATAAGCAAGAAATGGATTGATGAGAGATTCATTACATGTTATGTATAGTAGCTTGAGCAAAATAACAGTATGCAAAACCAAGTCCCAAAAAGGAAGATGGTATATCAAGAGAAAATCAGACATGTTCAAGATAACAACTGAAAAAATATACCATACATGTCTAAATGAAATGCTAGCAAAATTCATAAGAGGAAGCAGAATCCTAAGCACAATCGGCCCACCAAACTTCCTTCCAGATGGATAATAATGAACATGGTTGTCAAATAACAGAATACTTGCCCGGCTGGGAAGCACCAGAAAGATTCAAAGCTTGAGCAGTGTAATCTTCAAGGACTCTTTTCACCTCAGCTTTAGCTTTCTTAACTGAAGACTCAGTGGGACCTTCAATAAACAAGTAGAGTTTGCGTTCTCCAGGACCAGGAATCTTTCCTGGTGGGAAGTATTGACCCCTAGTAGTAATTGCAGCTCCTGTCCATTCGGAAATTGGCCATAATGTCTCTTTGTGTGTTATCTTCCACCGAGCATTCTGTGGGAAATCATTAATCTCCAACTCAGCTTCATAGTGCTCAGGCATAGCTTCAGCTTGTATCTTTGCCAAATTGTGCTTCAAATTTAAAGCAGCAGCTATTGCAGTCGCTCTAGCAGCAGCCTCACCAGGCAAAGCAGCGACAGGGGGAACAGCAGACAGAGCAGCTACATTGGAAAGATTTGCAGAAGGTAGGGCAGCAGTAAATGGCAAAGGGGTGGCAACCTGGGTAGGCATTGAAGTATTTGCTGCCTTCGAAACTGCAGCTAACGCTGCAACATGAGCAGAAACTACAGCTTGTGACAGATCACCACCGGCCTTTCTGATCCCTTCATCCTCAGAGTCTGAATCAGATTTATCTTCCTCAAACCCATATTCTCTTGCTTGAGCTTTCTTAGCAGCTTTCCTTGCTTCATCCTCCTCTTCATTAAATTTAAAACCACTTCCTCCATAACCAGTTCCATGAGCTTGCTCTGTTCCCTGGTACACTTTTGCCATGAAGGCATCAGCTAATGCCTTCAGATCTGCTGGAACAGCTTGTTCAGAAAGTTCCAAGGCTTTCACTAAATCTGGAGCATAGCGTTCATCTTCCTGTGAAATGAATGTAATGGCGCATCCTTTTCGCCCAGCTCGTCCAGTTCGGCCAACACGGTGAACATAGTCTTCATAGTGATTTGGGACGTCAAAGTTCACAACTAGCTCAAGCTCTTTCACATCCAAACCTCTAGCTGCAACACTTGTAGCAATCAACAAGTTGCAGACGTTATTTTTAAAATCAGATATTGTAGATTCACGGTCAGTCTGGTCTTTAGCACCATGAAGGGATAGACAAGGATAACTATGCTTAAGTAAATCCCTAAAGAGAGCATCACATTTATCTTGAGAATGAACAAAAACAAGAATCTTCCCCTTCTCATACCATTCGCCAAGGAGTTCTAGCAATCGTAAAAATCTGTCACTTTCTGGTCTGACCTCAACTAACTGACTTATATCTTTGTTAACCACACTTCTTCCACCAACTTGGATCTCAACAGGCTTGTTCAACACCTTGCGAGCTAATATTTCCACTTGGCGAGGAAATGTAGCTGAAAAAAGAACTGTTTGGCGATCCGGCCTTGTATTTTGGATTATCCTGGTGATTTGAGGCTCAAAGCCCATGTCAAACATTCTATCGGCTTCATCCATGACCAAAAAGGTCACCCTACGTAAGTTAGTAATTTTCCCACCACTTGTGCAAAGTATATCTATCATTCGACCAGGAGTGCAGACAACAATCTCAGTCCCTCTCTTGAGCTCACTGATCTGCTGAGCAACCCCTGAACCTCCATAGACTGGCACACAGTTGATGTTTAATGGCTTTGCAAATTTCTTGATATCACTATGAATCTGTTGAACAAGCTCCCTGGTAGGAGCCATGACAAGTCCAACAGGGCCCTCACCAGACACCACCTCAGGTTGGTCTTTGATATGCCTGAGCATTGGCAAAACAAAAGCTAGTGTCTTACCTGAACCAGTTTTTGCAATTCCTATGCAGTCTCGTCCACTCATAATGATGGGGAGAGCTTGGGCTTGAATAGGCATAGGCTTTTCAAAACTTAGTTTCTTGATTGTATCAAGAATTTTAGTACCCAGTCCAGCTTGACTCCATGTTTTTATAGGCTTGGGCACGTCCTTCCCATGTATCTTCAATTCAAGTTGCTTCCGATAGGCTGAAACTTCATCAGCTGACATCCTAGAGATCTCCTTCAATTCTATGTACAAATTTTTCCTGAAAGGTGGATATTGTATCTTTGAGTGATCAACAATAGAAAGCTTTTCTGCCTTTGTCTTCTTCACTCTTTTCATGAACTCTTCATCGTCTTCATCTTCAAGAGCAACCTCCTCATTCTCAGGATCCTCATAGTCAGAATCAGAATCCTCACCAGGAATTATCCTACCCATTGCATTCTTCTCACCTTTTCTTAACCGATCACCATTACTAAGTGCTTCCTTAGAAGCTTTTGTCGTAATACCTTTCTTTTCATGGGGCTTGTCTTCTATCTCAGCACTCTGCAGCTTCTCGACTTCTGGAAGCACCATAGAGTTCATGAAAGCATCAAGTGGATCAATTTCATCTTCGTCATCATCATTTCCTCCTTCAGAATCCTTAGTACCAATATGTCCATTCGCAACATCCACGTCCATAGCATCATTATCACTCCCATCTTTCAGCATGAGACCATCTCCATCGACAGATATATCCTTATCAGACTTTGGAGGAGCGTCCTCGTCATCAGACTCTCCTTCCAAAGTCCAATTCTTTCCCAACTTGGCTTCATCCTCTTTGCCATCCTCAGAACCCATCTTCTCCCTCTCTTCCTCTTCCTTCTTCCTCCGCATCTCCTGCCACTCTTGGACTCTCCGCCGCCGCTTGTCCATTTCTTCATCCAATTTCCGCTGCTCCTCTTCGAGTACCTCCTCACGGGTCTTTGTTTCCCTAAAATCAGACTCTTTGTCAGTGGGCCGGCTCCGCCTATTATCCTCGCTGCCCTCCCCGTGTCTGTGGCTACTCCTCTCTCGTTCCCGGTCACGAGAACCCTCCCTCCGCCGCCGCTTCCGCTCATACTCTTCATCGTCACTGTCCAGAGCCCTCCGCTTCTCCCTGGCTCTCTCCTTCTCTCTTTCTCTTTCCTTCTCCCTCTCCTCCCTCTTTCTCTCCCTCTCCTTTTCTCGATCCTCCCGCTCCCTGGCCTTCTCTTTTTCCCTCTCCCTATCCCTCTCTTCCTTCTCCCTCGTTCTCTCCTCCTTCTCCTTTTCTCTTTCTTCTTTATCCCTATCCCTCTCTTCCCGATCTTTGGCTCTCTCCTTGGCACGCTCCTTCTCCCTCTCCCTGAGATGACGAGATTCTCGGTGCTTGTCACGATGCCTGTGTTCCTTGTCATCGACGCCGCGCTCCAGATCGGAACGCCGGCTCTCGCGATCCTCCCGGTCCCGGTATTTGTCCGTGTCCCTGTCCCTTTCGCGGTGCCGGTCGCCGCTCCTCTCCTCCTTGCTCCGCCGAGACTCTTTCCTCGGCTTCGCGTCCTCCATCACGATCACGACGACGAAACCCTAGCAACCGCAGCCGAAGGGGAAGCACAGGAAGCCGATCGAACGAATTAAATTACTCTGCAATATTTAATTTTTATTTCACCCCTTAAATTTTTCGACACGTGTGATTTTCTCTCTAAAGTTCTCAAGTTTCGTTTCGCTAGTGATATTTAATTAACTATTTTCACAGATTATACTTTATCCTTTATTTTAAAAATATAGAATTTTATAAATTATGTTCTAGGAAATATATTGTTCAAAATTTATCAAAAGCTTTCCTTTATTTTCGATGGATGAAAGGCCCACAACCAGAGTCCAGAGACTTCCGGACCGAGTCGAAGAAGCTTCCATCTCCTTCTCGAGCGTTCCAGAGGAGCGATTTCTTCTCCCTTTCCCTGTTATAAAACCCTAGTCTCTCCATCCCCATTTCCATCCCCATCAAGAGAAACCAAAGGGAAGAAGGCGAACGAGAAGACTACATACGATCCGGTTAGCTGCGGCCATGGATGTGAGAATGCTTGGTTTCGATGGCCCTCTGCTTTCCTCTCTGCAACACCTGATCGACGTCCCCGAAGAGGTGGAGAAGGCGATGGGCGCGCCCACCCGCACCTACGTCCGCGACGCCAAGGCCATGGCCTCCACGCCCGCCGACGTCAAGGAATTCCCCGACGCTTATGTCTTCGTCGTCGACATGCCGGGTCTCAAGCCGTCCGACGTCAAGGTCCAGGTCGAGGATGACCGCGTGCTCGTCGTCAGCGGCGAGCGCAAGCGCCAGGAAGAAGAGGGCAACGCCAAGTACCTGCGGATGGAGCGCCGCGTTGGCAAGTTCATGCGCAAGTTCGCTCTCCCCGACAACGCGGACGTCAACGCTGTCTCCGCCGTGTGCCAGGACGGCGTCCTCTCCGTCACCGTCAAGAAGGTGCCGCCGCCGGAGCCCAAGAAGCCCAAAGTCGTCGAGGTCAAGGTCGCCTGAGCAGCGATCAGGTGATTGATCATATACCACTCCTGCTGCGATTGTCTATCTGCTACTTGGTCGGCTATTATCTGTCTGCTACTATTTTCCATGTTTGTTTTGGATGTCTTTCTTTTGTTCTGGCTTGTGAAGCTCGATGCTTCAACAAATAATTCGTAACGTAGTTGTGTGGTGTTTGTAGCAATGTCTGTAACAACCTGAACGCAGCATGGTTTAGTAATATCCCTATGTTTTCCAACAAATTGAGGATTGTTCTCATTGATTTCTTACAGATTTGAATGTGATTGATCCTTCCATTTAAACGCTCTCGATTCTTGAAATGATCTAAATCTCGTGGTGTATGTATATTGACATGACTTTTTTGCAATTTGACAGCAAATGGCACCATATAGGATGACAAATTTGTGAAAGCAGAGCTTTCTGATAACAAAGTATAGAAAGTTAGAAAATTTCTGACCTGTTGTTGAAGTTTGCGATTAGTTTACCTATGGCCCAAATGGTTATAAAATCTGGGCCCTTAGGGCACCTCACTGGTTCGTCGTTGCATTTCTTTTGGCGGGAAACATTTCCCCAATTGATGCTTCGTCCTCCGCATTGAGATCCCAGAATGGAAGAATCTGCGCATCACGAGCAACGAGATCAAGGAGAGCAAGAAGAAGAAGGGGGCGGGGAAACGCTGGTCCCGTCGTTCCCGACGGGCCGGGTGAAGAAGATCGTGAAGCTTGATAAAGAGATCCGCAAGCTGAACTCCGAGGCCCTCTTCCTCATCTCCCTCTCCGCCGAGCTCTTCCTCGACTCCCTCGTCCTCGGCGCCCGATCCGCAGCTCTTCAGAAGAAGCGCCGCACCATAAAGCCCGACCACATCCGCGAGGCGGTTCGCGCCCACCGACCCACCGCCGATTTCCTCCTCGATTGCCTACCCAAGCCGACTCCGCCGCCTCCCAAACCCGCGTCGGGCGCCAAGAACAGATCCGCCGAGGGGAAGCCCCTGCCGTCAGGCACCCGCCGCATCGATGATTTCTTCCGGAAACCCTCGTAGGTTTGAACGCGATCATGTTACGTCTCGATGAGTCTCTCAAGTGTTTTTTTTTTCCTTCCAATCATGTAGAAGTGCGTAACCTATGTTTGGAATTGATGATTGACAACAGTTTGATGCCTTGCAATGATATGTGTTTTTTCTGCTATGATCTCTGTAGCTCTTGTTATTGATTAGATCGTTAATTTGTTTGATTGATTTATTGATTCGTTAGAATTGTAGATTTTTTAGTGCTTTGGGAGATCGCATGCTAGTGAAAAATCTTCTTGTTTTTATGTGTATATAAGAACAAGTTGAGGAAACTAAAAAGTCTACATCCAATTTGGAGCCTCTTCATTGGGACAAAGTCATCAAAGCTATGCACCTGATCGTTTGATGGTGTGGTACAAGATCAAATTAACTCATTTGTGTAAGCAAGCTACATTTTTTACATGCTCTCCAACTTGATCGTATCAGTTAGAATCTTTTCAAACTCCTCATTCTAAATAGCTCTTAATCATCAAGCCGAGATTTAAAATTCATTCCGATTTAAAATCTTAAAAATAGCGAAGCCAAAACAAGTCCATTGAGCACCAAACAACATCCTTATTTACCTTGAACTTTTTTTGTCTATCTCGAACTTGGTATCATCATTTGAACACTTAAGCTAAGTTTAAAGAAATAACATGAATAGCCAATGTACATTTTTTGGGTTATTTTTGTTCTTATTTTTCCATCTAAGAAAACTCAACCTGGTGAAGTATCAAAATGCACGAATCAGACACCAAATAGAAAGTTCATTTCCAGCGTCTCAGAACAAAATTTTAATCCAAGGCAAAAACATTAACACTAACATAAAAAAAATAAAAAATACGATCAAAAAGTTCTGATATAAAATGGCAAAAAGAAAAAACATGATATCTGTGAGAAATCTTGAATGACATGTCTAAACTTGTTTTCATTGCTTACAAGTATAAAATCATAGGAAAGAAAATGCACAATTTTATTTTATTTTTAAAAAAATGTTCCACCGTGATTTGCCAAGGAACTTAACAGACGCTCTTATCTTTGTTTTAAAGCTTTACTCAATTTCTTTTCGGGATGCTTCCCACAATTGCTGTTCGATACCCAGCTTCTTCAGTTCCGATCCGTTAAACCTCTCTCCACTGCACCTGTGAGCCCAGCACATGTGGCATTTGAGCGCAACTCGATGAGGGGAACTCATATTTTTTTCCTTTCTGATGACGACGATTGAATCACTACACTACAAAAATAATATTGATTAGCGATCAAATTTTCGGTCACTCATATTTTTTTCCTTTCTGATGACGACGATTGAATCACTACACTACAAAAATAATATTGATTAGCGATCGAATTTTCGATCACTAATTAATTCCTAAATCCGATTAATGATTGATTAGCGGTCGGAAAAAAAATCATAAAATAATTCATCGTAATTCGATTTAGCGATCGAATTCCAATTCGATCGCTAATTAGCGACCGAATATAAGTTCAGGAAAATCGATCACTAATTTTAGCGATCGAATACAAGTTCGATTGCTAATTAGCGACCAAATTGAAAAATCGGTCTCTAATTTTCCTGAACTTGTATTCGGTCGCTAATTTTAGCAGCCAAATTCAAATTTCGATCGTCTCTAACAAGAAACAAAGATCTTACTGAATTAAAAGGAAAAGCAATCAATGTCAAAGTGGACGTGTCTTGTTTTCCATCATCACAAACAAGAAACAAAGATCTTACTGAATTAAAAGGAAAAGCACTGCAATCAATCTTCCTGGACGTTACCCTCCCTTACTTTCGCCAAAATGGCCTTGAGTGCGGCAGTGGCGGCATCGGTCGTTGCTGCAGCGGTCCGGACAGCGGAAGTGGCGGCATTCGATGAGGGGAACTCATATTTTTTTCCTTTCTGATGACGACGATTGAATCACTACACTACAAAAATAATATTGATTAGCGCTCGAATTTTCAGTCACTAATTAATTGCTAAATCTGATTAATGATTGATTAGCGGTCGGAAAAAAAATCATAAAATAATTCATCGTAAATCGATTTAGCGATCGAATTCCAATTCGATCGCTAATTAGCTACCGAATATAAGTTCAGGAAAATCGATCACTAATTTTAGTGATCGAATACAAGTTCGATCACTTGTATTCGGTCGCTAATTTTAGCAACCGAATTCAAATTTCGATCGTCTCTAACAAGAAACAAAGATCTTACTGAATTAAAAGGAAAAGAAATCAATGTCAAAGTGGACGTGTCTTGTTTTCCATCATCACAAACAAGAAACAAAGATCTTACTGAATTAAAAGGAAAAACAATCAATGTCAAAGTGGACGTGTCTTGTTTTCCATCATCACAAACAAGAAACAAA
Source organism: Curcuma longa (assembly GCF_044706935.1). Lineage (NCBI taxonomy): Eukaryota > Viridiplantae > Streptophyta > Magnoliopsida > Zingiberales > Zingiberaceae > Curcuma > Curcuma longa. The sequence goes on from NC_133863.1 coordinate 8,775,334, forward strand.
GATCTTACTGAATTAAAAGGAAAAGCACTGCAATCAATCTTCCTGGACGTTACCCTCCCTTACTTTCGCCAAAATGGCCTTGAGCGCGGCAATGGCGGCATCGGCCGTTGCTGCAGCGGTCCGGACAGCGGAAGTGGCGGCATTCGATGAGGGGAACGCTCATATTTTTTTCCTTTCTGATGACGACGATTGAATCACTACACTACAAAAATAATATTGATTAGCGATCGAATTTTCGGTCACTAATTAATTGTTAAATCCGATTAATGATTGATTAGCGGTCGGAAAAAAAATCATAAAATAATTCATCGTAATTCGATTTAGCGATCGAATTCCAATTCGATCGCTAATTAGCGACCGAATATAAGTTCAGGAAAATCGATCACTAATTTTAGCGATCGAATACAAGTTCGATTGCTAATTAGCGACAAAATTGAAAAATCGGTCTCTAATTTTCCTGAACTTGTATTCGGTCGCTAATTTTAGCAACCGAATTCAAATTTCGATCGTCTCTAACAAGAAACAAAGATCTTACTGAATTAAAAGGAAAACCAATCAATATCAAAGTGGACGTGTCTTGTTTTCCATCATCACAAACAAGAAACAAAGATTTTACTGAATTAAAAGGAAAAGCACTGCAATCAATCTTCGTGGGGCCCCTCACCGGTGGTGCTGGTGAAGAGTGATGGGTGGTCTTCCCTTACTTTCGCCAAAATGGCCTCGAGCGCGGCAATGGCGGAATCGGCGTTTGATGCAGCGGTCAGGGCAGCTTCCGCAGTGGCCTCGGCATGGTCCGCAGCCTTCCTCGCCCGGGCTGCAGCCGCAGCCCGCTTCGCCTGGGCAGTAGCCGCAGCGGCCTTGGCATCGTTCGCGGCCGAAGCGGCCGCAGCCCGCCTGGCCTCGGCAGCGGCCGCAGCCCGCCTGGCCTCGGCAACGGCCGCAGCGGCGGAGGCGACTGGGTCGCTGGGTCGGCCGCAGCGGAGGAGGCGGCGCGTCCTCTACGTGTACGAGGAGCCATGGGGAGGCGCTAGGGTATGGGGAGGGAGGAAATGAGGGGAGAGAATGCGGTTTAAATAGGTCGTGTTCTTCTAGGGTTATGTCAAAATAATATTGATTAGCGATCGAATTTTCTGTCACTAATTAATTGCTAAATCCGATTAATGATTGATTAGCGGTCGGAAAAAAAATCATAAAATAATTCGTCGTAATTCGATTTAGCGATCGAATTCCAATTCGATCGCTAATTAGCGACCGAATATAAGTTCAGGAAAATCGATCACTAATTTTAGCGATCGAATACAAGTTCGATTGCTAATTAGCGACCAAATTGAAAAATCGGTCTCTAATTTTCCTGAACTTGTATTCGGTCGCTAATTTTAGCAACCGAATTCAAATTTCGATCGTCTCTAACAAGAAACAAAGATCTTACTGAATTAAAAGGAAAACCAATCAATATCAAAGTGGACGTGTCTTGTTTTCCATCATCACAAACAAGAAACAAAGATCTTACTGAATTAAAAGGAAAAGCACTGCAATCAATCTTCGTGGGGCCCCTCACCGGTGGTGCTGGTGAAGAGTGATGGGTGGTCTTCCCTTACTTTCGCCAAAATGGCCTCGAGCGCGGCAATGGCGGAATCGGCGTTTGATGCAGCGGTCAGGGCAGCTTCCGCAGTGGCCTCGGCATGGTCCGCAGCCTTCCTCGCCCGGGCTGCGGCCGCAGCCCGCTTCGCCTGGGCAGTAGCCGCAGCGGCCTTGGCATCGTCCGCGGCCGAAGCGGCCGCAGCCCGCCTGGCCTCGGCAGCGGCCGCAGCCCGCCTGGCCTCGGCAACGACCGCAGCGGCGGAGGCGGCTGGGTCGCTGGGTCGGCCGCAGCGGAGGAGGCGGCGCGTCCTCTACGTGTACGAGGAGCCATGGGGAGGCGCTAGGGTATGGGGAGGGAGGAAATGAGGGGAGAGAATGCGGTTTAAATAGGTCGTGTTCTTCTAGGGTTATGCCAAAATAATATTGATTAGCGATCGAATTTTCTGTCACTAATTAATTGCTAAATCCGATTAATGATTGATTAGCGGTCGGAAAAAAAATCATAAAATAATTCATCGTAATTCGATTTAGCGATCGAATTCCAATTCGATCGCTAATTAGCGACCGAATATAAGTTCAGGAAAATCGATCACTAATTTTAGCGATCGAATACAAGTTCGATTGCTAATTAGCGACCAAATTGAAAAATCGGTCTCTAATTTTCCTGAACTTGTATTCGGTCGCTAATTTTAGCAACCGAATTCAAATTTCGATCGTCTCTAACAAGAAACAAAGATCTTACTGAATTAAAAGGAAAACCAATCAATATCAAAGTGGACGTGTCTTGTTTTCCATCATCACAAACAAGAAACAAAGATCTTACTGAATTAAAAGGAAAAGCACTGCAATCAATCTTCGTGGGGCCCCTCACCGGTGGTGCTGGTGAAGAGTGATGGGTGGTCTTCCCTTACTTTCGCCAAAATGGCCTCGAGCGCGACAATGGCGGAATCGGCGTTTGATGCAGCGGTCAGGGCAGCTTCCGCAGTGGCCTCGGCATGGTCCGCAGCCTTCCTCGCCCGGGCTGCGGCCGCAGCCCGCTTCGCCTGGGCAGTAGCCGCAGCGGCCTTGGCATCGTCCGCGGCCGAAGCGGCCGCAGCCCGCCTGGCCTCGGCAGCGGCCGCAACCCGCCTGGCCTCGGCAACGGCCGCAGCCCGCCTGGCCTCGGCAACGACCGCAGCGGCGGAGGCGGCTGGGTCGGCTGGGTCGGCCGCAGCGGAGGAGGCGGCGCGTCCTCTACGTGTACGAGGAGCCATGGGGAGGCGCTAGGGTATGGGGAGGGAGGAAACGAGGGGAGAGAATGCGGTTTAAATGGGTCATGTTCTTCTAGGGTTATGCGCAATAAAAAACTGAATTCAATTCGATTACTTTAGAAATTTGATTATTTTTTTTAAAAAAATCAATTAATTGAATTAATTCGGTTCGATTTTGATTTTAAAATTTTTTATTTGATTAAATTAAATTAATAAAATAATTTATAAATTTTGAATTCGTTCCTAAATTTTTTATAATATTTAAAAATTTTGATTAATTTGGTTGAATTAATCGATAAAATATCAGTTCGATTTATTTGATTTTTATTGAAAATTTTCGATTTGGTTTGTTCAAAAAAAATACATCTCTGTATGTATGGCTAATCATTGAGAGTGAAAGTGACTGAGACATTTAGACTTGGAACAAATACAAGTATTAGATATGGATACATATCAATTTTCGACACTAGTGACACTTTGTTGATGCGTGTGCTGCTTCAATTGGTGCTTCTCTTCCCCTCTATTTATAGTGTTTTCTCTTCTCCTTGTGGCCCATATATATGAAATCAAAGGCGAAGGTTCAATCACTGTAATTTTCATGTCTCATTTGATACCATCGAGATTGTCAACATAGGTAACATTGACATTTATCGACAGTCAAAATGATATATTTTGACTGTACTAATTTACCAATCGACAGTTTGAGATCATGATTACCTCTAATATATTTTGGTTTGTCTTTGCACTAGTGACATACACCCTAGGAATAGGATGGAGCCCAATGGAGCATAAGTTTTATGCAGCTAAGTTCAAGTGGGACTAACTTGACTTGATAATGATGATTCTATTGTTGTGCTTCATGTTTGTTATTAAGAGATGTTCTTAATTTGCTCTAAAACATGTTTGTCAAATTGTCTTAGGATACATACTTGGTTTTCTTAAATCCATATTATCTTTTTTGAAATCTTTTACTCAATAGATAACAAATTCTAGAAAGTTAGAAAATTTCTGACCTGTTGAAGTTTGCGATTGGTTTACCTGTGACGAACAATGCTTCAATTTGTATCAAGTTCTTAGTTTGGCCCATCGGCCCAAATGATTATAACATCTGGGCCATTGAGAGCACCTTACTGGTCCGTCGTTGCACTTCTTTTGGCGGGAAACATTTCCCCAATTGATCGTTTAGTTGAACAATCAGCGCGCCGCTTCGTCCTCCATCCCAGCATGGAAGAAGCTGCGCATCTCGAGCAACGAGACCAAGGAGAGCAAGAAGAAGAAGAAGGGGGCGGGGAAGCGCTGGTCCCGTCGTTCCCGACGGGCCGGGTGAAGAAGATCGTGAAGCTTGATAAAGAGATCCGCAAGCTGAACTCCGAGGCCCTCTTCCTCATCTCCCTCTCCGCCGACCTCTTCCTCGACTCCCTCGTCCTCGGCGCCCGATCCGCAGCTCTTCAGAAGAAGCGCCGCACCATAAAGCCCGACCACATCCGCGCGGCGGTTCGCGCCCACCGACCCACAGCCGATTTCCTCCTCGATTGCCTACCCAAGCCGACTCCGCCGCCTCCAAAACCGGCGTCGGGCGCCAAGACCAGATCCGCCGAGGGGAAGCCCCCGCCGTCAGGCACCCGCCGCATCGATGATTTCTTCCGGAAACCCTCGTAGGTTTGAACGTGATAATGGTACGTCTCGATGAGTCTCAGGGTTTTTTTTCCCCTTCCAGTCATGTAGAAGTGCGTAACCTTGTGAATTGAACGGCCGGGAGTAACTGATAGCTGTTCACTTTTTGGAATTGATGATTGACAATAGTTTGATGTCTTGCAATTATCTGTGTTTTGATCGTTAGAATTGGAGATTTTTAGTGCTTTGGGAGATTGCATGCTAGTGAAAAATCTTTTTGTTTTCCTGTGTGTATATAAGAACAATTAGAGTAAAAAATTGTGAGGAAACTAAAAAGTCTACATGAAAAAAAAAATGATCCTGCACCTGAGCATACACAAAACTAATGTCTAAAAGTATACAGGGGAGAAAGCATGGTGCACTTAAGCATAGATGTAAGCATGCCAAGAATTGATTGACGACTTTGAAACTCATCCTGTACCTTCCTCTCTACTGTAGCTTACAGATACAACCTTCAAATTACCAAACAGTTAAATGTGCATGAAACAAATTTCTCTTGAATTGGGTCCGTTAGAAAGTTGCGATCTATTAGGACATTTACAATCTTCCAACTTCATCTGTTAGAATATATGTCATGCACCTCTATCATTTTGCTATTCTTTTGTGCAGCTTTTACTGTGCATTAGTTCTTGGATGTTGGATATTGTAGTCATACACAAGCCCTAGTGATTTTGCTTTCTAAGCACACAACTCAAGCCATATATAAAACTAAAATTTATGTTCTTCTATCTGTCCTGTGATTGCCCTTTGCATGCTCTCTTCCTCCTTCCCTTTGTAGGGTCATCCTTGTTCCATTTCTTCGGTGGCTCTTTCGAAGAACAATCTTAAATATAAGGAAATAAAAAAGTCAAATGAGTTCTACATCTGTTTTTTCCCCTGATAAATATATTTTTGAACGGTAAGCTTCTATTTCTTATTGTTGGATAAAGTTAACATATGTTATCTACAGCTTTTTTTTTCTTTGGTCTGAAACTTTTTGTTCTGACAAAGAAAAATAAAATTAAATATGTCCGAATAACGATTTAAACTTCCCTTTACGAGAAGTATTATAAATTTAATTCGATAGATCAAATAATTGCCTGTATCTATAATCTTTGCTTGGTTTGATGCATTATTTTGATTCAAGACCGAACTGAGCTCTCTTACCCAACACATTATTTTACAAAGCATTGAATGTTGAACGTGACTACTTCTGTTGTCAAGTCTTTAGTCAACTCCAATTTGACTCTCTTTTTTTAATACATGGATTAAGCTTAATTTATCATAGTTGATGATACGTTAGAAGGAGGGACTGATACGTGGAGTCAAGTTAAAAATTAAGCTCAGATGGAGGTCACAAGTCAGGTCTTGGTGGAGGTCTAATGTCATCTCAACTCCGTCTTAGTGGAGGTCAAAGAGTCACCTCAATTTTATTAGCTCGGTTTGGGTCTATGTACTTCTCTATTGGCTTGGTCATTCGATTTTAGAGGATTTTGACTCTTCGATTTCATATGTTTGGTCATTCAATTTTAAAAGACTTAGACTCCTCGATTTTAATTGATTCTGTCACTTGATTTCAGAGGATTTTGACTCCTCGATTCTATCGGCTTGGTTATTCGAATCCAAAGAATTTTAACTCCTTGACTCCGTTAGTTTGGTTACTCGACCTTATAAAATTTTGACTTCTCAACTCTATCAACTGGGTCACTTGATTCTACAGGATTTTAAATTCTCAACTCCATCAATTCGGTCATCTGATTTCATAGGACTCAGATTTCTCAATTCTATTAACTCAACTATTCCGACCCTAGAGGATCTAAATTTCTTGACTCTTTCAGTTTACATCCTATGAGTAATTCATTGACAACTACAATGAATATTCTCAAACGCAATACTACAATTAGATGGACAAATAATCGTATGGTTGTCAGACTTGGTTTTTTAAATGTTCTCCTGCATACACATGGAAAAGTAGATAATGACTATCAAATTTGATCTCATTATGGTTGATATGAAGATGTATTTTTAGTAACTATATAAATCCTATAAAAGACATGCGCGAGAGGATATGCGCAAAAATACACTTATCTTCTTCGTTCATAAACATTATTGCTTTCATTATCTTTCATTTCCTATGTTAATTTGAGTGTCATAGTGATCACATTGAATTTCCTTGGCGCTCATTCTAACTTCTGCGTGAGTAGTAGTATTCTAAGCCTTCTTCATTCATAGCTCGTTGTTCTCTTCGTGGTTAAAGTTTACAATATCGCCTCCTCAACCAGAGTCTTTCATTGATTCACCATATCACGATCTCAAGCAGGGACAGTATGATAATATCACCATTATATTGCTGTCTAGTTGATTAATATAATTAGAAAATGACTTGATAACCAGTGTTTAAGTTCTTAACCTGTTGCTTAAACCGGTACAAAGACATCAAAATCTAGAGCGTTCCTGCTACCAACTGATGATAGTGATGCGCACGTCGCCACGTACACTGGTGGACTAACTGCGACAATAAATCCAGAACTGGTTCCATCAGCAAACTGCCGACGGTACTCTTTTTTTTTCTCTTGAAAAAAGAAAAATACAAAGCATGCTAATCTATTTTATTGGATATTAGTTAAAATAAAAGCTTGCTATGAAGTTGGTGACATTGTTATTTTTCCTGAAGGGAAGAATATATTTAAAAGAAAACTGAAAGAAAATTTTCTTCAGTTTTCTTCTGTATGTTATTTTTGTCTGTTTTCAACGGAGAAAAACACTTTCACATGCAATTAGCTTTATTTTTAATAAATAATTAATATTCAAACACTTTTTGTTAAATGTTCAAACAATTTCATGGTTCGTGTGAAAAACGCTGAACGTCAATATTCCTTAAAGAAAGTTAATAGTAAATGTAAATCTCGTGTGTTGATTAATGAAACCAAATAGGGAAAAGGTTAGTAGTAATGACACATCAACTCATGTTTTATTTTCTCATTTAATCTCTAGCTCCTTGGTTAACCATAGTTAAGTTAATTAGTTAAGCAACTGAGTTTTCTCACTCATTGTCTTTTCTTCCAATGTCAACAAAATTGCACTGTAGTTAGATCGTACCATTGCCAACCGAAATCTAGAACAATATAATATACATATTTGTATTTCATATCAAATAAGCAAAAAAATATATATTTTTCATATAAAAATATTATTCATATTTTATACTAATTGAGAAGCAGAATCTAAGACTTTAACCAAAAAAAAAGATTTGATTGAGAATATATTCATGATTGTGATTGTTGAAACTTATTAGAAATGATTTAAAGCGTGACAGGAATAAATTCCTCCTGAAAATTATGTAAAATCTTTGTCTGCTTTAATTTCCCACGGCGGAATTTATCTATTTAAAATTTTTAAGCAATATCTCAAACACGTTTATAATGCTTGGGTACGTTCCACGAATCTTATACTGTGTTAATTGCATCCGTGAAATTATTTATTTTATATTTAGTTCAAAAATAACTTAAATATTTATTTTCGTATACGCAAAGGAATGAAATTGCTATAGTGAAATTGCGAACTAATCGGATTTAACGCACTAAGTTAGTAGATGAGGAGAAGAGTGAAATGAGTCAAATAAATTATTTATATATTTTTTATCATAAAAAATATTATTACAAAAATATTAAGGAGCATGAACATTAATGGAGAAGAGGAAGACCTGGACTTGGTGAAACTGTGTGAACACTAATCTGTTGCCTTGCTTTCCCATCTTCCTTTTGCTCTTTAATAAATAAAGTTGTTGCTTTGCTGAATCCCTTCTTTAACAATTACTAGAAAAAGTAAGAAGAAGAAGAAGTAGAAGAAGAAGAAGTGTATAGTGAAGCTTAATTTGTTGGAGCTGAAAAGAGATGAGACAGACGCCCAAGAAGCCTGCGGAGGTTTTCTGTTTGCCTTCCTCTCTCTTGATTTTCACTGTTTACTTGGGCTCGTTCTCACCTTTCGGGACGTTCTTGATATATGTTTTGGGTTGTTTGATTTAACTGCAGGTTTTCTGGCCCAAGTTGGTGCTCAGGAAATGGCTAAACATTAGAGGAAACAACTCGGAGTTCAGCGCCGACGAAGGCGGCAACGACAGTGATTTTGAAGATGATGGCGAAGGTCACAAGATTACGATGTGTCTCTTCTTCTTCCTCCTCTATTTTTGAGGCTTGTTCTTAGCAAAAAGTTAAGGTGGTTCTTTTTCTTGCAGAGAATTGTGGTTGCCAGGGGGAGGGAGAGAGGAAGATAAGAGGGTTCGAGGATGCAAATGGTTAGTTCTTCTTCTTTTCCAACAAAGGTTTATGTTATGCTTGCCGGGATGGAAATAAAGTAGCTAAGTGAAGTGAAAAGGAAAAAATAATTGTGGTCTTCATTCATCTTGTTTGTTTGGATGGATTCGCCACCTATTTGTATCTATGCGATGCTTAATCATTTTTTTAATGCCCGCCAATTTAAGTAGAGATAAAATAGAGAACCTTGATGAAATTAAATTTGTTCCTTCTATATTTCCATCCAATTAAGCAAGAAAATTTCGCCTACTGAAAAGTTTTCCCAAGATTATGAGCATTGATACTTGAGACATCCATAACCTAATTGTAAGATGCTAACATGGTAAGTAGTAAACAAGTTAAAGAACATTAATGATTTTTTTTTTTTTGCCATCAACAACTCCATGTTCTTCTACAGCAGATGATGATCTAGAGAGCATCCCATACAAATTGAGGAGGAGGAATTCCGAAACCCTTCGGGCACAATATATCAATACCAAGGAACTCAGGCATGTTTCACTGGTTATTTATGCTGTAAATTAAATCCTTTTAAAAGCACTAGATCAGTCACTGTTGGAGGCAGAGTAGCATTCCATATTCTTGCAACACTACAAAGCTTTTAATTTTTGGATCCTTAGGATCTGTGCTGGAACTTGGAATGTTGGGGGGCAAGTTCCACCTGATGACCTTGACATAGCAAAGTGGATAGACATGGAGGAACCTGCTGATATCTATGCACTCGGGTAATCGATCCCTTGATACTCACTTATCAATTTCTTGGGTCTGATATCTATGGTGTTCATGTGAGATTCTTGTTTTGCAGTATCCAGGAGATTGTTCCTTTGAATGCCTGCAACATTTTCGGTGCTGAGGATAGTGTGCCAGTCGCAAAATGGGAACATCTGATTCGTAAAACTCTAAATAGTATTCAATCTGCAAAACCCAAGTACAAATGTTACAGTGATCCCCCCTCTCCGTCTAGGTTCAGACCACATGAAGATACTCCCATCACTGTGGATGGACTATTGTCTGAGACTAACAGTGACATTGATGAAGATGATGACGACGAGAATCTTGACAGTTTCGATGATTCAACAGATGCTCTAGATTCTAATTCTGATCATGTTGAACCCATTAGACCATATGGCACAAAGCAGTTTCGGAGGCTGAATCATTTTACTCAGGTTGATTTTGATGCGAACTCAGTAATGCCATTGATTCAGGAAAAGAAGTTACTGAGGACACTTAGCACAGCAGAGAGGGTCGGATTAGTTTGGCCTGAACAACCACTAGACTTGTTACCGAAACACACTTTAAGTTCCTACAGAGCAACAAAGTCTTTCCGAAAATACAATTCTTTCCGGCCTATTGGTAATGTGCACAAGGATTCATTAGGAAGAGTTTTGGCTCCTGAATTTGATCTGAATTTGATGCCATGTAGAAAGAAGAGATTGGCCTTTGTAAGGATAGTAAGTAAACAAATGATCGGAATATACCTTTCCATATGGGTTCGCCGTGATCTAAGGAAGCACATCCAGAACTTGAAGGTATCTCCAGTTGGTGTAGGTGTTATGGGTTATATCGGAAACAAAGTAAGTTGTACTTGTATCTAATGATCAGTTCATATTATTTGGCATATATGCTACTTATTTGATAACTTAAACTTGCTTCAGGGTTCAATATCAGTTAGCATGTCTATATACCAAACTCTATTTTGCTTCACATGTTGTCATCTCTCTTCGGGGAAAAAAGTGGGGATGAACTTCGTAGGAACGCAGACGTGCAAGAAATTCACAGGAAAACACAATTTAGTACCGTTGCTCGTGCCGGAGTGCCCAAAATAATCCATGATCATGAGTGAGTTTAAAGTATTTAAGGTTTATCAAGTAGATTGTCATTTAATTGTTTTAGAACCGCTTCATATTTATTCTCATTGCTACCTTTCGATCTTTACAGAAGAATTTTTTGGCTAGGAGATCTAAACTACCGCATCGATTTATCGTTTGAAGAAACACATGAATTGATTTCGCTCAAAAATTGGAGTATGTTGCTAGAGAGGGACCAGGTTTCCAACTCTCTGACTTCACTGAAACTGTTGTAATTGGCACAACATGAACTATTCACTATCAATGTGGCACTCGATGTCTTATATAGATTCTATTACATAGTTTTGTTGATTGAAAACACTATCTAGCTACGATCTTAGATATTTGTGTGAACAAACTCGTGGAGCTTCATGAAACTAGAGATTTAATTTTTGACAAGAACTTCAAAATTCCTGTGGCAGCTAATTCGAGAGCTAAAAAAGGGGCGTGCTTTCGATGGCTGGTCAGAGGGTGTCATAAGCTTTCCGCCGACCTACAAGTATGAATTCGACTCGACAAGCTATGTGCAGGATGATAACAAGGGTGGGAGGAGAACTCCTGCATGGTATATATGAACTTGCTTCATCTTACAAACAACTGTTTATGACAAAATTCTGAATCACAATTTTTATTTTTTTGTTTCTTACGCAGGTGCGATCGCATATTATGGTTAGGAAAGGGTGTAAAACTCTTAGAGTACAAAAGAGCTGAGTTGAAGCTTTCCGATCACCGTCCTGTGACTGCCATTTTCATGGCCGAGGTTGAGATCTTCTGCTTTAGAAAACTTCAAAAGGCTTTGACTTTGACAGATGCTGAAATAGAAGATGGACAGACAATCCCGGATTTGGGTTTCGACATTGCGATGGGGCATCCCCGAATACAAGTAAGTTTCTTCTCCAATATAAATTAAATGAAACAAACATAACTTATGGTCGCATCTTGTTTCCTCAAAGTCGTGGTGAAGCAACAACAATAAACTGTGAATTCCATATATCTGTTTAGGATCAGATAATCGACGTATCTTTTTACACTTGATATATATATACTGTATATGTTGATGACAACTATATTTATAGATTGTTCATCCCCTAAGCTGGTTGAAACAAGAGACTCTGAGCTAATTTGTTAGTCTCAATGCTTCTCTTTTGTGATGTCTGTGTCAGGAGAGCTAGCTCTGGATGGCTGCGCTGGTGAAAGATGATCAAACTCGACATTAAGCTATCATTGTAAATGGTCAAATTATATATGTTGTGTTTGCTCTTTTTTATTTTTTAATTTATTTTTGTTTTTGGGTTGTGATGTTGTTACTGTTATATTATCTATATATATAACATTACGTTACTCAACTTATAAGCATAGGGTGATAAAACTTTCTTGGTACTTTCTCCACCTCAACTGTCCTAAAGTTTACCTTGAGTCATTAAGAACGAAGCTAGCTAACGTTGATGACATTCAATTGGTTGAGAATATAATTTAAGTTAAATAATTTTTATGTTTTTGACAAGACTTATAAAATTGAATTATAGATTAGTGATCATGCAAATGGTATGCATGGTCAGAGACGAGTCATATAAGGGTTGACCATAGTTTAATCCTCACGTGGTCCAAAAACCCTAATTTATTATTATTTATATTATATTAGGTATTAAACTTTTTAACAAAATGAATAAATAAACTAATTGAATATGAAATAAAGATGCTGAATTAAAATCGAATTGAATTGAGATTGAACAAAATTTCTTGCGTGAAAATAAAAAATATGTGGATCCAAATTGAGATTAATTTGGATATGAATTAATCAAGTTATATTAATCTAAATTTAATTAGATTAAATCGGTTCAATCGATTTAAAATGAGTTAGATAATTTTAAAAAAAATAGTGCTTCACTCTCACCATCTCATGCGTAAGTCTTCATAAAGCGATCGAATTGAAACATCGGTCGTTAATTAGCGACCGAATATGAATTTGGTCATTAAATTTAGCGACCGATTTCCAAATTGGTCATTAATTTGCGAACAATTTCGAATTCGATCCTTAAATTGAATTACAATAAATTTTTTATAATTTATTTTATCGATTGTTAATCCTATTTAACGATCGAAAATTCAGTCGTTAATCATGTTTTTTTTTTATATCATGCATCAATTTTTCTTTTTCTTATCTCTGTTTCATTCGTCTTAATCATAGTCTTTCTTTCTTTCCAATAAGCTGCTCCTTATTCTATCTTTTCTTATCGTCCTAGTTAGTAGAGACGTCAAAAAAATCATTATTTTTTCCTTCCATTTTTGTTGTTGTTTTGTTATTTTTTTTCCCTTTGATTAATTTACGCAAATCAACAATAATTTTTATTATTATGTTTGATTTATCTTTTATTCTCTTGATTTACTTTATTTCTTAAATATCAATTGTGGAAAGAATAAGTCATCATAGTCGTTTTTTAATCCATAATAAGAAGTTCTATTTTTTCCCCAACTTTTTTTTATCCTTCGCTCTAAGTTTAACGAATAATAAATAATTTATTTGATAGTATAGATACATATTGAATAGTAATTTAGAATATATTGAGATAGTGAGATTAGTAACCGGAGTTGAGAATATGCATGCGTTGTGGATTCAGCACAAGATCCACTACTTTCTAAAGTGTCCACCACTAATTAGAATGTCTATCTCTCGTGGTAAACATGCATATCTATCTATCTCTTGTTGTGGCAATCCCATTAACTCCACCAAAGAGGAGCGATGGAATCCATCCACTTAATTAATAGATTACTAATTAAAGATAATTTATTAAATATCAAACTGCATCTGCATGTGTATATAGAGATAGAACACTTTATTAGCTTGTTTTTTAATTAGTGAACTGTAATTGCACTTGTCAATGTGAAAGCGTCGAGGCATGCCTCTGCTTGCCTTTAACATTATTTATACACGTGATATAAGTGTTAAAGACAGTATAAATACGATTTATTATTATTATTATTTTTTAAAAGAAATTTTTCTCAAAAGAAATGAATCCATTTTTTCAGTATAAATACAGAGGCTTTAATTTGTATGTACCAAAAGGAAAGCAAGAAGATATACATGTGTATCGAGCTCAGGGACACATCGTTAATGGCGGTGATGGCTGGTTTGGTGACATTAACCTCTGTAATCACAGTGCTTATGATGCCGTTCGCTGAGGCCCAAGGAGGCGGCTTGCAGAAGGACTTCTACTCCTCCACTTGCCCCAAAGCAGAGAAAATTGTCCGCTCCGCCGTCGAGAAGTACTTCGCCAACGACTCCACCATTGCCCCGGGTTTGCTCCGCCTTCACTTCCACGACTGCTTCGTCCAGGTTCATCTTTAACTTGCATGAATCGCTTCCATTTCATGATCTGCCGTTTCTGAATCCATTAACGTCGTCCGTCCGCGTTGCAGGGTTGCGATGGCTCTGTTTTGATCTCGGGCTCGTCGGCGGAGAGGACCGCGTTTGCGAACTTGGGCCTCAGGGGCTTCGAGGTCATCGACGACGCCAAGTCACAGCTGGAGGCCACGTGTCCCGGGATCGTCTCATGCGCAGACATCCTCGCGTTGGCGGCGCGGGATGCTGTCGATTTGGTCGGTTGGATGACTAATTAATTAATTAATTCTCTCTCATTCACGATCAAATTTAATAATTGATCGATTAAATGGAACAGAGTGATGGGCCGAGATGGACGGTGGCGTTGGGGAGAAGAGACGGCCGGGTTTCGTCAGCTTCCGACGTCGCGAACTTGCCATCGCCGTTGGACTCTGTCACCGATCAGAGGAAAAAGTTCGCCGACAAAGGCTTGTCGGATAAGGATCTCGTAACTCTAGTCGGTGCGCGAGCGTTTAGATTCACGATAACGTTTACGAGATTGTGGTCTTGATAAAATTTGCTGTGATCAGGAGCGCACACGATTGGGCAAACGGACTGTGCTTTCTTCCGGTACCGGCTTTATAATTTCACGGCGACGGGGAATGCGGACCCGAGCGTGAGCCAGGCGTCGCTGTCGAAGTTCCGGGATCTTTGCCCGGAGGACGGCGACCCGTCGGTGCGGGTGGCGCTGGACCAGGGGAGCGCCGGCAAGTTCGACGCCCAATTCTTCCGGAACATAAAGGAGGGGAACGGGGTGCTGGAGTCGGACCAGCGGCTGTGGGAGGACGAGGCGACGAAGGGCACGGTGGCAAAGTACGCCGGAAACCTCCGTGGCCTCATCGGGCTCAGGTTCGACTACGAGTTCAGCAAGGCCATGAACAAGTTGGGCGCCGTCGGCGTCAAGACGGGGACGGACGGGGAGATCAGGAAGACTTGCTCCCAGTTTAATTAACCGAGGCTTAATGTCGAATTTAGTAGATTAAGGAAATAATTTCCAAGTAACAATAATTAATTAATGAGACCCTAAACCAACATTTGCTTGGTGTTGGTGAGTTGGGAAGGGATTTGATAATAACAAATCTCACTCAGAATTTAAATTATAATATATTTAAAAATCATATACAAATGTTCTAAAAATATTATAATTGGCATAAATATATATGATATGAATAAAACAATGCGTATCATACATGAAATTCCAGATTTAGAGGCCGATCGAGACGATGTCATATTTGATTACGTGAAGATAACTGAAACGCAGTTGAGAGAACATGTCGTCGCCCTTTTTCCACTTGATGCATTCATCGTGACCAAGAAATTTGTCCTTCTCAAGTTAAATTGTGAAAGCCAGAATGAATGCTACAGAAACTGTGAGAAGAATGGAGAATGGTGCAGACCAACTTTGTCTTCCGAGATCCTGTCAGTTTGCCACATGAAATAGGAAATCGGGCAATTAAACCTTGTTCCTAATTACAGATATTCATAACTAGGAAGAAAAAACATGCAAAGAAAATCTATGAAGTCAGTCAATTATAACTTGCGAAAGAACAGTTCTATAAGGTATCCCATCTACATGGATTTCTATGATGTCGTAGGATAGTCAGGAATGAAGTTTGCCGCTTTGCACAATTGGAAATGTTCTACGACAAATAACTAAAACAAGAGACACAAAAAGCTGTACCTTCAAGGATACGCGATGTGAAGACGCACTTGAAGACCTCAGACCATGAAAGCCAATGTTGTATGCTATACTTCCATCGGCATTGAATAGCCCAAAATGGTTCTCAGAGCTTGCTCCGGTCTTTAAATTCTCATTGAAAAGTGCAAACACATAAGCCTTGACCACCATCTTTGGCCTGAGTGGAGTCCCTTTTTTCTTGAGAAGCCGTTTGCGCAAATTAAAATTGTAAGTCCTTGCATTCTTCACAGTGGCTCCCGCTTCATTTTCATTGCTGGCAGAAGCCCAACCTGTCTCTGAAACCCGGACCTCCATATCAGGATAGCCTGCAGCTTCCAGAGCAGCATAAGCTGCATCTATTATAGCATCGAACATGTTATCATAGTGCAAACCAGTCTTGTCATCATGCACTCCGGGATTCGACTGGAAAAGAGCATACTTGATGTCAATATGCTCAGGATCATTTTTGTAAGCTATAAATGGATATGCATTGATATAGAAGGGGCTATTAGTCTGCGAAAAGAACTCCAGAATGGGCTTCAAGTAAACTAGAACATCTTCTTTGAATGTACCAGATGAGGGTGGGAAGGAATCAGCAAACACGGCTGTTGAATGCGGCGTTGAAATTTCAATTTTCTCTTCTAATTGAAGAATCTTGAGAGCATTATACACATTCTTTATGGCACCAAAAAGAACCTGTTCCAATTCCTGATCTGCACCTAAAACTTCATTGCCAACTGCAATCCCTTTGATGTGTGTATCGGGCAGAAATGCCTCCACATTTTCCTTTACCCAGCTCATGGCATGGTCTTCATATACACTAATATCTCTTAGATACCCGTTGGGAATTGCCACAATTAACTCAAGTCCAGATCCTTTGAAAGCATTGAGCACGCTGTGATCAGCATCGTAGATTCTCACATTCTTAATTCTTGCAGCTTTTAAAAGTGTGACAACACTTTCAGGTGGAGGAAGATTGTCAGCAATTCTTCCATAGTTTACGCCATAAGTTCCGGTAAACGCTTCAACTTTTACAAGGCCTTCATAAAAACAAAACAGATTCGTCAATATGACAGCTTTCAGTCAAACCTTGCAGTATATACATTATATGCCTAATATATCTCTACCATGCAGGGTTTCAAACTTCCAGTTTCTTCCAAGAAACCAGAAGATGAACTACTATCTCAACAAAGATTATTGGATAAAATAGAATGCTTTAAAATGTATTAACAAAGGATTAAGGGCTAAATGCAAAGTTAGTTTATACCAAGGTTGAGAGGATTACTTTCTAAACATGTAAAATTGCAAAGATGCCCTCTTGCAACATCATTAGCAGACCTCTTCTGCGCTAGAGTATTGCATGTAGATTTTTCTTTTCATTAGAATGAATTCTGATTTGGAACCAATCAACCTAGATTAATTAAAATCTGACCTTAAGTGTTTTTTTCTTAATGTTACTTTAATCAGTTAATTCATATAAAATCTGACTTTCTTAATGGCAATGAAATATTTTTAAGTGTTTTCTTATGCTAACCAGATTAATTAGATTTATAAAAATGTGAGATCCAATTCTAAAAATTTCTAATCCAAAGTAACAGTGTACAATAAAACCTGAAAAAAAAAAAACAAAAAATCTAAGCAGGTCAATTCCACTAAACATAATTATGGTAGCAAAATAGCAAGAAATTGCCTAAGTATAAGAAACCTTAGTTCATGTCAGACTTTTAGTCTGTCCATATTACAAGGAGGCACTCAAAAGCTATAACTCCATGGAAAATAAAGCATCATAGATCAAGATACGATTTTGCGCCTAAACTACTATTCCAATCAGTGTAAAGTAGCATACGAGGGATAGGAATCAATTCATACCTTGAGGAGCGAGGGCGAGGAAGGCGAGGGAGCAGATGAGGAGACGCGGAACAGGGGACATCCTTTTCTTCTTCTTCCGAGGCAGCGGAGGAGGAGGAAATCTGCCAGATGAGGATTGCCGGAGTTTGGGAGGAACAGGAAAATGCCATAGGGAACAGGAGCACAAGGAAGAAGGGTTGATTGCTTTAGGTCGGGGCATGCCATGGACGAGATTCTTGTCCTGCTCCGCCTTCCGAATCGCGCTCAGCACGATACCTCCAGCGGATGGAAAGCAAAGCACCAAAACAACAAGAACATCAGCGGCATCGTCAGCGCCAAGGGTGAAGGAATGCACCGAGAGGAGTCGGCGGCGAGAAGGAAGCCAGCTGACGCCGACTGCAAAGTATCGATTCCTTGCACGATCCGAGGCAGCGGCTTTCAGCACACGGTGGGTACCGCCGTAACCAGTGGGTCCAATAAAATAAACCCAACCCGCGTGGCCCACGAAGCCCATGAAGCCCAACAGATGGCTGATTCTTTTCCCTTTCATTATTTAAATTCCTCTTCATTTTTGTCATCGTTTGTTTATTGTAGTAAAATTTTATTTTGGGGTAAATTTTGTTTCATGTCTACCATTTTTTTTTATAAAAAACTATACCGAATTCTAGAAATACACTTAGTTATAAATTTTTTATTTCATCCTTGATATTATTATTATAATTGGCCATACTTTTAAATGTATGCAATTTGTAGAGAATTTTAGATTAGAATATTATTTATTTTGTATTTTTAAGTGATTTTTTAAGCATTTACATCAATTATAATTTCTCGTTGCGAGTTTTTCGAAGCTTTAAAAGGGAATATTCATGGAAGATTCTTCTGGTTTTGGAATATTCCAATAGATTCGGATTTCTATGTATAACTTATTAACGAAAAAATAAGTCCATTTTCGTTTGGACGAATATGCCATTTCAATGCTTTATATTTATCTTTTTCATTTAAAAAAAGGATATTAAATAATTGAATTCACAAATAATTTTCTATGGATTTTGTCAATGTCATTTATCAAACTATTCACCCATTTTATTGATATAAGTCAATGGGAAATTATTGATTTTTAATATTTATAAAAAATTAATGAACTATAAAAGTATGATTATAATAAAAAAGAATAAACTAATTTGATATTTACACTCTTAAGTTGGACTTCACGAGTTTAATTTTCATCGTATTTAAATTAAGCCAAGTCAATCAAGTCAGCTGACTTAGTTATATTAAGAAAATTTTCACGGGATCGACACGCCGCGTATGGTCGGAATGAAAAATTTATTTAATTGAATTAATAATGATTATGAGATTAGATAGACAGCCATCTAAAACTCAGTTTAAGAGGATTTTTTTTAATTATATAATTATATTTATATTATTGATGATTCATGATAAAAAAAAGATACTTTAAAATTCACACAGATTTTAAAAAATCAAATATATATATATACATACACTCATAGTCGAAAGTATATCTTCAAGCCTCATCGAATATAATTACGGCTCTATGACCAATAATTCGAGTAATTTAGCTAAGCATCGTATAATTAATGTTCAAGCAATTTTGAATTGCTACTTAGTTTGTATTATTTTTTTATAAGCATTTCAATTTCAGTTTATCGAAATTATTCATGGAAAAGAAGGAATATGCATGGAAGATTCTTCGGGTTCCTGTGTAGTTACGGAATATTCCAGTAGATTCGGATACGGCCTGAATGCCTTGTCAGAACAAATGGATTCCATCTCGAGATTTACGAGTCGAGAAGGATTTGTTTTATTATTATTTTTATGCATTTTATTAATATTTTTCAATAGCAGCTGGCTCGTACTTATTTCCTTCTGAAGGATATTTTTTTATTGTTGATTTCTTTCAACGCAGCATCGTTGTAAACATAAATTGGACGAATTAATCTGTTATTAAATCTTTTATATATATTCTAAATTTCTAATATAGTAAAATTATAAATTATATTTATAGTATTATTTTGTGACTTTGACCGATTCCACTAAATAATCTTGGACGAATATGCCATTAAAATGTTTCATCCTCGATTTTTTTTCTTTTACAAATTTATTCTTTCGGAAATTAAATAATGTCACTCGCTACAAATAAAAGTTTAGAATTCATTATATTTCTAGTTATTGAAGTGTTTATAAAACTTTGATAGAGGTTGAAATTGAAATTATAAAGGGCGAAGTAAACAATTTTAATTAATTTTAAAGGGCAAAATTAACTTTTATTTTATTATTTAAAAGGTGAACTAATTTATCCCAACTAGGTTTGCTGTACTTCCAAGAACGTGCCGCGCCGCGCCGCGCCGAACTGAGCCGCTGTCGTGGTGACAGAGAAAGAGGCGTGGAAGAATAAGCGTACAGATAGGTGTTTTAAAAAAAAAATTAAAAGAAAATTCCTTTTTTTTCTTTTTCCGGTAAAGGGCATTATTGGAATAATTTTTTCACTCTTCTCCGATTCCGCCGCATCTTATCTCTAACTTGGTTCGATTATTTCCTTTTGTTTGATATGATCTTGAGACTTCTTTTCTTTTTTAAGATTATTTTTCTGAAATAAAAATTAGATTTTGAAGGATGGTCGCGTAATGGAGGAGGAAGAGAAGAGGAAGGTCTGAAGCAGATCGAGATTTGGCGATGAAGTTCGGGAAGAGCCTCAGCAGTCAGATAGAGGATGCGCTGCCGGAGTGGAAGGACAAATTCCTCTCCTACAAGCACCTCAAGAAGCGCCTTAAGCTCGTCCGCTCCGCTGCGTCGCCGCCGGTGAAGCGCCCCCGCGTCGACGACGCCGGTGCGGATTCGGCGGAATCGGGGATGACACGGGAGGAGGAGGATTTCATTAGCCTCCTCGAGGCCGAACTCGACAAATTCAATGCCTTCTTCCTCGAGAAGGAAGAGGAGTACATCATTCGCCAGAAGGTTCCTTATTACTTTCTTTTGATTTTTTCCCCCTCATTCTTCTTCTCATGTAGGAAAATGGTCATCTTTTAGATGACTACCTAGTTTTTTTTTTTTTTTTTGTGCAATATTACTTTTGATCCTGTTAAAAAGAGTCATCTTTTACCTCTTCCCAGGTATCTGATTAAAGATTTCCTGCTTTTCTAGTAGTAATTTCAGTTATCTCATCCCTTGATTGTTCTCTGCTTGGTCCCGTCAATTGATTGTTCTGTATTACAATAAGCCATCAGATGGTTGATTAGGTCACCCTTCCTTTCTTCCTTTTTCATGTTCCTATTTCTGTTCCCTAATGGTGAGGTGTGGTCTTACTTTTCACCTAATTTCTGTTTGATTGACCATTAATGCGTTAGTATGTGAATTGTTATAGTGATTTGTACTTGCAGGAGTTGCAGGATCGTGTAACGGCGGCAATTGAGGAAGACTCAAAAGAGGAGTTGATGAGGGTGAGGAAGGAGATTGTGGACTTTCATGGGGAGATGGTCCTCCTTGAGAATTACAGTGCACTTAATTACACTGGTATGCACTATGCAGTACTGATTAACTATGCATTCTCAATCCAAGGTCCATTTATTTCCCTTATGTTATATTAACTTTGAAGTGTGTTGTTGTTCTTCCGGATGATACAGATATTGGAAATTGACTATATTTTGGATAACAGCTAGTATGCTTGGCTTTAGTGCAAGAAATTATACCATATTCCGGGTCTAGGTTCAAACATGTATTGGTTGACGCTGACTGTTGGAGGTGGAAATCCTTTACTAGATAAGAATTTAGCATAAAGAAATTATGTTCCTCTGCAGCACAATTTATATGGATTTTACAACATGCAAGTCAAACTCATAAATTAGCTTTAGCCACCAGTTTTTTTTTTTACCTTGCTATTATGACAAAGCCGACATTGTGTAACGACATTGAAATCTTAACCTGAAATCTCAGTTGGCTGTGTACTATATTTTCATCCTCAATTACAAAATTGTTTCCCATACTCAAAAGATAGTTCTCAATGAAATCTCTATGCGGTAAACTCAGTTCTTTTGGGGCAATCTCCTTCCAGATTATCCAACAACCATATCAACAGTAACCTGGTCACTTTATTTTTTTTTTGCAAATATTGTCATTGAGGCATGCAACCAAGGCTGATATAGTGGTTGCTGGAGTTGCTTCTGAATTCAGAAATTATACTTGGCATAGAACCTCATACTACATTACATTTGCATAGACATATCTAGCAATGCATGCATTTGCTGCATCCCAGGCATGCTTATCATCGTATACTAGATGTTCATGGAGTCAAATTTAACATTTTAAAGCCCAATCAATAAGGCAGAAGGAAAATTGGTACTTACAAGGATGGATGACTCAATATATCCACCAGTTTCAAATTTCATTCTCCTGTCCAGAGGAGTAATGAGAATTTCTTGCATTGTATTATTTGTTTAGCAAGTTTATTTTTATTATACTATTTTTGTCATGTGAATACATGCATTCTCAATGAATATCATAGTTATATGTCTCTCAAGTAGGATAATTCATTTTTAATTTCAGTCGAATTTAATCTAATCAGGGGTATCGGATGTTCTGTACTAAGATTAGATCTTGTAAGGTGAAATGTTGACATTTTATTAGATATAGATGTGAAACAGAGACCATTGATATAGTTATCAAAGATCTGATATTGGACGGATCTAATTGACTATAAAAAATCCATTCTACTAGAATTTTTAAATACATTTTGGGTATCTTGCTAGGTTTTGCTTCCATCATAGAATGAATGAGTTGACGATGTTTGCATGTTCATATACCAATTCTATAGCTCATTAAAAACTGTATTTATGATTAGTTCATGTTCCTGTACATGCCATATTAATTTTCATAATAGTTGATGTACCATCATTCTCATGTTATTTACGTCTATTACAGATAAATGCAATAGTATTATCTCTTCAAAATGTCAGTTATCTGATCACTTCACATTTATTCTGGTAGCCCTTTCAAAGGATGACATTAGATAATTATTCGAAATAGCTTCTATTTATGGTTCATGCTTCAAATTACCGACTTTGTTTTTAGTTATTTAAGTTAGTTTTAGAATAATTGACGTTAGTGAGAGAAAATCATACTAAATCAAAAAAATGTATGATCATAGGTTGTCAATTTAGATTTGTCCATGGTTATTTCAAGGACATCCAAAAATGCTTAGATTTGAGAAACATTTTATTCTTACATTATTTGTTTATTGGAGTTGTTAGAAGCCTCTTTGATTCTTTCTTGAATTTTGAGATTGGATATGAAGGAGTTGGCTAACTCCTGAAATGAAGTTACATTCATTTTCGTCTTCCTAATTAATTTTCTATTTGTATCAGATCTTTGTTTTCCTCTCTCAAAATTTTGATAACTTGATATATGTGAGATTGGAGTTTCGCACTTTGGTATTCTCTTCCACTTCAGTCGTTGAATGCAGTATCTACGTGACAGAATAATAGACTTCCTAAAGAACATTCAAAAGGAGCGAGGATGATTTTCTCAAACAAGATGGTGTTTTCTTGTTTGCTTAAACAGCATCATTATGTATTTTACTTTTGCTTTTTCTGCAATTGAGAATTATCTTTTTTACCCGCGATACAGTAACAAACAGAACCTTCTTTCCTCCTGAAAGTTAAGTTCTTCTTTGTCCATTTTAATTAACCCTACAAGATCCCCCTAGATTTTACTTCTTAACTTTCCCCAACTGTCTTTCTCTGAAAGAACAGAAAACATACAGGAGGTTCTCCTTGGAAAATGCATAGTAAAATTTTACTTTACAGCTGTGTATTTAACGATACCTTGTAACTATCTAATGCCAATTTTTCTCCTTTCTTATAATTTCATGGCCTCCCTTAAAACCTTAAGGCTTTATCTTGTTGATTGTCTATCAGGGCTTGTAAAGATACTAAAGAAATATGATAAGAGAACCGGGGCACTCATGCGACTTCCCTTCATCCAAAAGGTGCTGCAGCAGCCTTTCTTCACCACTGATCTGCTGTACAAGCTTGTCAAAGAGTGCGAGTCTATGCTGGATCGCATCTTCCCCAAGAACGAGCAATCTATGTCAGTCAACGACACCGGAAGAGAACCAAGAGAAGATAATCCATCAATACCCGAGTCATCATTTGTCGGCAGCAAGGTCCCAGAGTTGGAGGAGATTGAGTACATGGAGAACCTGTACATGAAGAACACTGTTGCTGCATTGAGATCTCTGAAAGAGATCAGAAGTGGAAGTTCCACAGTGAGTGTTTTCTCATTGCCCCCCTTGCAGAACACTGGATTGGATGAGACGTGCAAAAACATCCCTGTGGTAAAACAAGCAGCAAAGTAGCATCCGAGGGCTCTATTCTTTGAGTTGCTCCCTGTATCTTAAAAGCTTATATGTAATAGTTTACAGAATTCTGAATAGTTGTGCAACAATGAAGTGAATACGTGCCTCTGACAATGGTTTATCCTTAAATGGTCTGTTTAGTCTTGCCTGTGGTCTCTTGAATGTTAAACTCTTTTCGTGAAATAAATTTCCTTTTTCTTGTTCTTCACATGGAATTCATTTTACATGATTTCCCCACTTTTTCTACTGACTTTTTGAACTTCCTTTTCATTTTCTTTACTTTCAAGGCACACAAGCGTATTGAATAAAACAAGCACAGAGACACAGACATCTCTTCTATTGCACACATGGAAGACGAGGTGATTGTTTAGCGCCTCCTCGGGTTGCTCGGTTGCTTCCTCTTGCTGGGCTTGGCAAAGATCACGCAGAGGACGCACCCGCCCACCCCCGGCGACGGCGGGTCCTCGGCCGGCGAAATAGGCCCACGCGTGCGGAAGGCCGGTTGCTTCTCGCCGTCATGGTCACGCTCTCGGCATCGACGGGAGGAGTCGGCAGTACCGCTGGACATTCCGACGCTTCGTGAGCGGTGGAGCTCAACTTCCCCGCCGCCTCCTTCCTGGCCGAGCTTGTCGCCGGCGAGGAAGTTCTCCCCCCACTGCAGCCCGGAGGATCCTGACCTCCTGAACGTTTGCACAGATCGCTGAAGCTCCGCCATCTCTCTGTTTGGTTGATCTGATGAGGAAGGAGAACGAGGAAGTGCAACTCTTTAAAATATCATGGATTGTGTGGTCAAAGCCTCAACTAGATCGGTTGGTCCAGTCACTTAATAATCGAAAGTCAACTTACGATTGGAATCTATCATCTTCGTCATGAGATCATCTGAGTGTCATTAAGGATTTAAATTTTACCTTCCAACTATTAGACTGAATAATTGCAGCGTATCCATCGTTGACTTTGTCATTAGACAATGGGTTTGACTAATTAATATCGAAGATGCAATGTGACCAATTGGAGGATGACAAACACTACGTGGAATAAGAAAGACTTGTCGACCCGGATCTTGTCAATTAGAACCACTAAAATTAAATTAGAAATTGGATAGATATCGATCATTAGTTGGAACGGCTGGAAGATTCGGTTGCCGAATTGACCAGTCAAAGTCAAAGTTGGAAAAGTCAACCGAAGATAGTATGACTGGATTTGATCAACTCTATCGGCGATGAATTAACAGGTGAAAGTAACAATACATGGGTTTGCAGAAGCAGACGAATAGACAAATATCTTGTTGGTTCCTGACTTCATGTTCAAGCAATGGTGTCTACTCCAAGAACCACGATGAATGCTTCAATGATGCATGTCTCGTTGCGAAGAAATCCTCTCGATGGATCTTGTACATCATTCCAGCTTAAGAACTCGCGCCATCCCCAATTGGCATGCTCTGACGAGAACAAACGTTTCTCTACAAAAATAAATAAGAAAACACAAACAGATGATTGCTCGATCAAATTGTAGCGCAGCCATGGATCTAGCGCAAACAAATTGTCAAAACCTGAACGCTTCCAGTGCTTGGCATTATGCTGATCCAACAAGCAAAAGCTGAAGTCCACATAGACTCTAGTCTTGGAAGCAAGATTAGCAGATTGTCCATTCCAAGAAAACAGCAAGGAAGTCTTTGTATGTAGCCACGTTTGGATAGAGCGAGATACGCCTAGATATGTCGAAAATCAAACGGAATGAATAAATATTATGTCTTTAATCTTATATGCTCAAAGTTTACTTAAACAACGATCCAATTAAGAACATGTAATGGAATACCAGTTGTAGCCGCCTGCAGCAAAGGTTTCAGAAATTAGTCTGTCCTTCGATTTGGAAACATCCTTGATTACCCAAGTATATATTCGAGGAGTTAGGTCTTTCTTTAGGGATAAGGATTCATGGATTAATCCTTCTTTGTCTAATTTGCAAGCAAAAGCCTCCAAGACTTCAGCTCCAAAGATGCAACAATCGTTGACAAGCAGTCCAGATTTTGAACTGTTGATCTTGTTTAATAAAGTCTTACAACAAAATCCATCAAGGGATGTGCTATGGAAATAGTCTTCGCCTACATAAACAACGAAGATGACATGATAAATAACTCAACAAGTAGTCCAGGAAAAGAACTATTTGTCCTTCATGAAATATATCAATATATGTTGCAAAATTACAAGCAACTCTGTATTAAATGTACTGTTACCTTCCTTTTGTATGTGCTCCGCAAGTAGTTGATCATATATGAAGAGCTTGTAGATTGCTTTGATCACTGAATTTTTTGAAGCTGCATCATCGTGTGAGAGATAAAGACCGACATATTTCTCACCATCTTCTTCTAAAACTAACTCCAGTCGCAACTTCCTGCAGTTAATAGTTCTTCTCTTAGCTATCTTTCGTAAAGCATTTTCTTATGCCAAGTCTTTAGAAGATCTTAAATGTTATCGAACAAATGGAGTGTATTGAATAAAAGCCTGGATTAGTGTTTGTCTGGTAAAACTTTAGTCGAAAACTTATGTACTACAACAAAAGCTTGATTTTCACTTGTTGAAGAACAACATGTCAACACTAAAAAAATTCAGAATTACCAGGTAAAGCCACAGGCTGTGAAACTCCCCGAGTAATATGTCGCAGCACCTTGATTTGCAATGGATGAGAAACCATCGATCATCCACCTAAATGGATTTGTTCTCTCGCCTGCCTTCTTCTCTCCACCTTCCTTTGGGTTGATAACATATTTGGGCGAAACCATAACTTTCAATTCTTGTAATTCTTTCACTGTGTTTTTTGAATAATTGGATACCAAAAGCCTTTCTTCTTATTTATATTCAGCTAAAGTCACCAATTTTCGATAGATTGTCGTGAGTTTTAAAGACTCGAACAGTAGCAGATCCGACATCTTTAGATAATGGAGATGTTTAGATTTCGAAGCACGAGTTCTCCTCAAACTCCTCAGTTGACTAACAGTTTCTATCAGCTTTCAGACTGACACTTATACTTATGCACTGATTCTATCATTCTTTAATTGACTATGTGTTGACTTGTAGTAATAAAAGATAGACATTTTAATAAATTTTTTTTATAGATGTACCTTCAAATATTTTCTAAAGTTGGTCATTTTTTTTAAATCATGTATACTTAGACTCTAGGATCTTTTCTTCATTGTTAAAATCATATTGCTTAGACTTCTTCTCTTAATCCTTTTAAAACTCTCTTGAAAAGATATGTGCTTGTTAAAAGTTCTAACTTTTGGTATTATCAGAAGATAATAATTTTCACTAAGTTAGTCAAGTTAATGTAGATTTCCAATTAATTATTTACTACGAAAGATCACTTAATTTGATCAATATGAATTTATATTTTTAGCACAGATTTATGTTGATGCACTGATATAAACATCTGAAATTCAGACTTGACCTTAAACATTCCATACCATTCTAAGTGTCTCAGTACATAAGCAAGGGAATCCTATAGATTCTCTATAGTAAGACCTAGTCTAAGTCCATATTTTAAATAACTTTGAAAATAACATAAAAACATAGANNATACCATGAATTTGCTTGTTCGGTCATCAAGGTTAGGTATATTTACTCCATCAGAAAAGCTCATTCTTATGGCTAAGGTTAACTAACTCCTTGTCCATGTCTCAAAGCATCAATAATATTCATTCACCTCCCCAATTAATGATACCTTACCTCCATAATCAATGACTAGGAAAGTGTCATATTCTGTCAATCAGAAGCACTTGATATGCAGAAAGGTGCTTACGATCACTGTTGATAAACGTTCTCCAATCTCCCTTTCTCTACTAGAAGTTGCTTAATTAAATTGACAAGCTCTCAAAATGATTGTGAAAAGCTCCACGAAAGCTTTGTGGAGGAGTCTAAAAGCCTCTAGAAAATTTGTCCCTTTTTATGGGAATCAGCACACTCTCATGTCCTTTTGCCATGTCCTTTTGCCATGTGCTTTTGCTCGGTTAGTCTCGCTCTAATATATTAGTTTGCCTTGACACGGTAATTAATTATATGAGTCTTACACGTAGAGCTCATTTGGCAATGCTTGCGTGACTAGAAATTTTCACCCATTAGATATGCAATTTTATTTGACATTCTTGCGTTCATATAACTGAATCTCTTAGATTCAATATATATCATAATATATTCAAGAGCTAAAGGCTTGATCAAGTTAAGCTTAGGAGGATACCAAGACTTAAAGTTACGCGAGCTTTATCTGATGTTTCGATGCATTAGAAGTTCTCCCTTGCTCCAATAGAAGTTGCTAAATTAAAGTTGCCAAGCTCTTAAAGTGATTATGAAAAGCTCCATGAAGGCTTTGTGTGGATGGCTTGAAAAAACTCTAGAAAAGATGTCCCTTAATGAATTGGAAATTAAACCTCCCTTTTTATAGGCATATAAGTGTCAGCACTCTCTAATGGCCTTTTGTCATGTATCTTTGCTTGGCTAGCCTCGCTCTAATAGACCAGTTAAGTTGTCTAACGAGTCATAATAATCCAATGATCATGTGTTTGTCTAGAAGGTTTTAAACTTAATTGATGATTACACAATCCTTCATAAGCATTGATGATGGGGGGCGTAAAGGTTAACGTCACAGAAACTAATAAGGCCGCATCATGCACATTTAAAAATATTGTGGGTGCACAGATTTTTATAGCGTTCAGATTCATGATCTTACCGTGGGCATGTAGCAGTTAGGTGCTACTTAACTAGATATCACTTATTCAAAGGATATCATAAGCACATAAATTTGTCAATGACGCCTAACTACAGATCCAAATTGCGTGCTTTTGTGAGATAATGTGGTGTGTATTATGTTATTTGCTAATACTCCATTTGACACAAAGATATTGTGAGCTTATGATGGTTAAATCTACATAAACAGAGATTACATAATCGGAAATATTAAGAGTAGCATATATATATATATATATATAATGATACCTTTAGTATTTTTTGAATCAATAGATTTATCAACATGGCGATGTTTTTAAGGCATACTTGATACATAGACATGCAAAGAAAGGAACAGGACTTTTGATTCTTGTTCAAGCAATGGTGTCTACTCCAAGAACCATAATGGATGCTTCAACGATGCATGTGTCGTGGAGAAGAAATCCTCTCCATGGATCTTGTACATCATTCCAGCATAAGAACTCGGACCATCCCCAACTGGCTCTTTGATCAGAATAAACGTTTCACAAATTCCTTCGTTGTCTAATTTGCATGCACAAGCCTCCAAGACGTCAGCTCCAAAGACGCGACAATCATTGACAAGTAGACCAGATTTTGAACGGTTGAACTTGTTCTATGCAACCTTACAACAAAAACCATCATGGGATTTGCTAAGGAAATACTCTTCGCCTGCGTAAAAAATGAAGATAGCATGATAAGTAAACCCCCAACAAGTCCAGGTAAAAGCAATTCCTGTATTATGCTCAGTTATTCTGGAACTTTAAATGTATTGTCACCTTCCTTTTGTATGTGTTCTTCATGTAGTTGATCGTATATGAAGAGATTGTAAATTGCTTTGACCACTGGGCTTTTTGAAGCAGCATGATCATTATATTTGAGAGGTAAAGACGGACATATTTCCACCATCTTCTTCTAAAACTGATTCCAGTCTCAACTTCCTGAGATTAATATAATACTTCTCTTAGCTATCTTCCATAAAGCATTTTCTTATGCCAACTCTTCCGAAGATCTTAAATCTTATCGAATGAACGAAAAATTTCCAATTGTATTGAATAAAATGCCGTTTCACTTGTCGAAGAACATGTGATTTGTTTTGAAAAAACATGTCTTCGCGCACGCACACAAAAAAATAAACAAAAACACCAGGTAAAATTAACCATATGCTATGAAACTCCGCAAACGTCTCAGCACCTCGATTTCCAATTGTTGAGAAACCATCAATCCTCCACCTAAAAGGCTCTGTCTGGTTGACAGCGTATTTTGGTGAAATCATAACTTCCAGTTCATGTAATTCTTTCAGTCTTGTTTTTTGAATTGGATACCAAAAGTCTTTCTTGTTATATATTCTGCTAAATTCTATTAATCTTTAATTATACCAGCTTCCTGTTGTAACTCTAAAAACCAAAGCATGCTTTGGTCAAAGTGTTCCTAATTAAGGCTCTGTCGAATAGACAAATATCTCGTTGGTTCCTGTTCAAGCAACGGTGTCTACTCCAAGAACCACAATGGATGCTTCAACGATGCATGCCTCGTTGTGAAGAAATCCTCTCGATGGATCTTGTACATCGTTCCAGCATAAGAACTCAGGCCATCCCCAACTGGCATTCTCTGATGAGAACAAATTTTTCCCTATAAAAAAAGAAAACATAATCAGTTGATTGCTTCTAGTTGTAGCATAGCCAGAGAGAGCAATCAAATTAATGTCACAACCTGCACGCTTCCAATGCTTTGCATTGTGTTGATCCAACAAGCAAAAGCTATACTCCACGTAGAGACTTGTCTTGGAAGCAAGACTAGCAGATTTGTCCATCACCAAGAAAACAGCAAGGAAGTCTTTGTATGTAGTTACGTTTGGATGGAGCGAGATAGACCTAGATATGTGGAAAATCAAACGGAATGAATAAATATTATGTCTTAAATCTTATATGCTCAAAGTTTGCTTAAACAATGGTCCAATTAAGAACGTGTAATGGAATACCAGTTGTAGCCGCCTGCAGCAAAGGTATCAGAAATTAGTTTGTCCTTCGATTTGGAAACATCCTTAATTACCCACTTATATATTCGAGGAGTTAGGTCTTTCTTTAGGGACAAGGATTCATGGATTAATCCTACTTTGTCTAATTTGCATGCAAAAGCCTCCGAGACTTCAGCTCCAAAGATGCAACAATCGTTGACAAGCAGTCCAGATTTTGAACCGTTGATCTTGTTTAATGCAGTCTTACAACAGAATCCATTATGGGATGTGCTATGGAAATAGTCTTCGCCTACATAAACAGTGAAGATGACATGATAAATAACTCAACCGGTAGTCCAGGAAAAGAAATATTTATCCTTCCTTCATGAAATATATCAGTATATGTTGCAAAATAACAAGTAACTCTGTATTAAATGTGCTGTTACCTAACTTTTGTATGTGCTCCGCATGTAGTTGATCATATATGAAGAGCTTGTAGATTGCTTTGATCACTGAATTTTTTGATGCTGCATCATCATCTGACAGGTAAAGGCATACATATTTCTCACCATCTTCTAAAACTGATTCCAGCCGCAACTTCCTGCAATTAATACTTCTTCTCTTAGTTATCGAAAAGAATGGAGAAACGAATGGAGATATCGAAAACATATTCCTCACATATTTTTCTTATGTCAAATCTATTGAAGATCTTAAAGATATTGAAACGAACGGAGAAATTTCATTTGTATTGAATAAAAGCCTGGTGTAGCGTTTGTCTGGTAGAACACTACTCAAAAACTTGTGTACTACAGAAGTTTGGTTTTCACTCATTGAAGAACATGTTATTTACCAAGTAAAACCACAGGCTGTGAAACTCCCTGAGCAATATGACGCAGCACCTCGATTTGCAATGGTTGAGAAACCATCGATCATCCACCTAAATGGATTTGTTCTCTCACCTGCCTTCTTCTTTCCACCTTCCTTTGGGTTGATAACATATTTGGGTGAAACCATAACTTTCATTGGCATTGAACATTCTACTTGTTCAGTTGGGATTGATAGAATTAGCTGTGAAGTTGGTGCATCCTCGGCCATTGCTACTATTTTTACCCTCTTTTGGCTGTTTCCTTCCATTGAAAACTGAAATCAAACCATCTAAATACAATATTGTACATGGGTAAAATATAACCAAAATATTCAAATGGATAATACATAAAACTCAAATACCATTAAATAGTTCAAATACATAGAAACGAAATGCAAATTTCTTGTTCACTAATTGACATATTTCTTGTTCCTTTTAATTTTCCATGAGTCGTTAGCAAATAACAAAGTTTGGCGAAAGACCTTCTATCCATCCTGCAGTTATCAACACATTGTCGATCGCTATGGAAAACCATCTCATTTAAATTTATAGACCTAATATTATATCTAGACATTGCATGAACAACATATAATATGCTCCTCCTAAACCTACCACTCCTCTTGACAATTAAGACAATCATCAACAATAAAAGCATAATTATATTGCTTTCCATCATCCCCATGTGCATAATGAGTACCGAAATCATTTTCATCTCTTGCCTTACTGACAACCGAGCCATATCAGTAGGACACTAGTAGAAACACCTGAAACCAATGACAACCAAAGACTGATAAGTTGGGTCACCAAAAAGCCAAAACGGAAAAGAACAAGGAGTTTTAAATTGTTATTGGTCATCTACAAAGATTGTTAAGCAAATGATTCTATCATAATTTAACCAAATAGTTCTATCAAAAAATCTTTAAGAAAAACTGTAGTAAATTTATAATCAGTTCTACCGTTTAGTAAGATTACTAATTATATACAATTTGATAAAATAACTTCTAATTTGTTTCTTAATTGTTAAAGCAAGCCCTAGAATATTAAACTCAAACAATTAAAAGAAGGAAAGACAATAAAAGATGAACCAAGCAATACCTTGGGGAATATGGCCTTAACAAAGACGGAAATCAAAAAAGAAACTCCCTGCAATAAAGATATTAAACAACATATAAGAACCCCAACGTTTATAAAGAAAGTGCTTTGTTGCACAATAAAACATTTTACAACTTAAAATATTGAAGAAGACTACAAAGAGAGTATTAGTTCTACTTTGTCTTTGGTATTACTTCCTCTAAATCGAATACAAACAATGAAGAATATGAATTCCATACTTATGTAACAGAATAGGTAAGCCAAAGGAAGAGATTAAGAAGGACATAGAGCTTCCGGGATATTTCGTCGCACAAGAAGCTATTGCCTACAGTATTGCAGACAAGAATACGGCCAGAAGATGATGCATTTCAGAAAAAGGTAACGTTTTACTTCTTCGTAACTCAGACATCGAAACTACTTTATCAAATTTTTCCTGTGGATTCAACTCTGAAACACGAATTTTGTTATACAGAACTATGATGAGCAACTAGCACAATCAAAAGCCATGAGACAAGCAGGCGGAGCTGGTCCACAAGCAACACCATCAGGGTTTAGGTAAAAAAGATGACAAAGCCTAAGTTACACACATGTAGAGTTTGGTTTTCTATGAAGATGACTTATATTTCTCACTTGTCAGAGCTCCTGCTCGCTCGCTTGGCCGCGTACACAGGCTCGCACGATCGGCATTGGTGAGGGGAGAAGGAGTTGCTAGGGTTTTGACGATTTGCAAAGCGGAGAAGAGGGTCGGGTCGGCTGGGGTTTTGGAGATGCGATAGTGTAGTTGCGGACGGCAAATGACAAGTTTAAAATGAGTTAATGGTAAATTGTTATTTGATTAAAATTTAAAAATATTTTTATCTTAAAAATAAATATTGAAAAATATTTTTGTATTACGTTTATTGTTAATTTCAGAATTATGAAATATTTTACCCTGTCAAGGTAATCTGCTACATTTTTTTAGGTTTTAAATTTATATACAATATATCATAATTCCACATATAATTTCTACATCCAAAACAATTGATAAAATCATCAATTTTAAATACGTGTAACAATAATACATAATCGTCAACGTGTATATATATGATCTACATTCAATAAATTAATTAATATATTGGGATTTTTAATTAATTTTGATAAAAAAAAATGGTAGGATATTGCCTGAAAAAGATTTTTGAATGTCTCTTTATTTGTGATGTAGGGTCTACATTCAATTAAATTATGCATTGGTTGTTATTCAGACATGCTCTTTCGTCGATAAAATGGACTTGGAAAGAAGGAACAAACAAAATCTTAGGACAGGCAATGAGTTCTTTTATTTGGGTTCTTGTTCAAGCAATGGTGTTTACTCCAAGGACCACAACGGATGCTTCAACGATGCATATATCGTTGCGAAGAAATCCTCTAGATGGATCTTGTACTTCTTTCCAGCTTAAGAACTTGCGCCATCCCAAACCGAGGGAGGTCGCTGATGAGAACAAAGCTTTGGCTACAAAATAAATAAAAAATTAAACTAAATCAGATAATTGCTTGATCGAGGTGTAGCTAGCGTAGGAAGGGAGCACAATCAAATTAATGTCACAACCTGTACACTTCCGGTGCTTGGCATTATCCAGATCCAACAAGCAAAGGCTAAACTCCACATAGACACCTGTATTGGAAGCAAGACTAGTAGCATCGTGCATGGTTAAGAAAACACCAAGGTCATCTTTGTATATGGCTAAGTTTGGATACAGCGAGATATACCTAGACATGCATGTCCAAAAACGAATTAAACGAATAATTATATCTTAAATCTTATATGCTCAAAACAAGTAACGGAATACCAGTTGTAGCCGCCTGCAGCAAAAGCTTTAGATTGCAGTACCACGTTCGATTTGGAAACATCCTTGAATGCCCAAGTATGTTTTCGAGGAGTTAGATCTTTGTTTAAGGACCAGGATTCATGGATTCCTTCTTTGTCTGATTTGGATATTGCAAAAGCCTGCAAGACTTGAGCTCCAAAGACACAACGATCATTGACAAGTAGACCAGATTTTGAACTGTCGAACTTGTTCAATGCAACCTTAAAACAAGGTCCATCAAGGGATTTGCTATGGAAATAGTCTTCGCCTACATAAAAAAATGAAGATATATAACATGATAAATAATTCCACCAACAAATCCAGGTAATTATGATCAAATTATTCTGGAACTAAAAATGTTTTGTCACCTTCCTTCTGTATGTGCTCCCCATGAAGTTGATCATATATGAAGAGTCTGTAGATTGCTTTGATCTCTGAGCCTTTTGAAGCTGCATCATCATTTAAGAGGTAAAGACAAACATATTTCTCACCATCTTCTTCTAAAACTAATCCCAGTCGCAACTTCCTGCAGTTAATAGTACGTTCTTCTCTTAGCTATATATCTTTCACAAAGCATTTTCTTATGCCAAATCATTCAAAGATCTTAAATCTGATCGAATGAACAGAGAAATTCCAATTGTATTGAATAAACGCCTTTTTCTTTTGTTGAAGAACATGTGATTTGTTTTAGAAGAACATCATAACACGCAAACAAAATAAATAAAATCGGAATTAATTACCAGTTAAAACCAAAGGCTGTGAAACTCCTCGAGTAATACGTATCAGCACCTCGATTTGCAATGGTTGAGAAACCATTAATTGTCCACCAAAATAGATTTGATCTCTCGCCTGCCTTCTTCTCTCCACCTTCCTTTGAGTCGATAACTTTTTTATGAAATGGACGCCGAAAACAAAATCTTAGCATTGTTAATTGTTAAAGTTGCCAAGCTCTCAAAATGATTGTGAAAAGCTTCAAGAATGTTTTGTAAAGGAGAATGCGGGCTGTAGAGCAATCACAAGAAAAGAGTCGGCGGGGAGGAAGAAGGAGTCGGCGGATGTGAACAGGAAAAACAACCTTTTAAATTATCCGCTTATCAACTATAAGGGGATAAATTTCTCCTAAGATCATCCACTTATCAACTATATAAGAGGATAAATTTCTACTAAAATTATCCGCTTATCAACTATATTTTTTTATCTCTTTTAAATATTTAATAAAGTAAATCACTTAATGATAAACCTATTAAATTATTAATAAAATTATCTAAAAAAGATATGCATTGAAGATAGGAAATCTCCCAGCGATCGAGCGGAACCCTTCCTTTTTATGGGAGTCAATCAGCACCCTCCGATATCGCCTTTGCTCGGTTAGCCTCTCTCTTCCTTAGAGCTTCAAATGTTTTTTTTTATAATTTCAAATACCTAAAAATTTATTATTCTCTTTATAATTAAAAACAAAACCTCGATATAAATTTCAAATCTCATTGTTATTTAATTACTAGTAATTCACCCGTACAATGCACGGGATATTATTTTATATAATTAACAATTAAAATTAATAAGTATGAGTGTTTAAATAATTAATTAAAATATAAATAAGTTAAATTGACTATAGATGGTATAATTAAAAAAATTATAAGATGTTATTATTATTAAAATAGTAAAATACTGGATTATAAGATAGCTTATTATTCCTAAAAATAGTAAAATAATTGATTATTAAAAAATATTAAATTAAAATACTGGATCCAAGATGTTATGATGTCATTGACAAAGTCTCTCTAAAATTAAAAGAAGAATAAAATAATACTTACTCCGAATCTTCTAAAACAAAATCAAGAAGCTTTGTAAGATGACCACCAAATTCTTTACTTTGAGGAAAGTCTCGAGCAACCATTTTGCCAATGACATCTTGAAAAAATAAAATAAACTATAAGATAAAATGTTCGATTAATTAATCATGGAATAAAAAAATAATCTACCAAAAAGTATATTCTCATCAATAGAATCTATCTTCTTCAGTTCACTAAAAGACTTGAATTCAAAATCATCGATAGAAATGTATCATCAAAAATTTCGCATATATGAGTTTTTGCAATAAAATTAATCTTGTATTTATTTGTTGTTGTCTTATATTTCATTCAATTATCTGCAACAATGATATTTTTTATGACAAATACATATATGACCTTCTTTGAGAATCAGTTTCACTCTCTCTATGATCGGACGTTTTATTGTACCATGTATGCGTTCACCCTACAAATATATAGAAAAGTAAATATTTATATTTTTTAACAGTAATCATATATATATATATATATATATAAGACACACTCCAAAGAAGGTAGATCGTAACAACGAACTAATCAGAGTTTCAATGTCCATTGTATTTTCGAAGAGTTAACCTCTCAAATGAGATTAAACGGAGTCATTTTTTATTTCAGCTTAAAAGTGAGTAAAGATATTGCAATTCTAATTTATAGTGTATGCAACCTCACCCTCATTTGTAATATATGATATTTTTACCATCAAAGTTATTTAATATATTTTGGAATATATGGTATTTGATAGAATCTTTAAATTATTCAATATATTTAGAAATTTGTGTTTATCATTTAATGATAATAATTCAAGTATTAAAAATTATATAATATGGATTAAAATGCATTTAAAGATATGTGGTATTAATATGGATGAAAGTTGTATTATCAATCAATTATAGTTATATAAGTTTGTTTCCATATAAATAAATATGTCTATTTATAGAAATGATATCTAGGCGGGAAATTTTTACACAGACAACTCCGTTTTTATATGTATATATATATATATAGATTACTTACACCACCCATATGATTAATTTAGAAAGAAAAATAATAATTTTGAAATTTCACTATTACTCTTAAATTAAAATTTTCAAATCACATGTCCAGAATGATTCAATTTTTTTTTTTAATTTGACAATCATTCTAAAATCCTGCATGGGAGATATCTAATAGAGAGTACATTTGCCAATGCTCTTTTGTGATCAAAGTTTTCACCAATTAGATCATATACCGCTTTATTTGGAATAATTAACTGTAGCATACATATATTAACGCCCTTTTTTCAAATATGCTTGAAACATGACCATGAAAAGAGAAAAATCTTATATATATAAGGATAAGTAGCAATGAATTCTTTTGGTTCTTTGTTTAAGCAATGATGTCTACATCAAGAACCACGACGGTTGCTTCAACGATGCATGTATCATTGAGAAGAAAACCTCTCCATGGATCTTGTACCTCCTTCCAGCTTAAGAAGTTGGGCCATCCCAAACTGGGACTCTTTGACGAGAACCAATGTTTCGCTACAAAATAAATAAGAAAACATGATCGGATGATCGTTTCAAGTTGTAGCATAGGAATGGAGCGAAATCAAATTTTATAAACCTGTAAACTTCTTGTCCCTGGAATTGTTTTGATCCATTAAGCAAAGGCTAAACTCCGCATAGACTCTCGTCTTGGAAGCAAAATTAGCAGCATCGTAGTCCAGGTTCAAGAAAACACCAAGGAAGTCTTTGTATGTGGCTAAGTTTGGATAGAGCCAGATATTCCTAGACATAGAGAATCAAAAGAAACGAAAAAAATATATCTTAAAATTAATAAGCTCAATGTTTACTTATATGATCTAAATAGGAACGAGTAATATAATACCAGTTATAGCCGCCTGCAACAAAGGCTTCAGATTCTAGTATTATGTTCGATTTAGAAACATCCTTGATTTCCCATGTATATATTCGAGGAGTCAGGTCTTTGTTTAGGGACAAGGAATCACTTATTCGTTTTTTGTCTAATTTGAATGCAGTAGCCTCCAAGACATCAACTCCAAAGATGCAACGATCACCGACAAGAAGTCCAGATTTTGGACTGTTGAACTTGTCTAATGCAATCTTACAACAACATCCATCAAGGGATGTGCTATGGAAATAGTCTTCGCCTACATAAACAACAGAAGATAACATGAAATATATATAGGAATAGCTCCACCACCATGTCCAGGTAAAACAAATATTTATCCTTCCGTTATGAAGTATATCAAGATATGGTGCAAAATAGCAAGAAACACCCAGTATTACGATCAGTTATTGTGGAACTTTAAATGTATTGTCACCTTTCTTTTGTATGTGCTCCTCCTGTAATTGATCATATATGAAGAGATTATAGGTTGCTTTGATCACATAGTTTTTTGAATCTGAATTATCAAGTGAGAGGTAAAGGCCGACACATTTTTCACCACCTTCTTCTAAAATTGATCGCAGTCGCAACTTCCTGCAATTCAAAAGCATTCCATTAACCAAATCTTTCAAAGATCTTCAATCTTATCGAATGAACAGAGAAATTTTAAGTGTATTGAATAAAAACCCGGAGTAATGTTTGTCTGGTAAAAAAACTGTTTAAAACTTAAGTACACAAAAGCTTGATTTTCACTTGTTAAAGACCATCAGCATGGATTTGTTTTTGAACAACATGTCAACACACACAAAAATTCAGAATTACCAGGTAACACCACAGGCAGTGAAACTCTTCGAGTAATGCGAATCAGCACCTCGCTTCGCAATTATTGAGAAACCATCAATCATCCAACTAAATGGATCTGTTCTCTCGCCTGCCTTCTTCCCTAGAACATCTTTGATATCTGTTGTCTCGTCTGCCTTCTTCCCTAGAACTTCCTTGATAACGTATTTGGGTAACGACATTGCTTCCGTCGACTATACCGCTTTTAGGATTTAATCGACTAAACATGCTTATATATAGGCGGGAAACAAAACCCTAATTGAAAAAATTAAAAAAAAAACAAAAATAAAAAATTATTAAAAATAACAAAAAAAATAACTTTCAACTATATAAGGGGATAAATTTCTCCTAAAATTTTCCGCTTATCAACTATATTTTGTTTATCCCTTTTAAATGTTTAATAAAGTAAATCACTTAATGATATACATTTTAAATTATTAATAAAAGATTTAAAAAAGATATGCATTAATGATATGAAATCTTCCTTTTATGGAAGTCTGCACTCTCAATATCCTTTTCCCTATTTACACGGTTAGCATCGATCGCTCTGATATATTATTTAATAATTTTTTTTAAAAAAAAATTATCAACCCAACAATTGAGCGGACTCGCACAATAAATCCCAAATACAAGAAAAAATAAATTTAAAAATCATAATTAAATCATGATAATCATTTAATATTCTTGCATTTATATAAATGAATCTCTTAGATTCATTCAGTATCTTATAATCCTTCTCTTAGATTCATTCAGTATCTTATAATCCTTCGCAATAGAAGAAAAATCATGACGATGACGGTAATATAAATCTGTTGGCGGCGGTAATTTTATTTTATTTTTCATTTATTATTCCAATAACCTTTTCTTTGTTTCTTTAGCTCTCAATATAATATATTCGACACTAAGATGTTGTGAATATATCTAGGATGATTAAATCCAACTAATTAAGCATAGAAGCATAACTGGAAATATCAACGATCGATAGCATACGTACATGCATGCACCTTTGTTACTTTGAATCATGTGATGATCTCATATATGCACTAATCAACTTGTGGTTGTTTTTAAGACATACTTGAAACATGGACATGAAAAGAGAAATATCTTATAAAGATAAGTCGCAATGAATTCTTTTGGTTCTTTGTACTTATCTTATAAAGATAAGTCTACTCCAAGAATTGAACCACGACAGTTGCTTCAACGATGCATATACCATCAAGAAGAAATCCTCTCGTTGGATATTGTACTATGGTACTCTTTGACGAGAACAAATGTTTCGCTGCAAAATAAATTAAAAAAACATGATCAGATGATAGTTTCAAGTTGTAGGCTTGTAGCATAAGAAGGGAACAAAATCAAATTGTCTAAACCTGATACTTACCGGTGCTTGGCATTGTGCTGATCCAACCGCACCTCATTACATTGTTGCGCCATCGCCTCCCGCGCGCATCGACGTGAAAAACCTTAAATTTATGGTAGAAATTTTTTTTTAAAGAAAACTGAAAAGCCAGCCCGGGTCGTCTCGTCGGAACAGTCCACAGTTTCAAGATCAGCCCGGATAAATTACCCGGATTGGCTCCGCCATTGCAACTGCTACTCGTAGATTTGAACAAATTTTTGCATTGACACGATAATTATATGAGTCTTACATGTAGAGCTCATTTGGCTATTGTTGCGGAGGTGATGAGCATGACCTGAGGGATTCAGTCCGGCCGGGTTTAACCCAAGGGGATGACTTGGTGTCGGGCCTGATTCCCGAGTAGGCCTGTAGTAGCCGACTCAAGAGTCAGTCAGAGTCGATTCTCGACTTGCAACCCCTTTCTTCGCGAGTCGAATCCTCCCTCAAATCGAATCCTTAGCCGAGCCGAATCCTTATGCGAGCCCAAAAGTTTTCAGTTGGCTCGGTGCCTTGGTCCGCATTCGGATTCGACTCACACCAAATAGCTATTGCGGTGCCCGACTCCATCATTAAGACTCTGACAATCCCATACTCCGTAAGTATAATCGCCGCCCTGACACCCACGTGTGCAATGGCGGAGCCAGCCCGGGCAATTTACCAGAGCTGATCCCAAGCTGTGGACAACAAACGTCGATCTTAATGCTAGCTGCCACCCGAGCTGATCTTCCTCTTTTTTCTTTTCTCCCATAGTAAATCAGAGTTTATCTACTTTTCGAACGCCATTGAGCCCCCGGGCTGCAGCCTGGGTAGTCATGCACTTGGCTCGATCTGCCCTTGCACGTGTGAAATGACCCTACGAGCGTTTGTCAACGATGGGACTGTTATGCTGATCATTCCATATATCTTTCTGACAAGATTACACTCAGTGATGCGACACTTTTTTTAATTAAGATGGGATACCTTATTTAATTACGATGGGTTAAGACCTTCTCCTCTCGCGTATATAAGACCACTTCGCTCCTTATTCAGGTACGCGCGCACGCAAGCACCGACCTACTTTCTTCTTCTTCCGCTTACTCTTCTTCTTTCTTGTTGACTTAAGCATCGGAGTGATCGTGTCAGCACTTAGAACACCCCCTTAGCCTTTCTGCTCACGGTTGCTTTGCTTGCATGTCCCGAAGATTCGACATGCCCAATTTATTTGATCCCACTCCATTCCGGTGAGGAGACCCGATCGGTGACACGTCCCGGAGCTTATCTAGACCGAAACAGCAATGCTTGCGTGACAAGAAATTTTCACCCATTAGATATGCAATTTTATTTGACATTCTTGCATTAGATTCAATATATATCATAATATATATATTCAAGAGCTAAAGGCTTGATCAAGTTATACCAAGACTTAAAGTTACGCGAGCTGTATGCCTGTATGTGATGTTTCGATGCATTAATCAAATTGTGGTTGTTATTTCAGACATGCTTAATAAAATGGACTTGCAAAGAAGGAACAAACAAATTAAAATCTTAGGATAAGTCGCAATGATCAAGTTCTTTTGGTTCTTGTTCAAGCAATGGTGTTTACTCCAAGGACCACAACGGATGCTTGAACGATGCATATATCGTTCCGAAGAAATCCTCTAGATGGATCTTGTACTTCTTTCCAGCTTAAGAACTTGCGCCATCCCCAACTGAGGAAGGTCGCTGATGAGAACAAAACTTTGTCTACAAAATAAATAAAAAATTAAACTAAATTAACTGCTTGATCGAGGTGTAGCTAGCGTAGGAAGGGAGCACAATCAAATTAATGTCACAACCTGTATACTTCCGGTGCTTGGCATT
This sequence comes from Curcuma longa, assembly GCF_044706935.1. Classification (NCBI taxonomy): domain Eukaryota; kingdom Viridiplantae; phylum Streptophyta; class Magnoliopsida; order Zingiberales; family Zingiberaceae; genus Curcuma; species Curcuma longa. Next base: position 8,817,535 of record NC_133863.1, read on the forward strand.
ATCCAGATCCAACAAGCAAAGGCTAAACTCCACATAGACACCTGTATTGGAAGCAAGACTAGTAGCATCGTGCATGGTTAAGAAAACACCAAGGTCATCTTTGTATATGGCTAAGTTTGGATACAGCGAGATACACCTAGACATGCATGTCCAAAAACGAATTAAACGAATAAATTATATCTTAAATCTTATATGCTCAAAACAAGTAACGGAATACCAGTTGTAGCCGCCTGCAGCAAAAGCTTTAGATTGCAGTACCACGTTCGATTTGGAAACATCCTTGAATGCCCAAGTATCTTTTCGAGGAGTTAGATCTTTGTTTAAGGACAAGGATTCATGGATTCCTTCTTTGTCTGATTTGGATATTGCAAAAGCCTGCAAGACTTGAGCTCCAAAGACACAACGATCATTGACAACTAGACCAGATTTTGAACTGTGGAACTTGTTCAATGCAACCTTTAAACAACATCCATCAAGGGATTTGCTATGGAAATAGTCTTCGCCTACATAAAAAAATGAAGATATATAACATGATAAATAATTCCACCAACAAATCCAGGTAATTATGATCAAATTATTCTGGAACTTAAAATGTTTTGTCACCTTCCTTCTGTATGTGCTCCCCATGAAGTTGATCATTTATGAAGAGTCTGTAGATTGCTTTGATCTCTGAGCCTTTTGAAGCTGCATCATCATTTAAGAGGTAAAGACAAACATATTTCTCACCTTCTTCTTCTAAAACTAATCCCAGTCGCAACTTCCTGCAGTTAATAACACGTTCTTCTCTTAGCTATATATATATCTTTCACAAAGCATTTTCTTATGCCAAATCATTCAAAGATCTTAAATCTAATCGAGTGAACAGAGAAATTCCAATTGTATTGGATAAACGCCTTTTTCTTTTGTTGAAGAACATGTGATTTGTTTTAGAAGAACATCATGTTAACACGCGCACACGCACACAAAATAAATAAAATCAGAATTACCAGTTAAAACCACAGGCTGTGAAACTACTCGAGTAATACGTATCAGCACGTCGATTTGCAATGGCTGAGAAACCATCAATCGTCCACCAAAATGGATATGATCCCTTGCCTGCCTTCTTCTCTCCACCTTGCTTTGAGTCGATGATAACTTTTTTATGAAATGGATTCCGAAAGCAAAATCCTGACATTCTTAATTATACCGTGAATTTGCTCGTTCAACAATCAATTTTAGGTACAGTATACAATGAAGTTGCTAAAGTGGCCAAGATCTCGAAATGATTGTGAAAAGCTCCAAGAAGGTTTGTAAAGGAAATCGGGGGCAGTAGAACAAACACAGGAGAAGAGTCGGCGGATGTGAAACAGAAAAAACAACCAAGATGTTATATAAGGGGATAAATTTCTCGTAAAATTATCCGCTTATCAACTAGATTTTTTTTATCCCTTTTAAATGTTTAATAAAGTAAATGATATACTTTTTTATTTTTTTAATAAAAGTCTCTATAAAAGATATGCATTAATGCTAGAAAATCTCCCCTTTTATCACTAAAAAAAATCATGAAATAGCGATGGAATTTATTTCCGTCGCTAAAATTAGTGACGGAATATTATTTTCCGTCTCTAATTAACGACGGAAATTAATATTTCATCGCTAACTATAGCGACGGAATTAATATTCTGTCGCTAATTATGTTCCGTCGCTAATTAGAGACGGAATTTATTTCTGACGCTAATTAGAGACGAAAATTACTATTCCGTCTCTAATTTTAACGACGGAAATAAATTCGCGACGGAAATTAATATTCAGTCGCTAAAGTCGCGATTTAGCGACATAAAATTTGGTCGCTGACGTCACGTTAGCGACGGAATTATAAATTCCGTCTCTAATTAGCGACGGAATTAAAAACTTCCGTCGCTAACCCCGAAAATTGGATACGTGGAATTCTCCCGTAAATAGCGACGGAACTATGTTATCCCGTCGCTAATTAGCGACGGAATTTTTAATTCTGTCGCTAAATCTGAAAAATGGACACGTGGTTATCTCTTGCAAATAGCGACAGATACTTTTATTCAGTCGCTAAGGATTAAAAAATATCCGTCGCTAATATCGTTTAAGGAAATAAAAAAATCATTTATTAGGGACGGAATTAAAAAATATCCGTCGCTAATAATTTAATTTTTTTTGTTTTTTCATATATATATAATTGATATACTGCGCGCCGGCAAAATACGCGACGCTGCGCGACTTCATCCAGGCCGTTCATCGCGAAAATCCCAGCCGTTCATCGCAGGAATCACTGTAGCTTCTCTGCGTCATCTCCGTTCTCGCCGCTGCCGCTCCTTCGTCCGGCCACCGTCGGGCACCGGACCGGCGGCGATGGACGCGCCACTCGCCGGCGGTCCGGTGGTGACCGGATTCCGGCCGAATCGCGGCCGGAGACCGGCCGCGGTCGACACGCCCGGCGCCGGCGCGTCGACCGCGATCGGTCTCCGGCCGCGATACGGTCGGAATCTGGCCGATTTCCGCCCGACACTTGTTGTTGCCTGCTGTTCTGTTTCCGGCCGGATTCCGGCCGGAATCCGATGCCGGAATGCGCGCCGGCGAACTGGGAATTCAACGGTCCGGGTCTGGTGGCCGGCGGTGATCGGATGGCGGCGCGACGGCGGCGGAAGCGAGCGGAGGTCGGCGGTCGCGCAGGGGTCGCGTAGGGATGTGTCGCGCGGGATATCGATTCTATATATATATATATATATATATAAACAACACAAATGTCCATATATGAAACAACACAAATGTTCATCTAATACAATATCTAACACAACACAAATGTCGAACATCTAATACAACATCTAATACACAAATGTCAAAAAAATCTGATGCAATAACATCAATATATTTGCATACACTGATACTGTCTAAAATGTCAAAATACAATAACATATCAGAACTAAAATGTCAAAATAAAAGATCCTACAAAAATACAGCATTGGTATATCCAACAACAGCAACAGTTGCCAAGGAATGGCCATATGAACTACCATGCCTTTTGCGTGCATATCGTTGCAAAGCCCTTGTTCGTTGAAGAAAAAATTGACAATGAAATCTGCAGCAATACAACGATAAAGAATTTGTTAGTCATTGAAATTGTGGAAGAAAAAAGATAGAAAGCTGATCACAGTTTTAAAAGTGGAATATATAACTAGAGGGGCCGGAAAAGAGTACATAGTATTAGAACTTCCTAAAGCAAAGTGAAACTCATATTTATAACTAAAATTGCATCCTAATTAAACACTAAAAAGTAGCATGCACACACACCAACATGTAGAGCATTAATCAAACTCTTAAAATTAAAAACCAAATACAAGATTATAAATACAAGATTATCACTAGTAGAGCATAGTAGTAGTTAGACAGTGGAAGAGACAAACGTGTGGCAAGACCAACACAAATGTGCAAACCAAAGGCAAACTGAATAAGAATTCGAAATGAAAAGATGATACAAAGAAGATACAGAGGTTTACCCATTTGCATAAGGTTCCCCAAATTGAAACAGGCAGAATGTTATGTGCAATTATCATTACTCTTCATCCATGACTCTTCTATCTGCAAGACGCACTCAACAACAACTAGAGTTCAAATGCATTAGGTTGAATTGACATATTTAGCTTAAAAACAGTTGATATACATTGACCTCATCATCCTAGTAATTAAAAATAAAGACCAATAATGATTTATATTGTTATCATGAATGTCAATATTAATTTAAATTTAACAGATGACACATTTAACATTATGGAAGAGTGTTATGTGTCTATGTATGGAAATATACATGAATGATTTGTTTGAAAATACACAAAAATAGAGATTGAGATGTGTAATTAATTTTGTTGAAGACCCACATCATGTAGCCCATGATTAAACCACATTAGAGCACTTCAAACTGAAGGAAGTAATTTCTGTTTTATTTCCTTTAAACGTAACATTTATATGGTTCAAGAACATCAATAAGAAACGATTTAAGGAACTCGGAAAAAAAGAAACAAAAAAACATCAGACTTAAGATGATAACCAATTCACTGGAAAGAAAGTGTAAGCATTGCTAAAAACAAGCAAGACAGCATACAAAATGCAAATACATAAGAGTTATAAAATTAAAGTCAAACAAGAATAAAAACAAACAAATAGGAAAATGGGAGGCATTACCTTTATGTGTACAACCTCATTATCTTCAATAGCCAAGTAATTTTTTGTGTGTTCTACAATGGCACACAAATCACTAGAGAAAAAAAGTTCTTTGGGCTTCTCATCTTTTGTGAGATCTTTTACATCGTGAAACAACTTTCCTCTAACTTTATTTCGTCAGTCAATTCCTGAAACAAATGCATTTCTATTAACATGAATGTGTTCTAAAATGGAAAAAAAATACGGGGAAAAGTACAGAGCGATAAAATAGTATGAAGGCGACAGCAATGGAGTACTTTGGGCAAGTTGCATTAACATGAAATGAGTCAAATGCTTGTATTGAGAATCACACAAACTGAAGGACCCTCATCATCAATTGAACCCACCATTTCTAGCCATAGGTTCTAGGGGAGTATTCAGGTGACACTACCAGATGCGATATTAATTGCATGAAAAAATTTCATTAGCGACAGAGGGGAACACAAAACTAAATCGCTATTTTAGCAACAGTTTAGCGACGGAATTTATTTTTCGTCGCTAAATTAACAACGGAATATAACATTCTGTCTCTAATCCATCAAGGGATTTGCTATGGAAACAGTCTTCGCCTACATAAAAAATGAAGATAATTATATTACATGATAAATAACTCAACCAACAAGTCCAGGTAAAAGCAACTTCCTATATTATATATGATCAATTATTCTGGAACTTAAAATGTCTCGTCACCTTCCTTCTGTACGTGCTTCCCATGAAAAGATACGAAGAGTTTGTAGATTGCTTTGATATTTGAGCCTTTTGAAGCTGCATCATCATTTGAGAGGTAAAGATCAACATATTGACCATCTTCTTTTAAAATTGTTTCCAGATGCAATTTCCTGCAGAGTTAATAGTTCTTCTCTTAGCTATATATCTTTCACAAAGCATTAATTTTCTAATGCCAAATCTTTCAAAGATCTTAAACCTGATCAAATGAACAGAGAAATTCCAATTGTATTGAATAAAAGCCTTTTTCTCTTGTTGAAGAACATGTGATTTGTTTTAGAAGAACATCATGTCAACACGCGCACACGGACGCAAAATAAATAAATAAATAAATCAGAATTACCAGTTAAAACCACAGGCTGTGAAACTCCTCGAGTAATAAGTATCAGCACGTCGATTAACAATGGTTGAGAAACCATCAATCGTCCACTCGCTTGCCTTCTTCTCTCCACCTTCCATTGAGTTGATAACTTTTTTATGAAATGGATGCCAAAAGCAAAATCCTAACATTCAGAATTATACCGTGGATTTGCTTGTTCAACAATCAATTTTAAGTATAGTATACCATCAAATTAATTGCTAAAGTTGCCAAGCTCTCAAAAGGATTGTGAAAAAGAGAATGCGGGCAGTAGAGCCAATCACAGGAGACAGAGTCGGCGGGGAGGAAGGAGGAGTCGACAGATGTGAAACAATAAATTTCTCCTAAACTTATTCGCTTATCAATATTTTTTTTTATCCCTTTTAAATGTTTAATAAATTAAATCACTTAATGATATACCTTTTAAATTTTTAATAAAAGTCTCTAGAAAAGATATGCATCAATGATAGGAAATCTCCCCCCTTTTATGGGAGCAGCAGTCTGAATGTACTTTTCCCATGTGTATTTACACGGTTAGCCTCGCTTTGATAGATTATTTAATAATCTTGCATTTATATTAGTGAATCTCTTAGATTCATTCAGTATATTTATATAATCCTTCGGAATGGAAGAAAAATGACGGCGGTAATTTTATTTTATTTTTTATTTACTATTCCAACAAACTTTTTAGCTCTCATTATAGTAAAATATTATTTGCTAATATTATATTCGACACCAATATGTTATGAATCTATATTGATTAAATTTAGTTATAATTTTTTGATTTATCTTTTTATTAATGATTGTCGGAGTCACTGTATGGAGCGATGATAAATTTCACGTTTGTTAAAATGATGTGATAGATAGCATGCGTGTAAACACTATTTCACTTTTTTGTTAAAATGATGATCAATATATAGCATACTATGTATGCACCTTTGGTATTTTGAATCATGTGATAATCCCATGCATTTATTAACTTTTGTATTTAAGACGTATTTGAAATATGGACATGAAAAGAGAAATATTTAAAAGTCGCAGCAATGAATTCTTTTAGGAACCACGACAGTTACTTCAACGATGCATGTATCATCAACAAGAAATCCTCTCGTTGGATTTTGTACATCGTTCCAGCTTAAGAACTTGAGCCACCCCTACTCGATCGGGACTCTTTGACGAGAACAAACGTTTCGCTACAAAATAAATAAGAAAACATGATTAAATGATCGTTTCAAGTTGTAGCATATATAGGAATTGAAGGGACTCAATTTATAATTTTTGCTCACCCATAAAAGCCTAACACCCTCAATGTCCTTTTCCCACGTGTATTTGCACGGTTAGCATTGCTCTAATAAAATATTTTCTTGCAGTTATATAAGTGAATCTCTTAGATTCATTCAATATATATAATCCTTCGCAATGGAAGATAAATCACCATGACTGTAATATAAATCTGTTGGCGGTGACAATTTTATTTTATTTTTCATTTATTATTCCAAAAAACTTTTCTTTGTTTTGTTAGCTCTCGCTATAGTGGTATATTATTTGCTAATATTATATTCGACACTAAGATTATGTTGTGAATCTATGATGATTAAACCCAACTAAGCAAAGAAGCATAATTAGAAATATTAAGGTCCCCGGGGCAATAGTGTAACAGTAGGACATCCGGGTTGTGACCTAGGGACCCGCGGTTTGATCCCCAGCTACGGCGTATTTGCAGAAATTTTTCTCCAAATGGAGAACGCAATCAAAGAATGCTGGGCATCTGGATTGGCCGCCATATGCGCTTCCCGATTTACCCTAGTGGTTGGTGGGAAATTTCCGTGGAACCGGACAGGCCACCCCCAGAGATTGAGTCTATGAGACTGACTGAGATTTATCATAATTAGAAATATTTAAGATCGATAGCATACATATTTTAAGGCATCTTTGGTATTTTGAATCATGTGATGATCCCATGCATATTTATCAACTTGTGGTTGTTTTTAAGACATACTTGAAACATGCATGGACATGAAAAGACCAATATCTTATAAGGATAAGTGGCAATGAATTCTTTTGGTTCTTTGTTCAAGCAATGGGGTCTACTTCAAGAACCACAACAGTTGATTCAACGATGCATGTACCGTCAACAAGAAATCCTCTCGTTGGATCTTGTACATCGTTCCAGCTTAAGATCTCGGACCACCCCCAATAGGGACTCTTTGACGAGAACAAACGTTTCGCTACAAAATAAATAAGAAAACATGATAAAAAGATTCAGAGATTAGTTTCACGTTCGATTTGGAAAGATGCTTGATTACCCAAGTACATAACCGAGGAGTTGTGTCTTCATTTAGGGACAAGTATTCAGTAATTCCCTGTTTGTCTAATTTGCATTCAAAAGCCTCCATCAGCTCCAAAAATGCAACAATCGTTGACAAGTAGACCAGATATATTAAACTGTTGAACTTGTTCAATGCAACTTTACAACAAAATCCATCATGGGATTTGCTATGGAAATACTCTTCGCCTACATAAGAAAATAAAAATAAAATGGTAAATAACTCCGCGAAATGGTCAAGGTAAAAGCAATTCCTGTATTATGATCAGTTATTCTAGAACTTAATTAATTTAAATGTCTTGTCACCTTCCTTTTGTATGTGCTCGGCATGTAGTTGATCATACATGAAGAGCTTGTAGATTGCTTTGATCACTGAGCCTTTTGAAACTACATCATCATGTGAGAGGTAAACACCGACGACGTATTTCTCACCGGCCATCTTCTTCAAAAGCTTATTCTAGTCACAATTTGCTGCAAATAATACTTCTTCTCTTAGATATCTTTCATAAAGCTTTCCCTTTAAGTCTTTCGAAGATATTAAACCTCATCGAATGAACTGAGAAATTTCAATTGTATTAAATAATAGACTGAAGAAGAAGTGTTTCTATTAAAACACTACTCAAAACTTATTTACAACAAAAAGTTGAGTTTTACTTGTTGAAGAACATGTTATTTGTTTTTGGACACACACACACAAACAGAATTATCAGGTAATTCCACAGGTCGTGAAACTCCCCGAGTAATGCGTCTCAGAACATTGATTTGCAAATGTTCAGAAACCATCGCGCGATCATCCACCTAAATGGATTTGTTCTCTCGCCTGCCTTCTTCTCTCCACCTTCCTTTGAGTTGATAACATATTTGGGTGAAACCATAACTTTCAGTTCTTGTAATTCTTTCACTGTACTGTTTTTTGAATAATTGGATACCAAAAGCCTTAATTTCTTCTTATATATATTCAGCTAAATTCTATCATTCTTTAATTATACCATGAATTTGCTTGTTCCATCATCAAGGTCAGGTATATTTACTCCATCAGAAAAACTCATTCTTATGGCTAAGGTTAACTAACTCCTTGTCCATGTCCCAAAGCATCAATAACCTTCATTCACCTCCCCAATTAATGACACCTTACCTCCATAATCCATGACTAGGAAAGTTTCTTATTCTGTCAATCACCAGCACTTGATATGCAGAAAGGCGTTTACGATCACTGTTGATAAACGTTCTCCAATCTCCCTTTCTCTACTAGAAGTTGCTTAAATTGCCAAGCTCTCAAAATGATTGTGAAAAGCTCCATGAAAGCTTTGTGGAGGGTTCTAAAAGTCTCTAGAAAAGTTGTCCCTTGATGATCGGAAACCTCCCCCCTTTTTATGGGAGTCAGCACAGTCTCATGTCCTTTTGCCATGTGCTTTTGCTCGGTTAGCCTCGCTCTAATAGATTAGTTTGCATTGACACGGTAATTATATGAGTCTTGCACGTAGAGCTCATTTGGCTATTGACTAGAAATTTTCACCCATTAGATATGCAATTTTAATTATTTGACATTCTTGCATTCATATAACTGAATCTCTTAGATTCAATATATATCATAATATATTCAAGAGCTAAAGGCTTGATCAAGTTATACCAAGACTTAAAGTTACGCGAGCTGTATGTGATGTTTCGATGCATTAATCAAATTGTGGTTGTTATTTCAGACATGCTTAATAAAATGGACTTGCAAAGAAGGAACAAACAAATTAAAATCTTAGGATAAGTCGCAATGATCAAGTTCTTTTGGTTCTTGTTCAAGCAATGGTGTTTACTCCAAGGATCACAACGGATGCTTCAACAATGCATATGTCGTTGCGAAGAAATCCTCTAGATGGATCTTGTACTTCTTTCCAGCTCAAGAACTTGTGCCATCCCCAACTGAAGCACCCTGATGAGAGCACAGTTTTCGCTACAAAATAAATAAGAAAATTAAACACAATCAGATAATTGCTTGATCGAGGTGTAGCGTAAGCAGGTAGCGCAATCAAATTAATATCAAAACCTCTAAACTTCAGGTGCTTGGCATTATCTAGATCCAACAAGCAAAGGCTAAACTCCACATACACACTTGTTTTGGAAGCAAGACTACCAGCATCGTCCATGACCAAGAAAACACCAAGGAAGTCTTTGTATATGGCTAAGTTTGGATAGAGCGAGATACGCCTAGATATGTCAAAAATCAAATCAAACGAAAAGAATAATTATATCTTAAATCTTATATGCTCAAAGCTATGATTCAATTAAAGAACAAGTAACGGAATACCAGTTGTAGCCGCCTGCAGCAAAAGCTTCAGATTGCAGTATCACGTTCGATTTGGAAACATCCTTGAATACCCAAGTATATATTCGAGGAGTTAAGTCTTTGTTTAAGGACAAGGATTCATGGATTCCTTCTTTGTCTGATTTGGATATTGCAAAAGCCTGCAAGACTTGAGCTCCAAAGACACAACGATCATTGACAAGTAGACCAGATTTTGAACTGTCGAACTTGTTCAATGCAACCTTAAAACAACATCCATCAAGGGATTTGCTATGGAAATAGTCTTCTCCTACATAAAACAATGAAGATATATAACATGATAAATAATTCCACCAACAAGTCCAGGTAATTATGATCAAATTAAACTTAAAATGTTTTGTCACCTTCCTTCTGTATGTGCTCCCCACGAAGTTGATCATATATGAAAAGTCTGTAGATTGCTTTGATCTCTGAGCCTTTTGAAGCTGCATCATCATTTAAGAGGTAAAGACCAACATATTTCTCACCATCTTCTTCTAAAACTAATCCCAGTCGCAACTTCCTGCAGTTAATAGTTCTTCTCTTAGCTATATATCTTTCACAAAGCATTTTCTTATGCCAAATCTTTCAAATATCTTAAATCTGATAACAGAGAAATTCCAATTGTATTGAATAAACGCATTTTTCTCTTGTTGAAGAACATGTGATTTGTTTTAGAAAAACATCATGTTAACACATGCACACGCACACAAAATAAATAAAATCAGAATTACCAGTTAAAACCACAGGCTGTGAAACTACTCGAGTAATAGGTATCAGCACGTCGATTTGCAATGGCTGAGAAACCATCAATCGTCCACCAAAATGGATATGATCCCTCCCCTGCCTTCTTCTCTCCACCATCCTTTGAGTCGATAACTTTTTTATGAAATGGATTCCAAAAGCAAAATCGTAACATTCTTAATTATACCGTGAATTTGCTCGTTCAACAATCAATTTTAGGTATAGTATACCATGAAGTTGCTAAAGTGGTCAAGATCTCAAAATGATTGTGAAAAGCTCCAAGAAGGTTTTGTAAAGGAAAACGGGGCAGTAGAACAATCACAGGAGAAGAGTCGGCGGATGTGAAACAGGAAAAACAACCTAGATGTTCTATAAGGGGATAAATTTCTCCTAAAATTATCCGCTTATCAACTAGATTTTTTTTATCCCTTTTAAATGTTTAATAAAGTAAATGATATACCTTTTAATTTTTTAATAAAAGTCAACACTAAGATGTTGTGAATCTATGATGATTAAATCCAACTAAATAGAGAAGCATAATTGGAAATATTAAGGATCATACATATTTTAAGCCACCTTTGGTATTTTGAATCATGTGATGATCCATTGCATTTATTAACTTGTGGTTGTTTTTAAGACATACGTTAAACATGGACATGAAAAGAGAAATATCTTATAAAGATAAGTGGCAATGAATTCTTATAAAGATATCTTCCTTAGAGTTTTCAATGATTTTTTTTTTATAATTTCAAGTACATAAAAATTTATTATTCTCTTTATAATTAAAAAAAACCTCCATATAAATTTCAAATCTCATTATTATTTAATTATGACTTACACAACGCATAAGATTAATTTAGCAAGAAAAAAAATAACTTTGAATTTTCACTATTACTCTTAAATTAAAAATTTTAAATCTCATGTCCACGATGATTCAATTTTTTTTTCAACTTTTTAATTTCACAAATCATTCTAAAAATCTTGCATTGAGATACCCTGATAGAGTAGTTTGCATTTACATGGTAATTATGTGAGCCTTAAATGTAGAGTATATTTGGCAATGCTTTATATGGTGATCAGAAGTTATTCACCAATTAGATATACCATGTTATTAGGCATTCCTGCATTCATATAAGTGATTTAGTCTATTAGATTCAAAATATATAATATAATCCTTCATAATGGATTCATCTGAAGAGGATAAGATTAGGAGACCAAGACTTTAAGTTAATTATGAGAGCTTAAGTCATTGTGTGTTATAATCTTATTTTATAATGTGAGCATGTAAATTGTGATAATGTGGTGATTGTTTAGGTAGTAGATAAACTTCTTAGGGTTTAATTGGTGAAGAATTTTTATGTAATTTGAACACAAGACTCAAATTTTTACAGACTTAAAAAATGTTTATAAATCATCTGAAGAGGTATTACCTAGACAAGAAATTGACTAAGTTGTTGACTGTCCAAAAGAGTCAACAAGTCCTATGATCATGTATTTTAACTTGATAATTACACAATACTTTATAAGGGTAGGGTCACAGAGCCAAAAAAAAAAAAAAGAATTAATAAAGAAACATGAAGCTCTAAAAATATCGAACGTGGGTTCAAAAGATTAAAGTGACATCCTAAGTGTCATTGGGAGATAATGTGGTGCGTGTATTATATTATTTACAAACACAACATTTCACATCAAGATATCGTAAGCCTACGACAATTAAATCTAACTAATTAGAGCAGAAGGCCAAAGTCATAATTAATATTATGGAAACTTTAGTATTTTAAATCACGAGATGTTTCGGTGCAATTAAGAACTTTTTGGTGTTGTTTGAGGTAGTACCCTTGATACATGGACATGCAAAGAACGAACAGACAAACTTAGGATAAGTCGAAATTCTTTTGGCTCTTCTTCAAGCAACGGTGTCCAATCCAAGAATCACAACAGATGCTTCAATGATGCATGTCTCGTTGCTAAGAAATCCTCTAGATGGATCTTGTACATCTTTCCAGCTTAAGAAATTTGGCCATCCCCAACCTGTACTCCCAGATGAGAACAAATTTTTCCCTATAAAAAATAAACGAAAATACAAACAGATGATCGATTGATCATGTTAGTTGCAGCCTAGCAAGGGAGAGCAATCAAATTGTCAAAACCTGTTTCCTCCCCGTGATTTTCATTGTTTTGATCCAACAAGCGAAAGCAAAACTTCACATAGACACTAGTCTTCGAAGCAAGATTAGCCGCATCGTCCAGGTTCAAGAAAACAGCAAGGAAGTCTTTGTATGGGGCTAAATTTGGATAGAGCGAGATACTCCTAGACATATCGAAATCAAAACAGAATATATCTTAAATCTTATATGCTCAAAGCTTACTTAAACAATGATTCAATTTAATGGATACCAGTTGTAGCCGCCTGCAGAAAAAGATAAAGAAATTAGCTTCACGTTCGATGTGGAAACAGATTACCCAAGTATATAAACGAGGAGTTATGTCTTCGTTTAGGGACAAGGATTCGCTAATTCCCTCTTTGTCTAATTTGCATTCAAAAGCCTCCAAAACGTCAGCTCCAAAAATGCAACAATCGTTGACAAGCAGACCAGATTTTAAATTGTTGAACTTGTTCAATGCAACTTTACAACAAAATCCATCATGGAATTTGCTATGGAAATACTCTTCGCCTACATAAACAAATAAAGATAAAATGATAAATAACTCCGCCAAAAAGTCCAGGTAAAAGCAACTCCTGTATTATGATCAGTTAATCTCGAACTTTAAATGTATTGTCACCTTCAGTTTGTATGCGCTCGGCACGTAGTTGATCGTATATGAAGAGCTTGTAGATTGCTTTGATCACTGAGCCTTTTGAAAACTACATAATCATGTGAGAGGTAAACGCCGTATTTCTCACCATCTTCTTCAAAATCTGATTCCAGTCGTAATTTCCTGCAAATAATACTCTTATCTCAGATATCTTTCATAAAGCTTTCCCTTATGCCAAGTCTTTCGAAGATATTAAACCTCATCGAATGAACTGAAAATTTTAAATTGTATTAAATAATAGACAGGAGAAGTGTTTCTGTTATACTCAAAACTTATTACAACAAAAGGTTGAGTTTCACTTCTTGAAGAACATGTTATTTGTTTTTGAACACCAACATGTCAACACACACAAAACAGAATTACCAGGTAAAACCACAAGTCGTGAAACTCCCTGAGTAATGCGTCTCAGAACATTGATTTGCAAATGTTGAAAACCCATCGATCATCCACCTAAATGGATTTGTTCTCTCGCCTGCCTTCTTTCCACCTTCCTTGGGGTTGATAACATATTTGGGTGAAACCATAACTTTCAGTTCTTGTGATTCTTTTACCCTGTTTCTTGAATTCGATATCAAAAATCTTTCTTCTTATATATTCGACTAAATTCTATCATTCTTTAATTATACCATTTACTTCCTGTTGGGACTCTAAAAACCAAAGCATGCTTCGGTCAAAAGTATTCCCTGAGTCCAAGATTACGTTTTGGGAAGAAACAAAAGTTTTTGCTTCAATTAAGTTAAATTCAATTGAATTAAGTATTCCCTAATGGTTAATTAAATGATGTTGGAAATTGTTAAATTAAATTATCTAGAAAAATTGCATCGTTCGCCAGTTCGGTCTTTCAATCGCCATGTGCCTGTGACAGGTTGGGTCAGGTTAGGGTTTAGAGTTGATCATATATGAAGACTTTACATTGCTTTGATCTCTGAGCTTTTTGAAGCTGCATCATCATTCATTCATTTGAGCGGCAAAGACCAACATATTTGTCACCATCTTCTTCTAAACCTAATTCTAGTCGCAACTTCCTGCAGTTAATAGTTCTTCTCTTAGCCATCTTTCACAAAGAATTTTCCTATGCCAAATCTTTCAAACCTCTTAAATCTGATCGAATGAACAAGAAATTTCAATCGTATTGAATATATAAAAGCCTCTTTCTCTTTTGAAGAACATGTGATTTAATTTGTTTTAGAAGAACATCATGTCAACACGCACAAAAAATAAATAAAATCAGAATTACCCGTTAAAATCATAGGCTGTGAAACTCCTCGAGTAATACGTATCAGCACCACGATTTGCAATGGTTGAGAAACCATGAAACATCCACCTAAATGGATATGTTCTCCCGCCTGCCTTCTTCTCTCCACCTTCCTTTGGGTCGATAACATATTTGGGTGACATCATAACTTTCTATTTTCATTATCGCTCTGGTTTCATCTTCTGCAAGGCACTATAGCATAAATCTGTTGTTGGCGGCGGCAGTTTTATTTTATTTTTCATTTATTGTTCCAACAAACTTTTCTTTGTTTTGTTAGCTCTGACCAAGTCATGTCCATTTGTAGGCCAAGGATCGACTTATCAATATGGAGCTTGGTGGGCACAAATCAAGTTGTTCCACTTGGAGTTTAGGAGGAGCTAAGTGGACTTGAAAGTTATTCGGACGAGGAGTTGAAGACTTTTAACTTACGAGAGCTTTAAGTGATTGCATAGTGTGTAATCTTGTTTTTTTTTTTTTTGAGCACGTAGGCAGTTGTAATAATGCGGTTATTGTTTAGGTAGTGAATAAGCTACCTAAGGTTGAATCAGCTAAGCCTTGAATTATAGATTAAATTCCTAAATCATATTTGTCAACCAGCTCAAGTCTCAAACTTATGAATAGGTACAGAATGGTCTGTAAGTAAAAGTGACGGGGAATTATTAGCTAATCGACTAGAGCATGACAATAGACAAAAGAATCACCTTAACAAACATTACATTTGATTAGTCTTTTGATAATCATTGGCTACTTGACTATCCACCGAGTCATTGAAGTTCAATGATCATGTGCTTGTCTAAAAAGTTTTTAACATGATGATTACATACTGCTTTATAAGCATTGACGATAAAGAGTGCAAAGATCACAGCTTTAAAAAATATTGTGGGTGGAATAAATCAATGTAAGACAATATGGTTCGTGCATCATATTATTTGATAACACTGTATTTGCACACTAAGATGTTGAGTCTATGATGATTAAATTTAACTAAGCAGAGATTACATGATTGGAAATATTAACGGTAGCATACATATATTAATGCCCTTTTTCCAGATATATGCTTAATAGATTGACATGAAAAGAGAAATATCTTATAAGTTGCAATGAATTCTTTTGGTTCTTTGTTCAAGCAATGGTGTCTACTCCAAGAACCACGACAGTTGCTTCAACGATGCATGTACCATCAACAAGAAATCCTCTCGTTTGATCTTGTACACCGTTCCAGCTTAAGAACTTGGCCCGTCCCCAAGCGATCCTCTCTGGCGAGAACAACTGCTTCCCTACAAAAATAAATAAGAAAACACAATCAGATGATTGCTTGATCGAGTTGTAGCGTACCAAGGGAGCACAATCAAATTGTCAAAACCTGTACACTTCCAATGCTGGTCATTGTGTTGATCCAACAAGCAAAGGCTATACTCCACATAAACTCTAGTCTTGGGAGCAAGACTAGCAGCATTGTCCAGGTTCAAGAAAATAGCAAGGAAGTCTTTGTATTTGTCTAAGTTTGGATAGAGCGAGATACTCCTAGACATATCGAAATCAAAGGAAACGAATAATTATATCTTAAATCTTATATGCTCAATGTTTACTTATATGATCCAAATAAGAACGAGTAATATACCAGTTGTAGCCGCCTGCAGCAAAAGCTTGAGATTTTAGGACTATGCTCGATTTAGAAACATCCTTGATTTCCCATGTATATATTCGAGGAGTCAGCTTTTTGTTTAGCGACAAGGATTCACTAATTCGTTTTTTGTCTATTTTGAATGCAGAAGCCTCCAAGACATCAACTCCAAAGATGCAACAATCATTGACAAGTAGTCCAGATTTTGGACTGTTGAACTTGTCTAATGCAATCTTACAACAAAATCCATCAAGGGATGTGCTATGGAAATAGTCTTCACCTACATAAACAATGAAGATAACATGATATATAGGAATAGCAATAACTCCACCAACAAATCCAGGTAAAAAAAATATTTATCCTTCCTTTATGAAATATATCAAGATATGTTGCAAAATAGCAAGAAACTCCCAGTATTACGATCAGTTATTGTGGAACTTTAAATGTATTGTCACCTTCCTTTTGTATGTGCTCCCCCTGTATTTGATCATATATGAAGAGCTTATAGGTTGCTTTGATCAGAGAGTTTTTTGAATCTGAATTATCAAGTGAGAGGTAAAGGCCGACATATTTCTCACCACCTTCCTCTAAAACTGATTGCAGTCGCAACTTCCTGCAATTAATACATCTTTTAGCTATCGTTTCATAAGAATTCCGTTATGCCAAGTCTTTCAAAGATCTTTAATCATATCGAATGAACAGAGAAATTTCAAGTGTATTGAATAAAAACCTGGAGTAATGTTTGTCTGGTAAAAAAACTACTTAAAACTTAAGTACTACAAAAACTTAATTTTCACTTGTTAAAGAACATCATGGATTTGTTTTTGAACAACATGTCAACACACACAAAAAATCAGAATTACCAGGTAATACCACAGGCTGTAAAACTCCCCGAGTAATATGATGCAACACCTCGATTTGCAATTGTTGAGAAACCATCAATCATCCAACTAAATGGATCTGTTCTCTCGCCTGCCTTTTTCCCTCCACCATCCTTGATAAAGTATTTGGGTAAAACCATTACTTCCTGTTTTTGTAATTCTTTCACTGTGTTTTTTGAATTGGATACCAAAAGCCTTTCTTCTTATATATATTCAGCTAAATTCTATCATTCTTTAATTATACCATGAATTTGCTTGTTCCATCATCAAGGTTAGGTATATTTACTCCATCAGAAAAACTCATTCTTGTGGCTAAGGTTAATTAACTCCTTGTCCAATCTCCGTCTCTACTAGAAGTTGCTTAAATTGCCAAGCTCTCAAAATGATTGTGAAAAGCTCCATGAAAGCTTTGTGGAGGGGTCTAAAAGTCTCTAGAAAAGTTGTCCCTTGATGATCGGAAACCTTCCTTTTTATGGGAGTCAGCACACTCTCATGTCCTTTTGCCATTTGCTTTTGCTCGGTTAGCCTCGCTCTAATAGATTAGTTAGCCTCGCCATAATCATACCATTTACTTCCTGTTGGGACTCTAAAAACCAAAGCATGCTTTGGCCAAAAGTATTCCGAGTCCAAGATTATGCTTTGGAAAGAAACAAAAGTTTTTGCTTCAATTAAGTTAAATTTGATTGAATTAAGTATTCCCTAATGGTTAATTAAATTATGTTGGAAATTGCTAAATTAAATTATCTAGAAAAATTGCATCGCCATGTGCCTGTGACAGGTTGGGTCAGGTTAGGCCCAACTCACTAAAAAGAGGTCAACTAAATCCAAACCAATTGCCCAAATCAGCCCATTTAGACACTTTAGTCATATACAATGATTGTAGATAATCAACCCATTTAGACGCTTTAGTCATATACTACGATTCTAGATAATCATATGCTATAATTTATATATTCATATACTACATTTTTTTAGTTTTTAAATTTAGACGCTATCATAATTCCACATATAATTGCTACATTCAAATCACTTGATAAAATCGTCAAACTTAATACATAACCATCAGTCTTTATCTATGTCATCTACTGTAATTCAGTGAATTGATATAATGTAAATTTTAATTAACATGATAATTAACTCCACCAACAAGTCCGGGTAAAAGTAACTTCCAGTATTATGATCAATTATTCTGGAACTTCAAATGTTTTGTCACCTTCCGTTTGTACGTGCTCCGCATGTAGTTGATCATATATGAAGACTTGTACATTGCTTTGATCTCTGAGCTTTTTGAAGCTGCATCATCATTTGAGAGGTAAAGATCCACATATTTCTCACTAACTATCTTCTTCTAAAACTGATTCTAGTCGCAACTTCCTGCAGTTAATAGTTCTTCTCTTAGCTATATATATATCTTTCACAAAAAATTTTCTTATGTCAAATCTTTCAAACATCTTAAATAAATAAACAGCGCACGAAATAAATAAAATCAGAATTATTTATTTTAAAGAACATGTGATTTGTTTTAGAAGAACATCATGTCAACAGCGCACAAAATAAATAAAATCAGAATTATCAGTTAAAACCACTGGCTGTGAAACTCCTCGAGTAATACGTATCAACACCTCGATTTGCAATGGCGGAGAAACCATCAAACATCCACCTAAATGGATCTGTTCTCCCGCCTGCCTTCCTCTCTCTCCACCTTCCTTTGGGTCGATAACATATTTGGGTGGCCCCCGGGGCATAGGTGAGTTGGTTACGACGCAGCAGACTTGCAGAAGAGAGCAAGGGTTCGAATCCTGGCGAAGCCAGGCAATACCCTCCTGCGTCGTAACCAACTGCACTTTCTCGATTTACCTTCTCACAGATGGTCGTGGGGCCGACCGTATAGGGCCGCTAAGGTGGCGGATCCACCTTTTTGCAGAAGATAACATATTTGGGTGACATCATAACTTTCTGTTTTCATTATCGCTTTGGTTTCATCTTCTGGAAGGCACTATATATAGCATAAATCTGTCACCGGCGGAAGTTTTATTTTATTTTTCATTTATTATTCCAACAAACTTTTCTTTGTTTTGTTAGCTCTGACCGAGTCATGTCCATTTGTGGGCCAAGGATCGACTTATTAATATGGAGCTTGGTGGGCCCAAATCAAGTTGTTTCACTTGGAGTTTAGGAGGAGCTAAGTGGACTTGAAAGTTATTCGGAGGAGGAGTTGAAGACTTTTAACTTATGAGAGCTTTAAGTGATTGCATAGTGTGTAATCTTGTTTTTTTTTTGTTTGTTTTTGAGCATGTAGACAGTACTTTATAATAATGTGGTTATTGTTTAGTTAGTGAATAAGGTACCCAAGGTTGAATCAGCTAAGCCTTGAATTATAGGATAAATTCCTAAATCATATTTGTCAACCAGCTCAAGTAACAAACTTATGAATAGATACAGAATGGTCTGGAAGTCAAGTGACGGGGAATTAATAGCTAATCGAATAGAGCATGACGATAGACAAAAGAATCACCATAACAAACATTACATTTGATTAGTCTTTTGACAATCATTGGCTACTTAACTATCCACCGAGTCATTGAAGTTCAATGATCATGTGCTTGTCTAAAAAATTTTTAACTTGATAATTACATACTACTTTATAAGCATTGACGATAGAGAGTGCAAAGATCACAGTTTTAAAAAATATTGTGGGTAGAATAAATAAAACAATATATATGGTTCGTGCATTAGATTATTTGATACTGTATTTGCACACTAAGATGTTGAGTCTATATATGATGATTAAATTTAACTAAGCAGAGATTACATAATTGGAAATATTAGCGGTCGCATACATATATTAATGGCCTTTTTTCAGATATGCTTAATACATGGACATGAAAAGAGAAATATCTTATAAGTTGCAATGAATTCTTTTGGTTCTTTGTTCAAGCAATGGTGTCTACTCCAAGAACCACGACGGTTGCTTCAACAATGCATGTATCATTGAGAAGAAATCCTCTCGATGGATCTTGTACATAGTTCCAGCTTAAGAACTTGGACCGTCTCCGGGGACTCTTTGCCGAGAACAAAATTTATCTACAAAATATATAAGAAAACATGATCAGATGATCATTTCAAGTTGTAGATTACGAAGGGAGCGAAATCAAAAAAACCTGTCCACTCCCAATTCTGGTCATTGTGTTGATCCAACAAGCAAAGGCTATACTCCACATAGACACTAGTCTTGGGAGCAAGACTTGCAGCATCGTCCAGGTCCAAGACAACAACAAGAAGGTTTTTGTTTGTGCCTAACTTTGGATAGAGCCAGATAGTCCTAGCCATATCAAAATAAAAAGAAACGAATAATTATATATTAAATCTTATATGCTCAATTAATGTTTACTTATAAGATCCAAATAAGAACGAGTAAAAGAATACCAGTTGTAGCCGCCAGCATCAAAAGTTTCAGAGTATAGTACTATCTGATTCAATTTGGAAACATCCTTGATTTCCCAAGTATATGTTCGAGGAGTCAGGTCTTTGTTTAGGGACAAGGATTCACTGATTCGTTTTTTGTCTAATTTGAATGCAGAAGCCTCCAAGACATCAACTCCAAAGATGCAACAATCATTGACCAGAAGTCCAGATTTTGGACTGTTGAACTTGTCTAATGCAATCTTACAACAACATCCATCAAGGGATGTGCTATGGAAATAGTCTTCGCCTACATAAACAATGAAGATAACATGATATATAGGAATAGCAATAACTCCACCAACAAATCCAGGTAAAAAAAATATTTATCCTTCCTTTATGAAATATATCAAGATATGTTGCAAAATAGCAAGAAACTCCCAATATTACGATCAGTTATTGTGGAACTTTAAATGTATTGTCACCTTCCTTTTGTATGTGCTCCCCCTGTATTTGATCATATATGAAGAGCTTATAGGTTTCTTTGATCAGAGAGTTTTTTGAATCTGAATTATCAAGTGAGAGGTAAAGGCCGACATATTTCTCACTACCTTCCTCTAAAACTGATTGCAGTTGCAACTTCCTGCAATTAATACATCTTTTAGCTATCATTTCATAAGAATTCCGTTATGCCAAGTCTTTCAAAGATCTTTAATCTTATCAAATGAATAGAGAAATTTCTTCAAGTGTATTGAATAAAAACCTGGAGTAATGTTTGTCTGGTAAAAAAACTACTTAAAACTTAAGTACTACAAAAGCTTAATTTTCACTTGTTAAAGAACATCATGGATTTGTTTTTGAACAACATGTCAACACACACAAAAAATCAGAATTACCAGGTAATACCACAGGCTGTGAAACTCCCCGAGTAATATGACGCAGCACCTCGATTTGCAATTGTAGAGAAACCATCAATCATCCAACTAAATGGATCTGTTCTCTCGCTTGCCTTTTTCCCTCCACCATCCTTGATTAAGTATTTGGGTAAAACCATTACTTCCTG
The DNA here is from genome assembly GCF_044706935.1 of Curcuma longa. Lineage (NCBI taxonomy): Eukaryota > Viridiplantae > Streptophyta > Magnoliopsida > Zingiberales > Zingiberaceae > Curcuma > Curcuma longa. The sequence goes on from NC_133863.1 coordinate 8,839,251, forward strand.
TTCTTGTAATTCTTTCACTATGTTTTTTGAATTGGATATATACTAAAAGCCTTTCTTCTTAATTATATATATTCAGCTAAATTTTATCATTCTTTAATTATACCATGAATTTGCTTGTTCCATCATCAAGGTTAGGTATATTTACTCCATCAGAAAAACTCATTCTTATAGCTTGTCCATGTCTCAAAGAATCAACAATCTTCATTCACCTCCCCAATTAATAATACCTTACCTCCATAATCCATTACTAGGAAAGTGTCTTATTCTGTCAATCACAAGCACTTGATATGCAGAAAGGTGCTTACGATCACTGTTGATAAAAGTTCTCCAATCTCCCTTTCTCTACTAGAAGGTGCTTAAATTGCCAAGCTCTCAAAATGATTGTGAAAAGCTCCATGAAGGCTTTGTGGAGGGGTCAAAAAGTCTCTAGAAAAGTTGTCCCTTGATCGGAAACCTCCCTTTTTATGGGAGTCAGCACACGATCTCATGTCCTTTTGCCATTTTCTTTTGCTCGGTTAGCCTCGATCGCTCTAATAGATTAGTTTGCATTGACAAAGTAATTATATGAGTCTTACACGTAGAGCTAATTTGGCAATGCTTGCGTGACTATAAATTTTCACCCATAAGATATGCAATTTTATTTGAGATTCTTGCATTCATATAAGTGAATCTCTTCGAATCATTATATAGCATAATATATTCAAGAGCTAGGAGGATACCAAGACTTCAAGTTCGCGAGATTTACGTGATGTTTCGATGCATTAGAAGTTCCCCCATGCTCCAATAGAAGTTGCTAAAGTTGAGAATCTCTAAAGTGATTATAAAATTAAAAGCTCCATGAAGGCTTTGTGGATGGCTTGATAAAACTCTAGAAAAGATGTCCCTTAATAAATTGGTAACCTCCCTTTTTTATAGGCATATAAAAGTCAGCCGAAGAGTATCATTGGATTTGATCACCTCGATCGCCGATGAATTGACAGGTGAAAGAAACACAGGATACGGTCAAGCAAAGAACGAATAGACAAATATCTCGTTGGTTCCTGTTCAAGCAACGGTGTTTACTGCACGAACAACAATGGATGCTTCAACGATGCATGCCTCGTTGTGAAGAAATCCTCTCGATGGATCTTTTACATCTCCCAGGTTAAGAATTTTTGGCATCCCCAACTGGTTCTGGAAGATAAGAACAAACCTGTCCATGTAAAAAAAGAAAACATAATCAGATGATTGCTTCAAGTTGTAGCATAGGCAGGGAGCGCAATCAATTTAATGCCCGAACCTTTACGCCTCCAATGCTTGACATTGTGTTGATCCAACAAGCAAAAGCTAAAATCGACATTGACACTAGTCCGGGAAGCAAGATTAGCAGCATTGTCCATGATCAAGAGAACAGCAAGGAAGTCTTTGTCTGTAGCTACGTTTGAATAGAGCCAGATACACCTAGATATGTCGAAAATCAAACGGAACGAATAACTATTATGTCTTAACTCTTTACGCTCAAAGTTTACTTAAACCATGATCCAGTTAAGAACATGTAATGGAATACCAATTGTGGCTTCCTGCAGCAAAGGTTTCAGAAATTAGTTTGCCCTTCGATTTGGAAACATCCTTAATTACCCAAGTATATATTCGAGGAGTTAGGTCTTTCTTTAGGTACAAGGATTCATGGATTAATCCATCTTTGTCTAATTTGCAAGCCTCCAAGACATCAGCTCCAAAGATGCAACAATCGTAGACAAGTAGTCCAGACTTTGAACTGTTGATCTTGTTTAATGCAGTCTTACAACAAAATCCATCATGGGAATTGCTATGGAAATAGTCTTCGCCTACATAAACAACAAACAATGAAGATATATAACATGATAAATAACTCCAGCAACTCTAGATATAAATAAATTCACCAATTCTGTAAACAGTCAACATTAAAATATCTATATATCCTTCCTGAAATATAACAATATATGTTGCAAAATAGCAAGTAACTCTGTATTAGATGTACCGTTACGTCCTTTTGTATGTGCTCCGCATGTAGTTGATCATATATGAAGAGCTTGTAGATTGCTTTGATCACTGAATTTTTTGAAGCAGCATCATCTGACATACATATCTCTTACCATCTTCTTCAAAAACTAACTCCAGTCGCAACTTCCTGCAGTTAATAGTTCTTCTCTTAGCTAGTAAAGTATTTTCTTATGCCAAGTCGTTAGAAGATCTTAAATGTTATCGAACAAATGGAGAGTATTGAATAAAAGCCTGGATTAGTGTTTGTCTGGTAGAACTCAAGTCGAAAATTTATGTACTACAACAAAAGCTTGAGTTTCACTTGTTGAAGAACATTTTAATTACCAAGTAAAACCACAGGCTGTAAACTTCCCTGAGTAACATGACGAAGAACCTTGATTTGCAATGGTTGAGAAACCATCGATCATCCACCTAAATGGCTTTGTTCTCTCGCCTGCCTTCTTCTGTCCACCTTCATTTGGGTTGATAACATATTTGGGCGAAACCATAACTTTCAGTTCTCGTAATTCTTTATCTGTGTTTTTTGAATTGGATACCAAAAGCCTTTCTTCTTATATATATTCAGTTAAATTCTATCGTTCTTTAATTATACCATTAACTTCCTGTTGGAACTCTAAAAACCAAAGCATGCTTTGGTCAAAGTGTTCCTAATTAACTCCAAGATTATGTTTTCGGAAGAAACAAAAGATCTTGATTCAATTAAGTTAAATTTGACTGAATTAAGTCATTACGTGTTTAATTAAATTATCTTGGGAATTGATAGATTAAATTGCCTAGAAAAATTGCTTTGATTTCTATGCCATTAATTAACGAGCTTGGGGCAGTTTGATCTTTCAAATTCCCATGTGCCTGTGACAGGTTGAGTCAGGTTAGGCCCAGCAGGCTAGAAATGTTGTCAACTAAGTCCACACAAAGCCAATCTAGATTCACCCATTTTGACTTAAATACTTACAATTCTATATAATATGTTATAATTTTATATATTCATATAATACATTTTTTTACGTTTTAAATTTATATACTATCACAATTCCACATATAATTTCTACATTCAAAACACTATAAAATCATCAATTTTAAATACGTGTAACAATGACACATAATCGTCAGCCTGTATATGATTACATTCAATAAATTAATATATTGGGAATTTTAATTAATTTTGACAAAATTGTGATGTAGGATCTACATTCAATATCGAAGGAACAAACAAAATCTTAGGACAAGTCGCAATGAGTTCTTTTGGTTCTTGTTAAAGCAGTGGTGTTTACTCCAAGAACCACGACAGTTGCTTCAACGATGCATATATCGTTGCGAAGAAATCCTCTAGATGGATCTTGTACTTCTTTCCAGCTTAAGAACTTGGGGTATCCCCAAGTGAAGCTCCCTGATGAGAACAAAGTTTTTGCTACAAAATAAATAAGAAAATTAAACACAATCAGATAATTGCCTGATCGAGGTGTAGCGTAGCGTAGGCAGGAAGCGCAGTCAAATTAATGTCAAAACCTGTAAGCTTCCGGTGCTTGGCATTATCTAGATCCAACAAGCAAAGGCTATACTCCACATACACACTTGTTTTGGAAGCAAGACTACCAGCATCGTCCATGACCAAGAAAACACCAAGGAAGTCTTTGTATATGGCTAAGTTTGGATAGAGCGAGATACGCCTAGATATGTCAAAAATCAAATCAAACGAAAAGAATAATTATATCTTAAATCTTATATGCTCAAAGCTATATATGATTCAATTAAAGAACAAGTAATGGAATACCAGTTGTAGCCGCCTGCAGCAAAAGCTTCAGATTTCAGTACCACGTTCGATTTGGAAACATCCTTGAATACCCAAGTATATATTCGAGGAGTTAAGTCTTTGTTTAAGGACAAGGATTCATGGATTCCTTCTTTGTCTGATTTGGATATTGCAAAAGCATGCAAGACTTGAGCTCCAAAGACACAACGATCATTGACAAGTAGACCAGATTTTGAACTGTCGAACTTGTTCAATGCAACCTTAAAACAACATCCATCAAGGGATTTGCTATGGAAATAGTCTTCTCCTACATAAAACAATGAAGATATATAACATGATAAATAATTCCACCAACAAGTCCAGGTAATTATGATCAAATTATTCTGGAACTTAAAATGTGTTGTCACCTTCCTTCTGTATGTTCTCCCCATGAAGTCGATCATATATGAAGAGTTTATAGATTGCTTTGATCTCTGAGTCTTTTGAAGCTGCATCATCATTTGAGAGGCAAAGACGAACATATTTCTCACCATCTTTTTCTAAAACTAATCCCAGTCGCAACTTCCTGCAGTTAATAGTTCTTCTCTTAGCTATTTATCTTTCATAAAGCTTTTTCTTATGCCAAATCTTTCAAAGATCTTAAATCTGATTTGTTGAAGAACATGTGATTTGTTTTAGAAGAACATCATGTCAATACGCGCACACGCACACAAAATAAATAAAATCAGAATTACCAGTTAAAACCACATGCTGTGAAACTCCTCGAGTAATACGTATCAGCACCTCGATTTACAATGGTTGAGAAACCATCAATCGTCCACCAAAATGGATATGATCTCCTGCTTGCCTTCTTCTCTCCACCTTCCTGTGAATCGATAACTTTTTTATGAAATGGATGCCAAAAGCAAAATCCTAACATTCTTAATTATACCGTGATCAATTTTAGGTATAGTATACCATGAAATTGCTCCAAAATGATTGTGAAAAGCTCCAAGAAGGTTTTGTAAAGGAGAACGGGGCAGTAGAACAATACCAGGAGAAGAGTCGGCGGGGAGGAAGAGGAGTCGGCGGATGTGAAACAGGAAAACAACCTAGGGGTTATATAAGCGGATAAACCCTAAATTTTATATTTTTTTATCCCTTTTAAATGTTTAATAAATTAAATCACTTAATGATAAACCTTTTAAATTTTTAATAAAAGTCTCTAGCAAAGAGATGGGAAATGAATCTCTCCTTTTGTGGAAGCCAATAGGGCTGAGTATTCGAATTAATTAAAAATTGATTAAACTGAATTTTTTTGAACCAACTAAATCAACCTAATTTTTCAATAAAAATTGAATAAATCAAACCGATATTTTATCGGTTAATTTAATTTTCGACCGAATTAACCGAACAAACTGAATTTTTTAAATACAACAAAGGATTTCTAAATTTATAAAGGGCAATCCAGTGCACAAAGCTCCCGCCATGCGAGGTTCGGGGAAAGGATCCATTGTACACAGCCTTACTTTGCCTTTGGTAAGAGACTGTTTCAGGATTTAAACCCGTGACCTCTAGGTCACATGACAGCAACCTTAACGTTGTGCCAAGCCTCCCCTTCTTCTAAATTTATTTATTTAAAAATTATTTTTCAATTTGATTAATTCGGTTTAACCGAATACAAAATTTTAAAATCAAAATCGAACCAAATTAACCAAATTAATCAATTTTTTTTTTAAAAATAACCGAAATTCTGAAATAACCGAACTGAATTTTTTAATTCAGTCGGTTCAATCGATTTATTCGATTTAACTAAATTTTTGCTTACCCTTAGAAGCCAACACCCTCAATGTCCTTTTCCTACGTGTATTTGCATGGTTAGCATTGCTCTAATAGATTATTTTCTTGCAGTTATATAAGTGAATCTTTTAGATTCATTCAGTATATATAATCCTTCACAATGAAAGATAAATCATCATGACTGTAATAAAAATCTGTTGGCGGGGACAATTTTATTTTATTTTTCATTTATTATTCCAACAAACTTTTCTTTGTTTCATTAGCTCTCGCTATAGTGGTATATTATTTGCTAATATTATATTCGACACTAAGATGATGTTGTGAATCTATGATTATAAACCCAACTAAGCAAAGAAGCATAATTGGAAAATTGCCCTTAGAGGCTTCCTCACATGGTTAGCACAGGTCAGTTGATTACAATGAGGTCTTGGATTCGAACCCTCCCCTGCGCTAGTCATGATGAGAAGAAGGCCAAAATGGTCATCCGTGATTTATCCCCTACACTTGTGGGACCAGGACCAGGGGACCGCTAAAGTGGTGGATCCACCTTTTGATTACAATAATTGGAAATATTAAAGATCGATAGCATACATATTTTAAGACACCTTTGGTATTTTGAATCATGTGACGATGATCCATTGCATTTATTAACTTGTGGTTGTTTTTAAGACATACGTTAAACATGGACATGAAAAGAGAAATATCTTATAAAGATAAGTCACAATGAATTCTTATAAAGATATCTTCCTTAGAGTTTTCAATGATTTTTTTTTATAATTTCAAATACATAAAAATTTATTATTCTCTTTATAATTAAAAAAACCTCCATATAAATTTCAAATCTCATTAGTATTTAATTATCACTCACACCACCAATATGATATTAATTTCGAAAGAAAAATAACTTTGAATTTTCACTATTACTCTTAAATTAAAATTTTCAAATCTCATGTCTACGATGATTCAAATTTTTATACAACTTTTTAATTTCGCTAATCATTCTAAAAATCTTGCATGGAGATAGCCTGATAGAGTAGTTTGCATTTACACGGTAATTATGTGAGCCTTAAATGTAGAGTACATTTCGCAATGCTTTAATGATCAGAAGTTTTCACCAATTAGATATACCATTTTATTTGACATTAATTCTTGCATTCATATAATTGAATCTCTTAGATTCAATCTATATAATCCTTCCTAATGGATTCATCTGAAGAGGTTAAGATTAGGAGATCAAGACTTTAAGTTAGTTAATTATGAGAGCTTTAAGTTATTGTGTGTTATAATCTTATTTTATAATTTAAGCATGTAAATTGTAATAATGTGGCGATTCTTTAGGTAGTAGATACACTATTTAGGATTTAATTGGTGAAGAATTTTTAATTTGTAGACCCACTCAAGCCTCAAATTTTTACAATCTTAAAAATGCTTATAAATCATCTGATGAGGAATTACCTAGTAATGCATGATCTACTAGACGACTAAGTAGTTGACTGTCCAAAAGAGTCAACAAGTCCTATGATCATGTATTTTAACTTGATGATTACACGATACTTTATAAGGGTATATTATCACAGAGCCAAATAAAGAATCATGAAGCTCTAAAATATCGTACGTGGGTTCAAAAGATTAAAGTGACATCCTAAGGGCGCGTTTGGTTGGAGGTAATCGCCGATTACCTGGTTATCCATCCGACGGTAATCGGCGATTACCTTGTTTGGTTTAGATAATCAATGATTCCCAGGTAATATTTTATGCCTGACACATCAGCATACGTCAGCAAAAAAGTAATGCAACTCGGAATCAGATAACCAAGAGAAACGTAGGTTTTTCTTGATTACGGGGTTAAGGCCTTCCTTAATCGATCAGACGATCGATTAAGACTTTTTATAATCGACCACGTGATCGATTAAATGTCGTAAACTGTTTCTCAAAAACCCTATAATCGATCAAGTGATCGATTATAGCCTTCCTTAATCGATCACTTGATCGATTAAGACTCTTTTTCTCAAAACCTTGTAATCGATCAAGTGATCGATTACACATGTTCATAATCGATCACTTGATCGATTATTATGGGTTAAACCAACCAAACAAGGTTATGTTTCATTCCCTATGACCAAGGTTATATGATTACTTGGTAATCACATAACCAAGGTAATCACAGATGATCCCCAACCAAACGCACCCTAAGTGTCATTGGGAGATAATGTGGTGCGTGTATTATATTATTTACAAACACAACATTTCACATCAAAATATCGTAAGCCTACGACGATTAAATCTAACTAATTAGAGCAGAAGGCCAAAGTCATAATTAATATTATGGAAACTTTAGTATTTTAAATCACGAGATGTTTCGGTGCAATTAAGAACTTTTTGGTGTAGTTTGAGGCAGTACCCTTGATACATGGACATGCAAAGAACGAACAGACAAACTTAGGATAAGTCGAAATTCTTTTGGCTCTTCTTCAAGCAACGGTGTCCAATCCAAGAATCACAACAAATGCTTCAATGATGCATGTCTCGTTGCTAAGAAATCCTCTAGATGGATCTTGTACATCTTTCCAGCTTAATAATTTTGCCCATCCCCAACCTCTACTCCTAGATGAGAACAAATTTTTCGCTACAAAAAAAAAAGAAAAGACAAACAGATGATTTATTTATCAAGTTGTAGTCTATCAAGGGAGAACAATCAAATTGTCAAAACCTGTATTCTTCCAGTGCTTTTCATTGTGTTGATCCAACAAGCGAAAGCCAAACTTCACATAGACTCTAGTCTTTGAAGCAAGATTAGCCGCATTGTCCAGGTTCAAGAAAACACCAAGGAAGTCTTTGTTTGGGGCTATGGATGGATTGAGCGAGATACTCCTAGACATATCGAAATCAACCAAAACGAATAATCACATCTTAAATCTTATATGCTAAAAGCTTACTTAAACAATGATCCAATTAAGAACGAGTAATGGAATACCAGTTGTAGCCGCCTGCAGAAAAAGTTTCAGAGTTTAGTACCATGCTCGATTTGGAAACATCCTTGACTACCCAAGTATATAAACGAGGAGTCATGTCTTTCTTTAGGGATAAGGATTCAGTAATTCCCTCTTTGTCTAATTTGCATTCGAAAGCCTCCAAAACGTCAGCCCCAAAAATGCAACAATCGTTGACGAGTAGACCAGATTTTAAACTGTTGAACTTGTTCAATGCAACTTTACAACAAAATCCATAAGGGATTTGCTATGGAAATACTCTTCGCCTACATAAAAAAATGAAAATAAAATGATAAATAACTCCGCAAACTAGTCCAGGTAAAAGCATCATATCTCCTGTATTATGATCAGTTATTCTATTACTTAAAATGTATTGTCACCTTCCGTTTGAATGTGCTCGGCACGTAGTTGATCATATATGAAGAGCTTGTAGATTTCTTTGATCACTGAGCCTTAATTTTGAAACTACATCATTATGTGAGAGGTAGACACCGACGTATTTCTCACCATCTTCTTCAAAAGCTGATTCCAGTCGCAATTTCCTGCAAATAATACTTCTTCTCTTAGATATCTTTCATAAAGCATTCCCTTATGCCAAGTCTTTCAAAGATATTAAATCTCATCGAATGAACTGAGAAATTTCAATTGTATTGAATAATAGACTGAAGAAGTGTTTATGTTAAAATACTACTCAAAACTTATTTACTACAAAAGGCTGAGTTTTATTTGTTGAAAATCATGTTATTTGTTTTTGAACAACATATGAACACACACAAAAAAAAACAGAATTACCAGGTAAAACCACAGGTCGTGAAACTCCCCGAGTAATGCGTCTCACATTGATTTGCAAATGTTGAGAATCCATCGATCGTCCACCTAAATGGATCTGTTCTCTCGCCTGCCTTCTTCTTTCCACCTTCCTTTGGGTTGATAACATACATGGGTGAAACCATTACTTCCCAGTTCGTGTAATTCTTTCAGTCTTTTTTTTTTTAATTGGATACCAAAAGCCTTTCTTATATATATTCAGCTAAATTCTATCATTCTTTAATTATACCATGAATTTGCTTGTTCCATCATCAAGGTTAGGTATATTTACTCCATCAGAAAAACTCATTCTTATGACTAAGGTTAACTAACTCCTTGTCCATGTCTCAAAGCAACAATAATCTTCATTCACCTCCCCAATTACGGCTTGTTTGGGAGGAAGTGAGGGAAGGGGAAGGAAAGATAAATAAGGGGAAGGGAATTTGTAATCTTGTTTGTAAAGAAGTGAGGGAAGGGGAGAGAAGGGAAAGGAAGGGTAAGTTTTTCCCTTGCATGTCCATAAATAGATATAATTCCTTATACTCCGATTTGAGATGTAAGGAAGGGGAAGGAAATGTTCAAACATATTTATTCTAATTTTACCCTTATATTAAAATATTAATTATTAAAATAACTTATCTATTAGATTTTTTCACTGTTGCTCGCTCCTCGTCACATAACCCAATCGTCACAGGATACTCGCACTCCTCGATGTCGACCTTCGTCGTAAATTTTTACATCAGTAAATTTTTATAAAAATATATATATAATTATTTATTTATCTTTTATCGTATCAAAGTGTATTTCATATATTTTTTATATATCTACTTATTATTTTTTAAATTATTTATTTATTTAAATTATAAATATTAATTTTTTGTTAATCTTATGAGCTATATATATTTTTTCACATATAGATTTATTTTAAAAAATAAATATATTTTTGTAATTTTATATATTTAGTTTATAATTTCGATTAACGAACTCTGAACGAATAGTTATAAGGCATTAGATAAAATAAAATACTTAACGAACAATTATTTATAAATTATTGTAAATTATAAAGATATTTTTATAATTTTATATATTTAACCTTCATTTCTTTCCTTTTCCTCCCAAACAAGGTAGCACATATTACGTTAATGAACTTTCCCTTCCTCCCAAACAAGAAAAATATAAATACTTCTCTTTCCCTTTCTTCTCCTTCCTTCCCCTTCTGTTAATAAACCTTCCCTCACCCCATCCAAACAGAGTGTTAATGATACCTTACCTCCATAATCCATTACTAGGAAAGTGTCTATTCTGTCAATCACAAACACTTGATATGCAGAAAGGTGCTTACGATCACTGTTGATACCTCAAAATGATTGTGAAAAGCTCCATGAAGGCTTTGTGCAGGGGTCTACAAGTCTCTAGAAAAGTTGTCCCTTGATCGGAAACCTCCCTTTTTATGGGAGTCAACACACGATCTTATGTCCTTTTCCCATTTGCTTTTGCTCGGTTAGCCTCGCTCTAATAGATTAGTTTGAATTGACAAAGTAATTATATGAGTCTTACACGTAGAGCTCATTTGGCAATGCTTACGTGACTATAATTTTTCACCCATTAGATATACAATTTTATTTGACATTCTTGCATTCAATATAAGTAAATCTCTTCGAGTCAATATATATCATAATATATTCAAGAGCTAGGAGGATACCAAGACTTAAAGTTCGCGAGCTTTATGCGATGTTTCGATGCATTAGAAATTCTCCCTTGCTCCAATAGAAGTTGCTAAAGTTGCCAAGCTCTTAAAGCGATTATGAAAAGCTCCATGAAGGCTTGATAAAACTCTAGAAAAGATGTCCCTTAATAAATTGGCAACCTCCCTTTTTATAGGCATATAAAAGTCAGCCGAAGAGTATCATTGGATTTGATCACCTCGATCGCCGATGAATTGACAGGTTAAAGAAACACAGGATACGGTCAAGCAAAGAACGAATAGACAAATATCTCGTTGGTTCCTGTTCAAGCAAAGGTGTTTACTGCACGAACAACAATGTATGCTTCAACGATGCATGTCTCGTTAAGAAGAAATCCTCTCGATGGATCTTTTACATCTTCCCAGCTTAAGAATTTTTGAAATCCCCAACTGGTAGTGCAAGATGAGAACAAACCTGTCCCTATAAAAAAGGAAAACATAATCAGATGATTGCTTCAAGTTGTAGCATAGGCAGGGAGCGCAATCAAATTAATGTCGGAACCTTTACGCGTCCAATGCTTGCCATTGTGTTGATCCAACAAGCAAAAGCTATAATCCACATTGACACTAGTCCGGGAAGCAAGATTAGCACCATTGTCCATGATCAAGAGAACAGCAAGGAAGTCTTTGTCTGTAGCTACGTTTGGATAGAGCCAGATACACATAGATATGTCGAAAATCAAACAGAATGAATAACTATTATGTCTTGACTCTTTACGCTCAAAGTTTACATACTTAAACCATGATCCAGTTAAGAACATGTAATGGAATACCAGTTGTAGCTTCATGCAGCAAAGGTTTCAGAAATTAGTTTATCCTTCGATTTGGAAACATCCTTAATTACCCAAGTATATATTCGAGGAGTTAGATCTTTCTTTAGGTACAAGGATTCATGGATTAATCCTTCTTTGTCTAATTTGCAAGCAAAAGCCTCCAAGACATCAGCTCCAAAGATGCAACAATCGTTGACAAGTAGTCCCGACTTTGAACTGTTGATCTTGTTTAATGCAGTCTTTAGAAGATCTTAAATGTTATCGAACAAATGGAGAGTATTGAATAAAAGCCTGGATTAGTGTTTGTCTGGTAGAACTCAAGTCGAAAACTTATGTACTACAACAAAAGCTTGAGTTTCACTTGTTGAAGAACATTTTAATTACCAAGTAAAACCACAGGCTGTAAAACTTCCCGAGTAACATGACGAAGAACCTTGATTTGCAATGGTTGAGAAACCATCGATCATCCACCTAAATGGCTTTGTTCTCTCGCCTGCCTTCTTCTCTCCACCTTCATTTGGGTTGATAACATATTTGGGCGAAACCATAACTTTCAGTTCTTGTAATTCTTTATCTGTGTTTTTTGAATTGGATACCAAAAGCCTTTCTTCTTATATATATTCAGTTAAATTCTATCATTTTTTAATTATACCATTAACTTCCTGTTGGAACTCCAAAAACCAAAGCATGCTTTGGTCAAAGTGTTCCTAATTAACTCCAAGATTATGTTTTCGGAAGAAACAAAAGATCTTGATTCAATTAAGTTAAATTTGACTGAATTAAGTCATTAGTGTTTAATTAAATTATCTTGGGAATTGATAGATTAAATTGCCTAGAAAAATTGCTTTGTCTTCTATGCCATAATTAATGAGCTTGGGCCAGTTTGATCTTTCAAATTCCCATGTGCCTGTGACAGGTTGAGTCAGGTTAGGCCCAACAGGCTAGAAAGAGGCCTGCTTTTCCCACCCCCATCACCGCACACCCCCCCTCCCACTTCTTCTCTCTCCTCTCTTCTAATGACCTTTTTATCCCTTGTTTTTTATTTATTTATTTTTTAATTTTTTAAATTTTTATTTAATTTTATTTTTTAATTAATTTTATTTAAAAATAGCCCTCATATATTTTTATTTTTATTTAGTTTTATTTTTTAATTAATTTAATTTATTATTTTTTTCATCAATATGATATTTTTTTCAATTTTATTTAATTTTTATTTAGTTTTATTTTTTAATCAATTTTATTTATTATTTTTTATCAATACTTTATTTTTAGAATTTTATATAAATTTTATTTAGTTTTATTTTTAATCAATTTTGTTTATTATATTTTTTTAATTTTATATAAAGTTTATTTTTAATTAATTTTATTTATTATTTTTTCATAATACTTGTATTTTTTTCAATTTATTATTTTTAAAATTTTGTTTTTTAATTGATTTTATTTTTTTTATTAATCAGTTTTTTTTTCAATTTTTTTTATCAGTTTTATTTTTTTGAATAATTTTTTTATATGTTTATAATCTTTTATTTATTTTTAGTTATAAATTTTAGGAGTTATTATTTATAAAAAAATTTAAAAAGTATAAAATTAATTTAAATTTAAAAAACTAAATAATAAACAAATTTAATTTAAAAAATAAAACTAAATAAAAATTAATTAAAATTAATATATATATATAAGTAAAATAAAATAAAAAACAAAGAAAAAAGGGTATAAAAGTCATTTGAATAGGAGAGAGAGAGGAGGGAAGGGGGGGGTGCGGTGGTAAGGGGGTGGGAAAAGCAATTTGCGGCTAGAAATGTTATCAACTAAGTCCACACAAAGCCAATCTAGATTCACTCATTTTGACTTAAATACTTACAATTCTATATAATTATATGCTATAATTTTATATATTCATATACTACATTTTTTTTTTAGGTTTTAAATTTATATACTATCACAATTCCACATATAATTTCTAGATTCAAAACACTTCATAAAATCATCAATTTTAAATACGTGTAACAATGATACATATATAATCGTCAGCCTGTATATGATCTACATTCAATAAATTAATATATCGGGAATTTTAATTAATTTTGACAAAAAATTGTGATGTAGGATCTACATTCAATATCAAATTATGGTTGTTATTCAGACATGCTCGATAAAATGGACTTGCAAAGAAGGAACAAACAAAATCTTAGGACAAGTCGCAATGAGTTCTTTTGGTTCTTGTTCAAGCAATGGTGTTTACTCCAAGAACCACGACAGTTGCTTCAACGATGCATATATCGTTGCGAAGAAATCCTCTAGATGGATCTTGTACTTCTTTCCAGCTTAAGAAGTCATTCCATCCCAAACTGGAGCTCCCTGATGAGAACAAAACTTTCCCTACAAAATAAATAAGAAAATTAAACACAATCAAATAATTGCTTGATCGAGGTGTAGCGTAAGCAGGTAGCGCAATCAAATTAATGTCAAAACCTGTAAGCTTCCGGTGCTTGGCATTATCTAGATCCAACAAGCAAAGGCTCAACTCCACATACACACTTGTCTTGGAAGCAAGACTACCAGCATCGTCCATGACCAAGAAAACACCAAGGAAGTCTTTGTATGTACTTACGTTTGGATAGAGCGAGATACGCCTAGATATGTCAAAAATCAAATCAAACGAAAAGAATAAATATATCTTAAATCTTATATGCTCAAAGCTATGATTCAATTAAAGAACAAGTAACGGAATACCAGTTGTAGCCGCCTGCAGCAAAAGCTTCAGATTGCAGTATCACGTTCGATTTGGAAACATCCTTGAATACCCAAGTATATATTCGAGGAGTTAAGTCTTTGTTTAAGGACAAGGATTCATTCATTCCTTCTTTGTCTGATTTGGATATTGCAAAAGCCTGCAAGACTTGAGCTCCAAAGACACAACGATCATTGACAAGTAGACCAGATTTTGAACTGTCGAACTTGTTCAATGCAACCTTAAAACAACATCCATCAAGAGATTTGCTATGGAAATAGTCTTTGCCTACATAAAAAAATGAAGTTATATAACATAATAAATAATTCCACCAACAAATCTAGGTAATTATGATCAAATTATTCTGGAACTTAAAATGTTTTGTCACCTTCCTTTTGTATGTGCTCCCCATGAAGTTGATCACATATGAAGAGTCTGTAGATTGCTTTGATCTCTGAGCCTTTTGAAGCTGCATCATCATTTGAGAGGTAAAGACCAACATATTTCTCACCATCTTCTTCTAAAACTAATCCCAGTCGCAACTTCCTGCAGTTAATAGTACGTTCTTCTCTTAGCTATATATCTTTCACAAAGCATTTTCTTATGCCAAATTTTTCAAACATCTTAAATCTGATCGAATGAACAAGAAATTCCAATTGTATTGAATACAAGACTTTTTCTCTTGTTGAAGAACATGTGATTTGTTTTAGAAGAACATGTCAACACGCACACAAAATAAATAAAATCAGAATTACCAGTTAAAATCACAGGCTGTGAAACTCCTCGAGTAATACGTATCAGCACCTCGATTTACAATGGTTGAGAAACCATCAATCGCCCACCAAAATGCATATGTTCTCCCGCCTGCCTTCTTCTCTCCACCTTCCTTTGAATCGATAACTTTTTTATGAAATGGATGCCAAAAGCAAAATCCTAACATTCTTAATTATACCGTGATCAATTTTAGATATAGTATACCATGAAATTGCTAAAGTTGCCAAGCACTCAAAATGATTGTGAAAAGCTACAAGAAGGTTTTGCAAAGGAGAACGGGGGCACCAGTAGAACAATCACAGGAGAAGAGTCGACGGATGATGTGAAACAGGAAAAACAACCTAGAGGTTATATAAGGGGATCGGATAAATTTCTCCTAAAGTTATCCGCTTATCAACTATATATTTTTTTTATCCCTTTTAAATGTTTAATAAATTAAATCACTTAATGATATACCTTTTAAATTTTTAATAAAAGTCTCTAGCAAAGATATGCATCAATGATAGGAAATGAATCTCCCCTTTTATGGAAGCCAATAGGGCTGAGTAGTGGGGTCGATCATGTGGGGCTGCTAAGGTGATGGATTCTATTTTTTTTGCAGAACAATAGGGCTAAGTATTCGAATTAATTAAAAACTGATTAAACTGAATTTTTTCGAATCAACTAAATCAACCGAATTTTTCAATAAAAATCGAACAAACCGAACCGATATTTTATCAGTTAATTCGATTTTCGACCGAATTTACCGAATAAACTAATTTTTTTAAATATTACAAAAATTTTACTAATTAATTAGGGATTTCTAAATTTATTTATTTAAAAATTTATAAATTATTTTTCAAATTTGATTTATTCGATTTAACCGAATAAAAATTTTTAAAATCAAAACCGAACCGAATTAATCAAATTAATCAATTTAAAAAAAACTAAAATTCTAAAATAATCGAACCAAATTTTTTAATTCAGTCGGTTCGATCGATTTATTCGATTTAATCAAATTTTTACTCATCCCTAGAAGCCAACACCCTCAATGTCCTTTTCCCACGTGTATTTGCACGGTTAGCATTGCTCTAATAGATTATTTTCTTGCAGTTATATAAGTGAATCTTTTAGATTCATTCAGTATATATAATCCTTCGGAAGATAAATCCCCATGACTGTAATATAAATATGTTGGCGGCGGCAATTTTATTTTATTTTTCATTTATTATTCCAACAAACCTTTCTTTGTTTCGTTAGCTCTCGGTATAGTGGTATATTATTTGGTAATATTATATTTGACACTAAGATTATATTGTGAATCTATGATGATAAACCCAACTAAGCAAAGAAGCATAATTGGAAATATTAAGGATCGATAGCATACATATTTTAAGGCACCTTTGGTATTTTGAATCATGTGATGATCCATTGCATTTATTAACTTGTGATTGTTTTTAAGACATACGTTAAACATGGACATGAAAAGAGAAATATCTTATAAAGATAAGTCGCAATGAATTCTTATAAAGATATCTTCCTTAGAGTTTTCAATGATTTTTTTTTATAATTTCAAATACATAAAAATTTATTATTCTTTTTATAATTAAAAAACCTCCATATAAATTTCAAATCTCATTAGTATTTAATTATCACTCACATCGCCAATATGATATTAATTTAGAAAGAAAAATAACTTTAAATTTTCACTATTACTCTTAAATTAAAATTTTCAAATTTCATGTCCACGATGATTCAAATTTTTATATAACTTTTTAATTTCACAAATCATTCTAAAAATCTTGCATGGAGATACCCTGATAGAGTAGTTTGCATTTACACGGTAATTATGTGAACCTTTTCTTTTTTTTAAATGTAGAGTACATTTCGCAATGCTTTAGTGATCAGAAGTTTTCACCAACTAGATATACCATTTTATTTGACATTAATTCTTGCATTCATATAATTGAATCTCTTAGATTCAAACTATATAATCCTTCGTAATGGATTCAACTGAAGAGGTTAAGATTAGGAGATCAAGACTTTTAAGTTAGTTAATTATGAGAGCTTTAAGTGATTGTGTGTTATAATCTTATTTTATAATTTAAGCATGTAAATTGTAATAATGTGGCGATTGTTTAGGTAGTAGATACGCTATTTATGATTTAATTGGTGAAGAATTTTTAATTTGTAGACCCACTCAAGCCTCAAATTTTTACAGTCTTAAAAATTTTTATAAATCATCTGAAGAGGAATTACCATGTTACTGGTCTACTAGACAAGAAATTGGCTAAGTAGTTGACTGTCCAAAAGAGTCAACAAGTCCTAGTTACTTTGTAAGGGTAGGGTCACAGAACAGTGCCAAATAAAGAATCATGAAGCTCTAAAACTATCGTTCGTGGGTTCAAAAGATTACCGTGACATCCTAAGTGTATTTTCTGCAAGATAATGTGGTGTGTGTACTATATTATTTACAAACACAGCATTTAACATCAAGATATCGTAAGCCTACGACGATTAAATCTAACTAATCAGAGCAGGACAAAGTCATAATTAATATTATGGAAACTTTTGTATTTTAAATCACGAGATGTTTCGATGCAATTAAGAACTTTTTGGTGTTGTTTGAGGCATGCAGTACCCTTGATACATGGACTTGCAAAGAACGAACAGACAAAATCTTAGGATAAGTCGAAATTCTTTTGCGTCTTCTTCAAGCAATGGTGTCCACTCCAAGAACCACGACGGTTGCTTCAACGATGCATGTATCATTGAGAAGAAATCCTCTCGATGGATCTTGTACATCGTTTCAGCTTAAGAACTTGGACCACCCCCTATTGGGACTCTTTGACGAGAACAAATGTTTCGCTACAAAATAAATAAGAAAACATAATCGGATGATCGTTTCAAGTAGTAACATAGGAAGGGAGCGAAATCAAATTTTCTAAACCTGTAAACTTCCGGTGCCCGGCATTGTTTTGATCCATTAAGCAAAGGGTAAACTCCGCATAGACTCTCGTCTTGGAAGCAAAATTAGCAGCATTGGCCAGGTTCAAGAAAACAGCAAGGAAGTCTTTGAATTTGGCTAAGTTTGGATAGAGCGAGATACTCCTTGACATAGAAAATAAAAAAAAACGAATAATTATATCTTAAATCTTAAATGCTCAATGTTTAATAATATGATCCAAATAAGAACGAGTAATAGAGTACCAGTTGTAGCCGCCAGCATCAAAAGTTTCAGAGTTTAGTTCCATGTTCGATTTGGAAACATTCTTGATTTCCCAAGTATATATTCGAGGAGTCAGGTCTTTGTTCAGGGACAAGGATTCACTGATTCGTTTTTTGTCTAATTTGAATGCAGAAGCCTCCAAGACATCAACTCCAAAGATGCAACAATCATTGACAAGTAGTCCAGATTTTGGACTGTTGAACTTGTCTAATGCAATCTTACAACAAAATCCATCAAGGGATGTGCTATGGAAATACTCTTCGCCTACATAAAAAATCAAGATACCATGATATGTAGGAATAGCTCCACCATCAAGTCCAGGTAAAAAAATATTTATCCTTGCTTTGTAAAATATATGAAGATATGTTGCAAAATAGCAAGCAACTTCCTGTATTACGCTCAGTTATTGTGGAAATTTAAATGTATTGTCACCTTTCTTTTGTATGTCTTCCGCATGTATTTGATCATATATGAAAAGCTTATAGGTTGCTTTGATCACTGAGTTGTTTGAAGCTGAATCATCTAGTGAGAGGTAAAAGCCGACATATTTCTTACCACCTTCTTCTAAACCTGATTGCAGTGACAAATTCCTGCAATTAATACTACTTCTTTTAGCTATCGTTTCAAAAGCATTCCCTTATGCCTGAAGTAATGTTTGTCTGGTAAAAAACTACTTAAAACTTAAGTAATACAAAAGCTTGATTTTCACTTGTTGAAGAACATCATGAGATTTGTTTTTGAACAACATGTCAACGCACACAAAAAAGCAAAATTACCAGGTAAAACCACAGGCTGTGAAATTTCCCGAGTAATACGTCTTAGCACTTCGATTTGCAATGGTTGAGAGACCATAAATGTTTAATAAATTAAATCACTTAATGATATACCTTTTAAATTTTTAATAAAAGTCTCTAGCAAAGATATGCATCAATGATAGGAAATGAATCTCCCTTTTATGGAAGCCAATAGGGCTGAGTAGTGGGGTCGATCATGTGGGGCTGCTAAGGTGATGGATTCTATTTTTTTTGCAGAACAATAGGGCTAAGTATTCGAATTAATTAAAAACCGATTAAACTGAATTTTTTCGAATCAACTAAATCAACTGAATTTTTCAATAAAAATCGAACAAACCGAACCGATATTTTATCAGTTAATTCGATTTTCGACCGAATTTACCGAATAAACTAATTTTTTTAAATATTACAAAAATTTTACTAATTAATTAGGGATTTCTAAATTTATTTATTTAAAAATTTATAAATTATTTTTCAAATTTGATTTAACTGAATAAAAATTTTTAAAATCAAAACCGAACCGAATTAATCAAATTAATCAATTTAAAAAAAAACTGAAATTCTAAAATAATCGAACCAAATTTTTTAATTCAGTCGGTTCGATCGATTTATTCGATTTAATCAAATTTTTACTCATCCCTAGAAGCCAACACCCTCAATGTCCTTTTCCCACGTGTATTTGCACGGTTAGCATTGCTCTAATAGATTATTTTCTTGTAGTTATATAAGTGAATCTTTTAGATTCATTCAGTATATATAATCCTTCGCAATGGAAGATAAATCCCCATGACTGTAATATAAATATGTTGGCGGCGGCAATTTTATTTTATTTTTCATTTATTATTCCAACAAACCTTTCTTTGTTTCGTTAGCTCTCGGTATAGTGGTATATTATTTGGTAATATTATATTTGACACTAAGATTATATTGTGAATCTATGATGATAAACCCAACTAAGCAAAGAAGCATAATTGGAAATATTAAGGATCGATAGCATACATATTTTAAGGCACCTTTGGTATTTTGAATCATGTGATGATCCATTGCATTTATTAACTTGTGGTTGTTTTTAAGACATACGTTAAACATGGACATGAAAAGAGAAATATCTTATAAAGATAAGTCGCAATGAATTCTTATAAAGATATCTTCCTTAGAGTTTTCAATGATTTTTTTTTATAATTTCAAATACATAAAAATTTATTATTCTCTTTATAATTAAAAAACCTCCATATAAATTTCAAATCTCATTAGTATTTAATTATCACTCACATCGCCAATATGATATTAATTTAGAAAGAAAAATAACTTTAAATTTTCACTATTACTCTTAAATTAAAATTTTCAAATCTCATGTCCACGATGATTCAAATTTTTATACAACTTTTTAATTTCACAAATCATTCTAAAAATCTTGCATGGAGATACCCTGATAGAGTAGTTTGCATTTATACGGTAATTATGTGAGCCTTTTCTTTTCTTAAATGTAGAGTACATTTCGCAATGCTTTAGTGATCAGAAGTTTTCACCAACTAGATATACCATTTTATTTGACATTAATTCTTGCATTCATATAATTGAATCTCTTAGATTCAAACTATATAATCCTTCGTAATGGATTCAACTGAAGAGGTTAAGATTAGGAGATAGTTTTTTAAGTTAGTTAATTATGAGAGCTTTAAGTGATTGTGTGTTATATATTTTATAATTTAAGCATGTAAATTGTAATAATGTGGCGATTGTTTAGGTAGTAGATACGCTATTTATGATTTAATTGGTGAAGAATTTTTAATTTGTAGACCCACTCAAGCCTCAAATTTTTACAGTCTTAAAAATTTTTATAAATCGGATGATCGTTTCAAGTAGTAACATAGGAAGGGAGCGAAATCAAATTTTCTAAACCTGTAAACTTCCGGTGCCCGGCATTGTTTTGATCCATTAAGCAAAGGGTAAACTCCGCATAGACTCTCGTCTTGGAAGCAAAATTAGCAGCATTGGCCAGGTTCAAGAAAACAGCAAGGAAGTCTTTGAATTTGGCTAAGTTTGGATAGCGCGAGATACTCCTTGACATAGAAAATAAAAAAAAACGAATAATTATATCTTAAATCTTAAATGCTCAATGTTTAATAATATGATCCAAATAAGAACGAGTAATAGAGTACCAGTTGTAGCCGCCAGCATCAAAAGTTTCAGAGTTTAGTTCCATGTTCGATTTGGAAACATTCTTGATTTCCCAAGTATATATTCGAGGAGTCAGGTCTTTGTTCAGGGACAAGGATTCACTGATTCGTTTTTTGTCTAATTTGAATGCAGAAGCCTCCAAGACATCAACTCCAAAGATGCAACAATCATTGACAAGTAGTCCAGATTTTGGACTGTTGAACTTGTCTAATGCAATCTTACAACAAAATCCATCAAGGGATGTGCTATGGAAATACTCTTCGCCTACATAAACAATCAAGATACCATGATATGTAGGAATAGCTCCACCATCAAGTCCAGGTAAAAAAATATTTATCCTTGCTTTGTAAAATATATGAAGATATGTTGCAAAATAGCAAGCAACTTCCTGTATTACGCTCAGTTATTGTGGAAATTTAAATGTATTGTCACCTTTCTTTTGTATGTGTTCCGCATGTATTTGATCATATATGAAAAGCTTATAGGTTGCTTTGATCACTGAGTTGTTTGAAGCTGAATCATCTAGTGAGAGGTAAAAGCCGACATATTTCTTACCACCTTCTTCTAAACCTGATTGCAGTGACAAATTCCTGCAATTAATACTACTTCTTTTAGCTATCGTTTCAAAAGCAATCCCTTATGCGAAGTCTTTCAAAGATCTTTAATCTTATCGAATGAACAGAGAAATTTCAAGTGTATTGAGTAAAAGCCTGAAGTAATGTTTGTCTGGTAAAAAACTACTTAAAACTTAAGTAATACAAAAGCTTGATTTTCACTTGTTGAAGAACATCATGAGATTTGTTTTTGAACAACATGTCAACGCACACAAAAAAGCAAAATTACCAGGTAAAACCACAGGCTGTGAAATTTCCCGAGTAATACGTCTTAGCACCTCGATTTGCAATGGTTGAGAAACCATCAATCATCCAACTAAATGGATCTGTTCTCTCGTCTGCCTTCTTCCCTCCACCATCCTTGATAAAGTATTTGGGTAAAACCATTACTTCCTGTTCTTGTAATTCTTTCACTGTCTTTTGAATTGGATACCAAACGCCTTTCTTCAAATATATATATTCAACTAAATTCTAACATTCTTTAATTATACCATTAACTTCCTGTTGGAACTCTAAAAACCAAAGCGAGGGCAAGACGGTGGCAGTCCTCCGGCGGTGGAGAGGAGGGAAATTTGTAGTGGTGGGTGGTGAGGAGTTCGAATCCTCTGTGCCAAAGAACCGTCTTTGCCCTTGTGCCACTTAGAAATGACAAACTTATGCATGCGGATTGCACGTGAGAAAGCTTCGTCAAAAACCTTCGCCGCCAAAAACCTTCGTCCAAAATCTTCCCCCCTTCCCAAAATCTCCGCTCCATGCCGCGTCTCCATGTCTGCCCGATCCGCCATCTTCAACCTCCCTGAACCGTCTCGCCGCGCCTACCTCTCTGCCGGCGCCGGCGCGCTCTCACTCATCTACTCCGTCCTTTTCTTCGCCTACGCCTCCTTCGCCGCCGCTTGGGCCGCCATTCTCTTCCGCCGCCAATCCGCCGTCTTCCGCATCCACTACTTCATGCTCGCGGTCGTCGTACTCAAAGCCTTAAATCTCCTCTGCGAGGCTGAGGACAAATTAAATCCTACATCGATCGCACCGGATCCGCCCATGGCTGGGACGTCCTCTTCTACATCTTCAGCTTCCTCAAGGGGATTTCCCTCTTCACCCTCATCGTCCTCATCGGCACCGGCTGGTCTTTCCTCAAACCCTATCTCCAGGACCGCGAGAAGAGGGTTATCATGGCCGTCATCCCCCTCCAGGTCGTGGCCAACATCGCCCAGGTCGCCATCGACGAGTCTGGCCCCTACTCCGTCGACTGGATCACCTGGAAGCAGGTCTTCCTCCTCGTCGACGTCGTCTGCTGCTGCGCCGTCCTTGTCCCCATCGTCTGGTCCATCAAAAACCTCCGGGAGGCCGCCAAGACCGACGGGAAGGCCGCCGTGAACCTCATGAAGCTCACCCTTTTCCGACATTACTACATCGTCGTCATCTGCTACATCTACTTCACCAGGGTGGGAGTCTACGCTCTCGGCAACCTCATTTCCTACCGCTACCTGTGGAGCAGCGTCGTCGCCGGAGAACTCGCCACGCTAGCCTTCTACGTCTTCACCGGGTACAAGTTCAGGCCAGCGGCGCACAACCCCTACTTGGCCATCGACGACGACGACGAGGAGGCTGCAGCGGAGGCGCTCAAGCTCGACGATGATGCCTTCGAATTGTGATGAAGATTCATTCTTCTTCTCAGATTACTTGCAAACTGAAAAAGAAAAAGGTTGGATTTTGTCTCTATTTTCCAGTTGTTCATATTATAGAAATTCCTGGCAGTCATTTAACAGTGGCGATTGATTCTGGATAAATACGCCATCTCCTTTTTGTATTTCATATATATTTCTAAACATTTTCGATAGGGGATGTCAAGAGATAGCTCCATACATTTAAATGATTCTAATATTACTAGCAAATGATAACATCTTTATCTTCTAGTCAAGTAAATCAGATTAAGCAAGGCTCTGCATGTCCTGAAATTTAATCCGCATTCTCTTCAAACTTGCACCAATCCAAACAGGCAGATTTCAAACATACAATTTTACCACACTTTTCACCAAGCAAAGTTTTTCAGTAGAGCATTCAAAAGCAATAGGTCTCTGAAACAAAATAGTTGAATCAACACAAGACTTTTCTAATCCAGTCAATGAGTGTGTTCTAGTTGGGGTTCACAGCAGCAGCCCCTTCCATCTCAGGCGTCTTAGGCACCTCACCGGTGTGCATTTATGCAACCAGAGTTTCCACATTGATCGCCTTGGCATCGCGTCGAATTCCAATATCAGATACATAGCGGCCGACGCAATACATGGTGCTAGACACCACCACCAATCCAACAGGAGTTGTCATCAAGAAACGAAGAGGGGAGGAGGCCACGGCACTCAGTGCAGCTGTCAGGGACGATATTTGCCCGCTCCTTCCTACGCTGAACAATGTTTCCACAAGCAAGCCTGTTTTGTAATATATCGCAAGTCCTCACAGTTGTTTTTGAAGATGTTGTACATGCCAAAACCATTGTTGTCATGTAGATATCTTGCTCGGTAGAGGACAACATCAGGAGAATCTGAGTGTGCAAGTGTGCAGGTTCCTCCTCGCACTTTGGAGAAAAAGAAAGCCGGGGTGACTGCATAACAAAACAGATAGAGATTGCCTCTGGAAAGAAAGCAATCAAGGCAGGACATGATTACTCCGTGGAGTCTGCTCTGATCACCACAACGTTCACACAAATGCCTTCCAGTAGGAGATGGAGAGGAACTGAATGTAATTCGGTCCAAAAAGGTTCCTGTTCCAGTTTCCTGGCCCGCTGCTCTCGTGAAGTGAATGACCATGTCATCTCCGACGAATATCCCTACAAGAGGACAATAAACACAATTATTGATCGTCATGCATTAACTTAGTGCATGTCATCTCCGACAAATTCTCAATGGTCAATATGTTCATGATATACATATAAGGTTTCAAATAGATTTCTAGGGTAATTGCATTGCAAACATACTATCTAAATAAACTACACGAACATGCTTCAACTTTTGTTTCTCTTTCCTTAGTTCACCAGCACTTTGAGAACAAAAATAGTAAAAACATGAGCATATAATTGATTTCCCCGCTATTAAAAATTCATGAGCTAGCTAGCTTCACACAGGTTATGCCAGAATTTACTCCCACTTTGAAAGCCATTGGACAATTCAGAAGTTTACAAGGTATAAGCACATTTAGTTCTATTAAGTCAGACTCAAATATTTTAGACCATTGGATAAAACTCATCAAGTTAAAACTGAGAATATTGGTCCCATACCTGGATAAAAGTAGTTGAGTGTTGTATTTAGCGCAGACAATCATCAGAAAACAATAAAACATAATGATTATAGATGTATTTCATAAGATCTATGTAAGCTAATTCAAATAGATGTGACTCACTTGTTGCTAGTTCAAGCTTACCATATTTTTTAAGGGAAAGAGGCAAAATTGCATAGTCAGCGTATTTAAAAAAAATGCAATAAAATAGCAATTGTCTAATGATTAGGCTTCAAATATATTGAGTTGATGAGATAGTTTTCTCACTGGATCGAGTTATGACAAATGGTAAAAAACTGGATCTACTTCTAAACTTGATGATCTGATCTAATACGAAATAACTTATCTATCATAGCAGAGAGGCCATTTGGCCTCACATGATGATACCCTTTCCCCAAAATTAGACTTGAATTTCGACAAGATAGCAAACCGGAGTGCAAGAAGCTGTGACGCCCCATTATGAAACCACAATTTTAGTAGTGGATCAACTGAGGGATTTTCAAGACCTAGATGAGTTCACTGCCATTAATATAGACCAAAATTCCAGAACCACAAAGTGCAACACTACGGAAAAGCAAAGTCATTCAAATGCCTAAATCTACCTCAAGACGTTACTGGACTACAGTCTAAGTACCATAAAACCTTTAACGATGGATCATCTAACCATCTCCGTTCCAAAGATTAAACTTTGCACATTTCGGCAATGGAAAAATAAATAAATTGGTTCAAGACAAACACCAAGCTGAAACTAACTCCAGAAGCACAATGGTATCTGACTCACTGCCCAAAATTAGGTTTTCCTCAGGATCAAACATGAAAACAAGCCAAATAAAGCGAAAAGGGGGGAAGTAGAAGGGAACCATGATGGGCGTAGAGGTAGGCGGATCGCCATGTGTAGATGTGATCGCCGGGCATCAACTCCTTCCTCTCGATCTTGTTGGACAACACCCCCATCTATTATCTCTCTCTCTCCTCTCCCTCTCCCTCTCCCTCTCCCTCTCGTCCCTCTCCAGCCGGTGCCGATGAGGACGATGAGGGTGAAGAGGGAAATCCCCCTGAGGAAGCTGAAGATGGATCCGGTGCGGTCGATGTAGGCTTTGTCCTCAACCTCGCAGAGGAGATTTAAGGCTTTGGTAGTGGATGCGGAAGACGGCGGATTGGCGGCGGAAGAGAATGGCGGCCCAAGCGGCGGCGAAGGAGGCGTAGGCGAAGAAAAGGACGGAGTAGATGAGTGGGAGCGCGCCGGCGCAGGCAGAGAGGTAGGCGCGGCGAAGGTTTTTGGCGGCGAAGGTTTTTGAAGCTTTCTCACGTCAGTTCCGCGTCCATAAGTTTGTCCCTGGTGGCAGGCACAGGGGCACAGACAATTCATTGGCACAGAGGATCCGAACCGATGCCAACATTTCTCTGAGTCCCTGTGTCACTCAGTAGACGATAAAATTGTGCACGCGGATCACACGTGCAAACTCTTCGCCAAAAATCCTGAACTTCTGCGTCGCAATTCAAAACCTTTGTGAACATGTCTTCTGTTCGTTCTACCGTCACTCGTCAGCCTTTATATGATCTACATTCAATAAATTAATACATTGGAAAAATTAATTAATTTTGATAAAAATTGTAGGATATTGCCTGAAAAAGATTTTTGTCTCTTTATTTGTGATGCAGGATCTACATTAAGTAAATTATGGTTGTTATTTAGACATGCTCGATAAAATGTACTTGCAAAGAAGGAACACACAAAATCTTAGGACAAGTCGCAATGAGAGTTCTTTTGGTTTTTGTTCAAGCAATGGTGTCTACTCCAAGGATCACAACGGATGCTTCAACGATGCATATCTCGTTGCGAAGAAATCCTTTCGATGGATCTTGTACTTCTTCCCAGCTTAAGAAGTCGCCCCATCCCCAACTGAACCCTGATGAGAACAAAACTTTGTCTACAAAATAAAAAAGAAAATTAAACACAATCAGATAATTGCTTGATCGAGGTGTAGCGTAGGCATGGGAGGGAGCGCAATCAAATTAATGTCAAAACCTGTAAGCTTCCAGTGCTTGGCATTATGTAGATCCAACAAGCAAAGGCTATACTCCACGTAGACACTTGTCTTGGAAGCAAGACTAGTAGCATTGTGCATGGTCAAGAAAACACCAAGGACGCCTTTGTATGTGGCTAAGTTTGGATACAGCAAGATACGCCTAGACAGGTCGAAAATCAAATCAAACGAAACGAATAATTATATCTTAAATCTTATATGCTCAAAGCTATATATGATTCAATTAAAGAACAAGTAATGGAATACCAGTTGTAGCCGCCTGCAGCAAAAGCTTCAGATTTCAGTATCATGTTCGATTTGGAAACATCCTTGAATACCCAAGTATATATTCGAGGAGTCAGGTCTTTGTTTAAGGACAAGGATTCATGGATTACTCCTTTGTCTGATTTGGATGCAAAAGCCTGCAAGACTTGAGCTCCAAAGATACAACGATCATTGACACGTAGACCAAATTTTGAACTGTCGAACTTGTTTAATGCAACCTTAAAACAACATCCATCAAGGGATTTGCTATGGAAATAGTCTTCGCCTACATAAAAAAAATGAAGATAATTACATGATAAATAACTCCACCAACAAGTCCAGGTAATTAAAAGCAACTTCCTATATTATGATCAATTATTCTGGAACTTAAAATGTCTCATCACCTTCCTTCTGTATGTGCTCCCCATGAAGTTGATCATATACGAAGAGTTTGTAGATTGTTTTGATCTCTGAGCCTCTTGAAGCTGCATCATCATTTGAGAGGCAAAGACCAAGATATTTCTCACCATCTTCTTCTAAATCTGTTTCCAGTTGCAACTTCCTGCAGAGTTAATAGTTCTTCTCTTAGCTATATATCTTTCACAAAGCATTTTCTTATGCCAAATCTTTCAAAGATCTTAAATCTGATCGAATGAACAGAGATATTTCAATTGTATTGAATAAAAGCCTTTTTCTCTTGTTGAAGAACATGTGATTTGTTTTAGAAGAACCTCATGTCAACACGTGCACACACACACAAAATAAAATAAAATCAGAATTACCAGTTAAAACCATAGGCTGTGAAATTCCTCGAGTAATACTTATCAGCACGTTGATTTACAATGGTTGAGAAACCATCAATCGTCCACCAAAATGGATGTGATCTCCCACCTGCCTTCTTCTCTCCACCTTCCTTTGAGTCGATAACTTTTTTATGAAATGGATGCCAAAAGCAAAATCCTAACATTCTTACAGGAGAAGAGTTGGCGGGGAGGAAGGAGTCGGCGGATGTGAAACAGGAAAAATAACCTAGATGTTATATGACACTATGTTTGGATGGGGTGAGGGAAGGTTCATTAACGGAAGGGGAAGGAAGGGAAAAGAAAGGGAAGAGAAGTATTTATGTTTTCCTTGTTTGGGAGGAATGGAAAGGGAATGAAGGTTAAATATATAAAATTACAAAAATATCCTTATTTGTTAAAATAAATCTATAATAATTTGAAAATAACTATTCCAAGAAATTAATTTGGGGTAACAAATTAACATTCCCAAACAAATACGGTAACTTAATATTCCAAAAAATTATCTCAAATTTGGAATACCCTAAATTTGATATAACATAATTTGAAAATAATTATTCGCTCCCAAACAAACAAGGTAACATAATATTCCAAGAAAATATTACGTAATATTTCTAAGAAAAATATCCTTATTTGGGGTAATGTAATTTGTTAACGCTCTTGAGTTATATTTTCTAAGAAATTTGTGACAAAGATTTAATATTTTAATATAAGGGTAAAATTGGAATAAATGACTTTTAAATTTTGCTTCCCCTTCCTTACACCCCGATTTGGGGTGTAAGGAATTATGCCCATTTATGAACATGCAAGGGGAAAACTTACCCTTCTCTCCCCTTCCCCTCCTTAACTCACTTCATCCCAAACAAGAGTCAAGATTCTATTTCCCCTTCCTTACCCTTCTCTTCCTTTCCCTCACCTCCTCCCAAACAGAGCCTAAGGGGATAAATTTCTCCGAGGGTTATCCGCTTATCAACTATATTTTTTTATCCCTTTTAAATGATTAATAAATTAAATCACTATAAACCTTTTAAATTTTTAATAAAACTCTCTAGAAACGATATGCATTAATGGTAGGAAATCTCCCCTTTTATGGGAGGGAGCCAGCACTCTTATGTCCTTTTTCCCATGTGTATTTGTACGGTTATAAGTGAATTTCCATGACTGTATATATAATCTTTAGCCATGAAAGAAAAATCACCATGCTAGGGTTTTGACGATTTGTAAAGCGGAGAAGAGGGTCGGATCGGCTGGGGTTTTGGAGATGCGAGAGGGGCGAGACGGCGGGTTTTGGAATCAAGTTGCAAATGACAAGTTTAAAATGAGTTAATGGTAAATTGTTATTTGATTAAAATTTAAAGATATTTTTATCTTAAAAATAAATATTGAAAAATATTTTTCTATAAAGTTTTATGTTAATTTCAGAATTATGAAATATTTTACCCTTTCAAGGTAATCAGATTTCATGGTTATAACTCACTTTGCTGATGTCGTAATAATATTATATTACTTAATTGTGAATCATTAATAATCTAAATCAAATAAAGTTATCATTGATAATCTTAAACAGATAATCAAAGTTATCAAAAATAATCCTCAACCAAACGATTCCTCAGTTCTTATAATTCTTTACCTGTGTTTTTTGAATTGGATACAAAAAAGCCTTTCTTCTCATATATATATATATATTCAGCTAAATTCTATCGTTCATTAATTTATTATTTACTTCCTGTTGGGGCTCTAAAAACTAAAGCATGCTTTGGTCAAAGTGTTCCTAATTAAGTTCAAGATTATGTTTTGGGAAGAAACAAAATATCTAGTTGATTCAAGATCTCAATTCAATTAAATTAAATTTGACTGAATTAAGTGATTAAGTGTTTAATTAAATTATCTTGGGAATTGATAAATTAAATTGCCTAGAAAAATTGCTGGGCTTCTATGCTGCCATTAACGAGTTTGGGCCAGTTTGGTCTTTCAATTCCCATGTGCCAGTGACAGGTTGGGTCAGGTTAGGCCCAACACGCTAAAAATGATGTCAACTAAGTCCAAACAAAGCCCATCTAAATTCACCCAATTTGACTTAAATACTTACAATTCTATATATATATAATCATATGCTATAATTTTATATATTCATATGCTACATTTTTTTAGGTTTTAAATTTATATACAATATATCATAATTTCACATATAATTTCTACATCCAAAACAATTGATAAAATCATCAATTTTAAATAATACGTGTAACAATAACCTGTATATGATCTACATTCAATAAATTAATTAATATATTGGGAATTTTAATTAATTTTGATAAAAAAATGGTAGGATATTGCCTGAAAAAGATTTTTGCATGTCTCTTTATTTGTGATGTAGGATCTACATTCAATTAAATTATGCATTGGTTGTTACTCAGACATGCTCTTTCGTCGATAAAATTAATGGACTTGGAAAGAAGGAACAAACAAAATCTTAGGCAATGAGTTCTTTTATTTTGGTTCTTGTTCAAGCAATGGTGTTTACTCCAAGGACCACAACGGATGCTTCAACGATGCATATATCGTTGCGAAGAAATCCTCTAGATGGATCTTGTACTTCTTTCCAGCTTAAGAACTTGCGCCATCCCAAACTGAGGGAGGTCGCTGATGAGAACAAAGCTTTGGCTACAAAATAAATAAAAAATTAAACTAAATCAGATAATTGCTTGATCGAGGTGTAGCTAGCGTAGGAAGGGAGCACAATCAAATTAATGTCACAACCTGTATACTTCCGGTGCTTGGCATTATCCAGATCCAACAAGCAAAGGCTAAACTCCACATAGACACCTGTATTGGAAGCGAGACTAGTAGCATCGTGCATGGTTAAGAAAACACCAAGGTCATCTTTGTATATGGCTAAGTTTGGATACAGCGAGATATACCTAGACATGCATGTGATTTGCCACTTCCTGCAGTTAATAGTTCTTCTCTTAGCTATCTTTCACAAAGAATTTTCTTATGCCAAATCTTTCAAACATCTTAAATCTGATCGAATGAACAAGAAATTTCAATCATATTGAATAAAAACCTTTTTCTCTTTTGAAGAACATGTGATTTGTTTTAGAAGAACATCATGTCAACACGCGCACAAAATAAATAAAATCAGAATTACCAGTTAAAACCACAGGCTGTGAAACTCCTCGAGTAATACGTATCAACACCTCGATTTGCAATGGTTGAGAAACCATGAAACATCCACCAAAATGGATCTGTTCTTCCGCCTGTCTTCTTCTCTCCACCTTCCTTTGGGTCGATAACATATTTGGGTGACATCATATCTTTCAGTTTTCATTATCGCTCTGGTTTCATCTTCTACAAGGCACTATAGCATAAATATGTTACCGGCAGCAGTTTTATTTTATTTTTCATTTATTGTTCCAACTAACTTTTCTTTGTTTCGTTAGCTCTGACCGAGTCATGTCCATTTGTGGGCCAAGGATCGACTTATTGATATGGAGCTTGGTGGGCACAAATCAAGTTGTTTGGGAGCTAAGTGGACTTATAAGTGGACTTGCAAGTTATTCGGAGGAGGAGTTGAAGACTTTTAACTTATGAGAGCTTTAAGTGATTGCATAGTGTGTAATCTTGTTTTTTTTTTTTTTTTTTTGAGCATGTACACAGTTGTAATAATGTGGATATTGTTTAGGTACTGAATAAGCTACCTAAGGTTGAATCAGCTAAGCCTTGAGTTATAGGATAAATTCCTAAATCATATTTGTCAACCAGCTCAAGTCTCAAACTTTTGCGAGGTACAGAATGGTCTGCAAATCAAGTGACGGGGAATTATTAGCTAATCGACTAGAGAATGACAATAGACAAATGAATCACCTAGACAAACAATACATTTGATTAGTCTTTTGACAATCATTGGCTACTTGACTATGCATCGAGTCATTGAAGTTCGATGATCATTGACGATAGAGAGTGCAAAGATCAGAGCTTTAAAAAATATAGTGGGTGGAATAAATCAATGTAAGACAATACGGTTCGTGCATTAAATTATTTGATAATACAGTAATTGCACACTAAGAGTAAGTTGAGTCTATGATGATTAAATTTAACTAAGCAGAGATTACATAATTGGAAATATTAACATCAGCATACATATATTAATGCGCTTGTCTAAAAGGGTTTTAACTTGATGGTTTCATATTAATTTTATAATCATTGTCTATAGAGTGTGCAAAAGTGGTCACAGTTCTAAAAAATATTGTAGAAGTGAAAGATTCTATTGTCAAATCCAAAGTGTAGTTGTGAGATAATATGGTTCGTGCATAACATTATGGGCCAATACTATATTTGCACACTAAGATATCGTTGCGAGTCTATGATGATTAAATTTATCAAATTAAAGCATAGATTATATAATTGGAAATATTAACGGTAGCATACATATATTATTTCACTTTTTTTCAGATATGCTTGATATATGGACATGAAAAGAGAAATATCTTATAAGGATAAGTCGCAATGAATTCTAGTAGTTATTTGTTCAAGCAATGGTGTCTACTCCAAGAACCACGACAGTTGCTTCAACGATGCATGTACCATCAAGAAGAAATCCTCTCGTTGGATCTTGTACATCGTTCCAGCT
Source organism: Curcuma longa (assembly GCF_044706935.1). Classification (NCBI taxonomy): domain Eukaryota; kingdom Viridiplantae; phylum Streptophyta; class Magnoliopsida; order Zingiberales; family Zingiberaceae; genus Curcuma; species Curcuma longa. Next base: position 8,872,406 of record NC_133863.1, read on the forward strand.
TAAGAACTCGGGCCATCCGCAACTGTCAATCTCTGACGAGAACATATGTTTCACTACAAAAAATATATAAGAAAACACGATCAGATGATTGCTTGATCAAGATGTAGCATAGGAAGGGAGCGCAATGAAATTAATGTCAATACCTGTACGCTTCCAATGCTTGCCATTGTGTTGATCCAACAAGCAAAAGCTATACTCCACATAGACACTTGTCTTGGAAGCAAGACTCGCAGATTTTTCCATGTCCAAGAAAACACCAAGGAAGTCTTTGTATGTAGCCACGTTTGGATAGAGCGAGATACGCCTAGATATGTTGAAAATCAAACGGAATGAATAAATATTATGTCTTAAATCTCTTATATGCTCAAAGTTTACTTAAACAATGATCCAAATAAGAACGAGTAATAGAGTACCAGTTGTAGCCGCCAGCATCAAAAGTTTCAGAGTTTAGTTCCATGTTCGATTTGGAAACATTCTTGATTTCCCAAGTATATATTCGAGGAGTCAGCTTTTTGTTTAGCGACAAGGATTCACTTATTCGCCTTTTGTCTATTTTGAATGCAGAAGCCTCCAAGACATCAACTCCAAAGATGCAACAATCATTGACAAGTAGTCCAGATTTTGCACTGTTGAACTTGTCTAATGCAATCTTACAACAAAATCCATCAAGGGATGTGCTATGGAAATAGTCTTCGCCTACGTAAACAATGAAGATAACATGACATATAGGAATAACTCCACCAATAAGTCCAAGTACAAAAATATATTTATCCTTCCTTTATGAAATATATAAAGATATGTTGCAAAATAGCAAGAAACTCCCAGTATTACGATCAATTATTGTGGAACTATAAATGTATTGTCACCTTCCTTTTGTATGTGCTCCCCCTGTATTTGATCATATATGAAGAGCTTATAGGTTGCTTTAATCAGAGAGTTTTTTGAAGCTGAATTATCAAGTGAGAGGTAAAGGCCGACATATTTCTCCCCACCTTCTTCTAAAACTGATTGCAGTCGCAACTTCCTGCAATTAACACTTCTTTTAGCTTTCGTTTCATAAGAATTCCGTTATGCCAAGTCTTTCAAAGATCTTTAATCTTATCGAATGAACAGAGAAATTTCAAGTGTATTGAATAAAAACTTTGAAGTAATGTTTGTCTGGTAAAAAAACTACTTAAAACTTAAGTACTACAAAAGCTTAATTTTCACTTGTTAAAGAACATCATGGATTTGTTTTAGAACAACATGTCAACACACACAAAAAATCAGAATTACCACGTAATAGCACAGGCTGTGAAACTCCCCGAGTAATATGACGCAGCACCTCGATTTGCAATTGTTGAGAAACCATCAATCATCCAAGTAAATGGATCTGTTCTCTCGCCTGCCTTTTCCCTCCACCATCCTTGATAAAGTATTTGGGTAAAACCATTACTTCGTGTTCTTGTAATTCTTTCACTGTGTTTTTTGAATTGGATACCATGAAATTGCTAAAGTTGCCAAGTTCTCAAAATGATTGTGAAAAGCTCCAAGAAGGTTTTGTGTAGAACAATCACAGGAGAAGAGTCGACGGATGTGAAACAGGAAAAACAACCTAGAGCTAGGTTATATAAGGGGATCGGATAAATTTCTCCAAAGTTATCCGCTTATCAACTATATATTTTTTTTATCCCTTTTAAATGTTTAATAAATTAAATCACTTAATGATATACCTTTTAAATTTTTAATAAAGTCTCTAGCAAAGATATGCATCAATGATAGGAAATGAATCTCCCCTTTTATGGAAGCCAATAGGGTTGAGTATTCGAATTAATTAAAAACCGATTAAATTGAATTTTTTTTGAACCAACTAAATCAACTAAATTTTTTAATAAAAATCGAACAAATTGAATCGATATTTTATCGATTAATTCGATTTTCGACCGAATTAACCGAATAAACTGAATTTTTTAAATATTACAAAAATTTTACTAATTAATTAGGAATTCTAAATTTATTTATTTAAAAATTTAAAAATTATTTTTCAAATTTGATTAATTCGGTTTAACCGAATAAAATATTTTAAAATCGAAACCAAACTGAATTAACCAAATTAATCAATTTTTTTTTAAAAAATAACTAAAATTCTGAAATAACTGAATCGAATTTTTTAATTCAGTCGGTTCGATCGATTTATTGGAATTTTTACTCATCTAGAAGCCAACACCCTCAATATCCTTTTCCCACGTGTATTTGCACGGGTAGTATTACTTTAATAGATTATTTTTTTGCAGTTATATAAGTGAATCTTTTAGATTCATTCAGTATATATAATCCTTTGCAATGGAAGATAAATCACCATGACTGTAATATAAATCTGTTGGCGGCGGCAATTTTATTTTATTTTCCATTTATTATTCTAAAAAACTTTTCTTTGTTTTGTTAGCTCTCGCTATAGTGGTATATTATTTGCTAATATTATATTCGACACTAAGATTATGTTGTGAATCTATGATGATTAAACCCAACTAAGCAAAGAAGCATAATTGGAAATATTAAGGATCGATAGCATATATATTTTAAGGCACCTTTGGTATTTTGAATCATGTGATGATCCATTGCATTTATTAACTTGTGGTTGTTTTTAAGACATACGTTAAACATGGACTTGAAAATAGAAATATCTTATAAAGATAAGTCGCAATGAATTCTTATAAAGATATCTTCCTTAGAGTTTTCAATGATTTTTTTTATAATTTCAAATACATAAAAATTTATTATTCTCTTTATAATTAAAAAAACCTCCATATAAATTTCAAATCTCATTAGTATTTAATTATCACTCACACCACCAATATGATATTAATTTAGAAAGAAAAATAACTTTGAATTGTCACTATTACTCTTAAATTAAAATTTTCAAATCTCATGTCCACGATGATTCAAATTTTTATACAACTTTTTAATTTCGCAAATCATTCTAAAAATCTTGCATGGAGATATACCCTGATAGAGTAGTTTGCATTTACACGGTAATTATGTGAGCCTTAAATGTAGAGTACATTTCGCAATGCTTTAGTGATGAGAAGTTTTCATCAATTAGATATGCCATTTTATTTGACATTAACTCTTGCATTTATATAATTGAATCTCTTAGATTCAAACTATATAATCCTTCGTAATGGATTCATCTGAAGAGGTTAAGATTAGGAGATCAAGACTTTAAGTTAGTTAATTATGAGAGCTTTAAGTGATTGTGTGTTATAATTTTATTTTATAATTTAAGCATGTAAATTGTAATAATGTGGCGATTGTTTAGGTAGTAGATACGCTATTTAGGATTTAATTGGTGAAAAATTTTTAATTTGTAGACCCACTCAAGCCTCAAATTGTTACACTCTTAAAAATGCTTATAAATCATCGGATGAGGAATTACCTAGTAATGCATGATCTATTAGACGACTAAGTAGTTGACTGTCCAAAAGAGTCAACAAGTCCTATGATCATGTATTTTAACTTGATGATTACACAATACTAAGTGGGTTCAAAAGATTAAAGTGACATCCTAAGTGTCATTGGGAGATAATGTGGTGTGTACTATATTATTTACAAACAACATTTCACATCAAGATAATCTAACTAATTAGAGCAGAAGGCCAAAGTCATAATTGGAAATATTATGGAAACTGTAGTATTTTAAATCACTTGATGTTTCGATGGATTTAAGAACTATTGAGTGTTGTTTTAGGCAGTACCCTTGATACATGGACTTGCAAAGAACGAACAGACAAAATCTTAGGATAACTCGAAATTCTTTTGGCTCTTCTTCAAGCAAGGTGTCCAATCCAAGAACCACAACGGCTGCTTCAATGATGCATGTCTCGTTGCAAAGAAATCCTCTAGATGGATCTTGTACATCTTTCCAGCTTAAGAATTTTGCCCATCCCCAACCGTTACTCCCAGATGAGAACAAATTTTTCGCTATAAAAAAAAAGAAAACACAAACAGATGATTGATTGATCAAGTTGTAGCCTAGCAAGGGAGAGCAATCAAATTGTCAAAACCTGTATTCTTCCAGTGCTTTTCATTGTGTTGATCAAACAAGCGAAAGCAAAACTTCACATAGACTCTAGTCTTTGAAGCAAGATTAGCCGCATTGTCGAGGTTCAAGAAAAAAGCAAGGAAGTCTTTGTATTTGTCTAAGTTTGGATAGACCGAGATACTCCTAGACATATCGAAATCAAAGTTAACGAATAATTATATCTTAAATCTTAGCTTACTTAAACAATGATCCAATTAAGAACGAGTAATGGAATACCAGTTGTAGCCGCCTGCAGAAAACGATTGAGTTTAGTTTCACGTTCGATTTGGAAACATCCTTGATTACCCAAGTATATAAACGAGGAGTTATGTCGTCGTTTAGGGACAAGGATTCAGTAATTCCCTCTTTGTCTAATTTGCATTCGAAAGCCTCCAAAACGTCAGCTCCAAAAATGCAACAATCGTTGACAAGTAGACCAGATTTTAAACTGTTGAACTTGTTCAATGCAACTTTACAACAAAACCCATCAAGAGATTTGGTATGGAAATACTCTTCGCCTTCATAAAAACACGAAGATAAAATGATAAATAACTCCGTTAAAAAGTCCAGGTAAAAACAACTCCTGTATTATGAATATCAGTTATTCTAGAACTTTTTGTCACCTTCATGTGCTCGGCACGTAGTTGATCATATATGAAGAGCTTGTAGATTGCTTTGATCACTGAGCCTTTTGAAACTACATATCATGTGAGAGGTAAACACCGACGTATTTCTCACCATCTTCTTCAAAAGCTGAATCCAGTCACAATTTCCTGCAAATAATACTTCTTCTCTTAGATATCTTTCATAAAGCATTCCCTTATGCCAAGTCTTTCGAAGATATTAAATCTCATCGAGTGAACTGAGAAATTTCAATTGTATTACATAAAAGACTGAAGAAGTGTTTCTGTTAAAACACTACTCAAAACTTATTTATTACAAAAGGTTGAGTTTTACTTGTTGAAGAGCATGTTATTTGTTTTTGAACAACATGTGAACACACACACACACAAAACAGAATTATCAGATAAAACCACATGTTGTGAAACTCCCCGAGTAATGCGTCTCAGAACATTGATTTGCAAATGTTGAGAAACCATTGATCATCCACCTAAATGGATCTGTTCTCTCGCCTGCCTTCTTCTTTACACCGTCCTTTGGGCTGATAACATATACATGGGTACTGAAACCATAACTTCCCAGTGCTTGTAATTCTTTCAGTCTTTTTTTTTTAAAATTGGATACCAAAAGCCTTTCTTCTTATATATTCAGCTAAATTCTATCATTCTTTAATTATACCATTAACTTATTGTTGGACCTCTAAAAACCAAAGCACGCTTTGGTCAAACTTCTTCCCTAAGTCCAAGATTATGTTTTGGGAAGAAACAAAAGTTTTTGATTCAATTAAGTTAAATTTGATTGAATAAAGTCATTTAGTGGTTAATTAAATTGTGTTGGAAATATTGATAAATTAAATTATCTAAAAAAATTGCATCGTCTTCTATTTCATTAATGAGCTTTCGCCAGTTCAATTCGGTCTTTCAATCGCCATGCGCTTTTGACAGGTTGGGTCAGGTTAGGCTCCACACACTAAAAACAGGTCTACTAAGGCCAAACCAAGCCCAAATCTGGCCATTTTGACACTTGAGTCATATGCTAGGATTCTAAATAAATTATATGCTATAATTTTATTTAGCATTCTTGCGTTTTTATAAGTGAATCACTTAGATTTAACATATCTAATCCTCCATATATAATGGACTCAAGAGAGCTTGATTAAGTTAAGCTTAGGAATCACTCCCAGAGGGCATGTTGCGATAATTAAGCCTGTCAATGACAGACCAAGCAGTTGGAGTTTGAGACCTAGCAATGGCGAATTTACGAAGCTTATTCCTCAAATGGGTAGCAAACCGAAAACATTGGTTGTTGGGTTGGATCGTTGTATATCTACACGTCCAATTCATTAAGGGGCATCTTTTCTAGGGTTTTTTGAGGTCCTATATCATTGCCACCTTTAAATTTGAGAAAAAAATGCCTTAAATATAATGCACGATAGTATTAATTGCTTTATTTAGATGAAGCTTGGAGCTTAGAAGAAGTTCAGTGGACTTGAAAGCTCGAGACTTGAGTGATTGCATTGGCACTTGGTTTTGAAGGCTAGCACTAAAAGTTGAAGACTCAAAGTTACAAACGAAGCCAACAATCCCACGAACTAAATAGCAACCACGAAATCTTACCTTGCTTTGAAGCCTAGCACTTGTTCACCGGCGAGGGAGGCGGCGGCTAGGTCTTCTTGTCACTCCCTTCCCCTCCAAGCAAATCCACGCAACCAGACGAAGCCGACAGAGCTTCGCGAGCCAGCGAAAGAGGTAGAAGAATAGAAGAATGCGGCGGTTTCCTCTTCTCCTCAACCGCACACCCGAGTAGAGTTTTCCCCTTTCGCCTCTTCCTCGTGTGCGACGACAGCGGTCGACGAGCAAAGGCGGCGGCCAAAACACAAGCAGAGACACCCGAGAGAGGAGGCAGCGGCGCTAGGGTTAGGGTTGGTTTTCGATAAGCCCGTGCCGCCTCCTCCTCCCTTAACCCCTGTCCTCCGTGATTTCCAACCGGCAGAAATCGCGACTCCTCTTTTTGCTTTGTTTTTTTTAAGAATTCCTAACGGGTTTGGGTTATCGGGTTAACGGGTTTAGCCCTCCAATTTCTGGTATTCTACACCATTTCCTCAGAGCAGTGGCCACCCTCTCGCTGAAAATAGTAGGCTTCAGGTTCGTCCCCATCTGTAGAAGATCGATATGAGTTTACGTTGGGTGAGCTTTGTGATTATACTAATTAAATCAAGATCTATATACCTGCGTCACCAATGCATACAGAGGCAGTGTCACATAGCTGCACAAGACCTGAATGAGAATGCTGCACAAAGGAAAACATGTATCAGAAGCTCACGCTGTCAGTCATTGTAACTCATTTACAGGTTTGGAGATCACTAACCCCATGGAGATGCGAATTCTAATATCTTCGATTCGCTTGTGGAAGCATGAAGGGTAGCCGAATTCGTACTGCCATCGATCCAAGCAAGGAGAATTTAGATTTGTAATCTTGAACAACTTAAGTTTAATTAAAAGAAGAGGCTTTTGTTTCTCACGCCCAACTCCAGGCAAAGAAGGCCAGCTGAAATGCATTCTGCAGAGCAAATTAAGACCATTATTTAATTTGCTATTGAGAGAGAGAGAGAGACTTGGAGTTAAAATTCACCTGAAATATGACGAAGTGAATAAGGAAGAGGAGAAGGCCTGTGCGATTGAACCAGAACAGATTGTCTCGAGGTTGAACAACTGGAACGCCCTTAACGACATCTCCACGTTCCATGATCTGTATTGCCATCTTTGTGATAATTACTTGAAATTTTGTTCCGACCATGACAATGATCTGCAAACATTAATTTTAGGCATTTAAAGTGTTGTTGTTGCAATTATAAATTCACAGAAAAAAAAAAAGAATAGAAGAAAAAACATTTTGCATCTGCATCACAATACTCAAATAAGTATGTGTTTCTGCAAATTCTCTCTTCGAATAAACATGCACTTGTTTACCTTGAGTCGACCAAAAGCCAACGTGCAGATGCAGTAGAGGACATGGGAGACACCAACACGAAGATAAAGATATGAAGCTGATTGATGGCTTCACCAGAAATCAAAGCCACTTTCCCCTGCACGTTTTAAGAACTTGATGATGAACACAAAGGATCGATCTCTGAAATATGAACATTAGCCAGTACCGAACTCAGTCTACTTGCCTCTGGGCAGGTATCTGACGACCCCCCTGCGGCCAAAACTCGTCTGAAGGCACGGACAGAACCAGCAGTCTGCAGAAGCCTTCGTCGTCCTCCAGTGTTCTCGTCGGGATCCTCCAAATGTTCAGTGATGTCTTCCTCTTCTGAGGGGCTGCACGGGTGCCATGAGTTGCCGACGCTCATGGGCACACAAATCTTCGAGATGCTGCTCTGTAAGACCGTTAGCAGAAAGGATATGAACCCCATCAGCATCAATTCTGCCAATTAAACAACAACATCAGAATCAATCGCTTCAGCTCTGCTGCAATATTATTGGAGAGATGATGGTCTGGAATCAATTCCATACCAGATTTGATCTTCTCCAGTGCCTCGTAGAGTGCTCGTTTATGACTCTTTTGCAGCCACTGCGAGACGCAATTAAGAATCCCAGTACATCAGGCCAAAGGATCAGCTCTGCTCGTAGACTTAGAAACAAGCAAGGAAGCTTAATTATATACCTTGCCGAGGAGGTGGATGGCATGCTCAATTAGTATAGAGATGACGACGATGACCAAGCACACGACGGCCACGGCCCATGTCGGCGTCTCCTCCATCGACCGGCTGACTTCTCCTCCTCCTCCGGCCGCCATCGATTGCTAGCTCTTGAAGATACTTCTCTAAGGCGGAAGAGATCTTATGTGAAGAGAACTACTTGTATATGCACGTAGGTGCTGATGAAAGAAGGTATAAGAAGATGTTTTTCATTTCAAGAGAGAGGTGCTTTGACTAGTTTGCCTTTGACATAAAATTCAGACTTTGACCAATCTGAAGCCGTCTTTTAATTACTTCAGAAACTTTTTTCTTTTATTTTTTTTTCAAAGTCTTTTCTAATTAATATATATCAGAAGTGATCTTTGATGTTTATATTCTCAACCATGCTCAATACAACTAGAACGAAATAATTATAATAATAATATTAATTAATTAATCTTCAATGTCAAAATATATATGATGATCATGAATATTGCAAGAATAGATGACATTAAACTATATATCTATTCTTAGTGCATTAAACTATCTAGACGAATAAGTCAAATCCTAAAGTAGCATTACTCAATTTTGTAATTGTTTAGCTTTAATTAAACTATTAATTAATCCTTCTCATAATTAAATAATTAAGGAAAAAAATATATCAGAATTCAATGATTACAGGACAAAAGATGTGGACCAACATACATCATAGAAGCCTACAATTTTTTGTTGGTGAATAAAAAGACTCCTTACCTACCAAGTCAGCCATATATTCTCAACTAATTAATTAATATATAAGATCTATGAAAATATATAAAATACAATTGATAATTCGAACCTTAATTAATTAGCTTAATTTCTCCACGAATGTAATTATTTCTGTGAAATGATTAATCCTCTAGCTAACTATGTTTGAACAGGTTTAATTAGCTGAGACCTTCTTCTTCCTCTTCCTCTTCCACGCCAAATGAGGCCTCAAGCTCTGCAGCGTCGTTGGCGTATTTATAGCTAGCCTTGCACTTCCTGCTGCGAAGTCTCCTCCTCCATAGAAGTTTATGGCCAGTCACTAAAATTGCTACACCAGGAATCTCATCGTCAGGGTCAATCTTTCAGACTTACCCTTTTAACGATTGATTTCATCATCCTCTTCTTCCTTGGTATGTTTAGATACGTATCTTTGGTTATCACTACGTTCTCTAAAGAAGTTTTGAGCCTACAGCTACGGCAGCGATCGACACTGAAGATATGCACTCAACTCAACTCCGAACTGGCTCGAACTCAACTCAAGTGAGTTGCCTGTAGGATGGTGCGAAGCTTTTAGTAGGTTCCAGAAGCCGGAAGAAGAGTGTAACTCAACTCAAGTCGGTTGCCTGTAGGATGGTGCGAAGCTTCTAGTAGGTTCCAGAAGCCGGAAGAAGAGTGTAACTCAACTCAAGTCGGTTGCCTGTAGGATGGTGCGAAGCTTCTAGTAGGTTCCAGAAGCCAGAAGAAGAGTGTAACGCTATTTAAACTCACCCCGCGCGCTCCTCTCCTACCCGTCTTCCACTTCCCCTTTCCCATGACTCGTCGGCGACCACGAAGCTCCAGCCAACTCCGCCAGGTGGTCGCCACCGCCGCCACCGTCGCCCAGACCGCTGCTGCTGCTGCAGCCGCTGCCGCCGAGGCGGCAGAGGCAGCCGCTGCCGCCGTCGAAGAGACACTACAAAAAAACCAAAAATAACGACCGATTTAGCGACCGAAATAATATTGGTCGCTAATTTAGCGACCGAATTACGATTTCCATCGCTATTTAACGATTGAATACTAATCGATCGCTAAATAGTGATCGAAACTAAATTCGGTCGTTATTTTAGCGACCGAATCACTGATCGGTCACTAATTTAGCGACCAAATCACTGATCGGTCACTAATTTAGCGACCGAATCACTGATCGGTCGCTAATTTTAGCGACCGAAATAATATTGGTCGCTAATTTAGCGACCGAACTTGCAAATCGGTCGCTAAAATTTAGGATGGTGCGAAGCTTTTAGTAGGTTCCAGAAGCCGGAAGAAGAGTGTAACTCAACTCAAGTCGGTTGCCTGTAGGATGGTGCGAAGCTTCTAGTAGGTTCCAGAAGCCGGAAGAAGAGTGTAACTCAACTCAAGAAGCTTCTAATAGGTTCCAGAAGCCGGAAGAAGAGTGTAACGCTATTTAAACTCACCCCGCGCGCTCCTCTCCTCCCCGTCTTCCACTTCCCCTTTCCCATGACTCGCCGACGACCACGAAGCTCTAGCCAACTCCGCCAGGCGGTCGCCACCGCCGCCACCGTTGCCCAGACCGCTGCCGCTGCTGCAGCCGCTGCCGCCGAGGCGGCAGAGGCAGCCGTCGAAGAGACACTACAAAAAAACCAAAAATAACAACTGATTTAGCGACCGAAATAATATTGATCGCTAATTTAGCGATCGAATTACGATTTCCGTCGCTATTTAACGACTGAATACTAATCGATCGCTAAATAGTGATCGAAACTAAATTCGATCGCTATTTTAGCGACCGAATCACTGATCAGTCACTAATTTAGCGGCCGAATCACTGATCGGTCGCTAATTTTAGCGACCGAAATAATATTGGTCGCTAATTTAGCGACCGAACTTGCGAATCGGCCACTAAAATTTAGGATGGTGCGAAGCTTTTAGTAGGTTCCAGAAGCCGGAAGAAGAGTGTAACTCAACTCAAGTCGGTTGCTTGTAGGATGGTGCGAAGCTTCTAGTAGGTTCCAGAAGCCGGAAGAAGAGTGTAACTCAACTCAAGAAGCTTCTAATATGTTCCAGAAGCCGGAAGAAGAGTGTAATGCTATTTAAACTCACCCCGCGCGCTCCTCTCCTCCCCGTCTTCCACTTCCCCTTTCCCATGACTCGCCGACGACCACGAAGCTCTAGCCAACTCCGCCAGGCGGTCGCCACCGCCGCCACCGTTGCTCGGACTGCTGTCGTTGCTGCAGCCGCTGCCGCTGTCGCCGAGGCGGCAGAGGCAGCCGTCGAAGAGACACTACAAAAAAACCAAAAATAACGACTGATTTAGCGACCGAAATAATATTGGTCGCTAATTTAGCGATCGAATTACGATTTCCATCGCTATTTAACGACTGAATACTAATCGATCGCTAAATAGTGATCGAAACTAAATTCGATCGCTATTTTAGCGACCGAATCACTGATCGGTCACTAATTTAGCGGCCGAATCACTGATCGGTCGCTAATTTTAGCGACCGAAATAATATTGGTCGCTAATTTAGCGACCGAACTTGCGAATCGGTCACTAAAATTTAGGATGGTGCGAAGCTTTTAGTAGGTTCCAGAAGCCGGAAGAAGAGTGTAACTCAACTCAAGTCGGTTGCCTGTAGGATGGTGCGAAGCTTCTAGTAGGTTCCAGAAGCCGGAAGAAGAGTGTAACTCAACTCAAGAAGCTTCTAATATGTTCCAGAAGCCGGAAGAAGAGTGTAACGCTATTTAAACTCACCCCGCGCGCTCCTCTCCTCCCCGTCTTCCACTTCCCCTTTCCCATGACTCGCCGACGACCACGAAGCTCTAGCCAACTCCGCCAGGCGGTCGCCACCGCCGCCACCGTTGCCCAGACCGCTGCCGCTGCCGCTGCCGCCGAGGCGGCAGAGGCAGCCGCTGCCGCCGTCGAAGAGACACTACAAAAATATCAAAAATAACGACTGATTTAGCGACCGAAATAATATTGATCGCTAATTTAGCGACCGAATTACGATTTCCGTCGCTATTTAACGACTGAATACTAATCGATCACTAAATAGTGATCGAAACTAAATTCGATCGCTATTTTAGCGACCGAATCACTGATCGGTCACTAATTTAGCGGCCGAATCACTGATCGGTCGCTAATTTTAGCGACCGAAATAATATTGGTCGCTAATTTAGCGACCGAACTTGCGAATCGGTCACTAAAATTTAGGATGGTGCGAAGCTTTTAGTAGGTTCCAGAAGCCGGAAGAAGAGTGTAACTCAACTCAAGTCGGTTGCCTGTAGGATGGTGCGAAGCTTCTAGTAGGTTCCAGAAGCCGGAAGAAGAGTGTAACTCAACTCAAGTCGGTTGCCTGTAGGATGGTGCGAAGCTTCTAGTAGGTTCTAGAAGCCGGAAGAAGAGTGTAACGCTATTTAAACTCATCCCGTGCTCCTCTCCTCCCTGTCTTCCACTTCCCCTTTCCCATGACTCGCCGGCGACCACGAAGCTCCAGCCAACTCCGCCAGGCGGTCGCCGCCACCGTCGCCCAGACCGCTGCCGCTGCTGCAGCCGTTGCTGCCGAGGCGGCAGAGGCAGCCGCTGCCGCCGTCGAAGAGACACTACAAAAAAACCAAAAATAACAACCAATTTAGCGACCGAAATAATATTGGTCGCTAATTTAGCGACCGAATTACGATTTCCGTCGCTATTTACGATTTCTGTCGCTAAATAGCGATCGAAATAATATTGGTCGCTAATTTAGTGGCCGAACTTGCGAATCGGTCGCTAAACTAGCGATTGAATTGCAATTTCGGTCGCTAATTTAGCGACCGATTCGCAATTCGATCGCTAGATTAAGGCCTGAATTGTGGTTTCGATCGCAAAATTAGCGATCGAACTCGATTTCGGTCGCTAAATATAGCGACCGAAATCGTTTTCGACCGAAATCTCAATTCGGTCGCTAATTTAGCGATCGAAATTGAATTCAGTCGCTAAATGGAGTTACAACGATTTTTTTAACGATTTTTTTTTGGTCGTTAATTGGGTTTAGCGACCGAAATTTCGGTCGTTAATCAAGATTATTTCTGTAGTGAGATATTAGCGGCAGTAAGGGAAGCCTACGCTCCCGCTCCCGCTCCCGCTGCCCCTGTTCCAGCACCGGTGAGGCCAACACACATCCGTTTTCCTGATTCTGACTGATTGATTTCCATGGCTCTTCTTTTTTTACTTTCCAAGATCTGAAATAATTTTCAGGATTCCTCCCAGATCGGAACGCCGGTTCTCACGATCCTCCCGGTCCCGGTATTTGTGACGTGTCCCTGTTCCTTTCCCTGTAACAACCTGAGCATGGTTCTCATTGATTTGAATGTGATTGTATATATATTAACATGTCAAATGATTATAAAATCTGGTCCACTTCTTTTGGCGGGAAACATTTCCTTCTTTTGACGGGAAACATTTCAGAGCGTTTAGTTAAACCATCAGCGCCGCTTCGTCCTCCGCATTGAGATCCCAGCATGAAAGAAGCTGCGCATCACGAGCAACGAGATCAAGGAGAGCAAGAAGAAGAAGGGGGCGGGGAAGCGCTGGTCCCGTCGTTCCCGACGGGCCGGGTGAAGAAGATCGTGAAGCTTGATAATGAGATCCGCAAGCTGAACTCCGAGGCCCTCTTCCTCATCTCCATCTCCGCCGACCTCTTCCTCGACTCCCTCGTCTTCGGTGCCCGATCCGCTGCTCTTCAGAAGAAGCGGCGCACCATAAAGCCCGACCACATCCGCGCGGCAGTTCGCGGCCACCGACCCACCGCCGATTTCCTCCTCGATTGCCTACCCAAGCCGACTCCGCCGCCTCCCAAACCCGCGTCGGGCGCCAAGACCAGATCCGCCTAGGGGAAGCCCCTGCCGTCAGGCACCCGCCGCATCGATGATTTCTTCCGGAAACCCTCGTAGCTTTGAACGCGACCATGGTGCGTCTCGATGAGTCTCTCCGAGGGGTTTTTTTTCCCAGTCATGTAGAAGTGCGTATCCTTGTGAATTGAACGGCCGGGAGTAACTGATAGCTGTTCTCTTTTTGGAATTCAACAGTTTGATGCCTTGCAATGATCTGTGTTTTTTCTGCTATGATCTCTGTAGCTCTTGTTATTGATTAGATCATTAATTTGTTTGATTGATTTGTATCTATGCTATGCTTAATCTTTTTTTTTATGCCTGCCAATTTAACTAAGATAAAATACAGAACTTTGATGAAACTAAATTTGTTCCTTCTATATTTCCATCCAATTAAGCAAGAAATTAAATTTCCCAAAGTGAAAAGTTTTCCCAAGATTATGAGCATTGATACTTGAGAGTTTGCATCCATAACCTAATTGTAAGTTGCTAACATGGTAAGTAGTAAACAAGTTCAAGAACATTGATATTTTTTTTTTGCCATCAACAACTCCATGTTTTTCTACAAACAGATGATGATCTAGAGAGCATCCCATACAAATTGAGGAGATGGAATTCCGAAACCCTTCGGGCACAATATATCAAATACCAAGGAACTCAGGCATGTTTCACTGGTATACGCTGTAAATTAAATCCTTTTAAAAGCACTAGATTAGTCACTGTTGGAGGCAGAGTAGCATTCCATATTCTTGCAACACTAAAATGCTTTTAATTTTTGGATCCTTAGGATCTGTGCTGGAACTTGGAATGTTGGGGGACAAGTTCCACCTGATGACCTTGACATAGCAAAGTGGATAGACATGGAGGAACCTGCTGATATCTATGCACTTGGGTAATCGATCCCTTGATACTCACTTAATTATCAATTTCTTGGGTCTGATATCTATAGTGTTCATGTGAGATTCTTGTTTTGCAGTATCCAGGATATTGTTCCTTTGAATGCCTGCAACATTTTTGGTGCTGAGGATAGTGTGCCAGTCGCAAAATGGGAACATCTGATTCGTAAAACTCTAAATAGTATTCAATCTGCAAAACCCAAGTACAAATGTTACAGTTATCCTCCCTCTCCGTCTAGGTTCAGACCACATGAAGATACTGCCGTCACTGTGGATGGACTATTGTCTGAGACTAACAGTGACATTGATGAAGATGATGACGATGATAATCTTGACAGTTTCGATGATTTAACAGATGCTGTAGATTCTAATTCTGATCATGTTGAACCCATTAGGCCATATGGCACAAAGCAGTTTCAGAGGTTGAATCATTTTACTCAGGTTGATTTTGATGTGAATTCAGTAATGCCATTGATTCAGGAAAAGAAGTTACTGAGGACACTTAGCACAGCAGAGAGGGTTGGATTAGTTTGGCCTGAACAACCACTAGACTTGTTACCACCGAAACACACTTTAAGTTCCTACAGAGCAACAAAGTCTTTCCGAAAATACAGTTCTTTCCGGCCTATTGGTAATGTGCACAAGGATTCATTAGGAAGAGCTTTGGCTCCTGAATTTGATGCCATGTAGAAAGAAGAGATTGGCCTTTGTAAGGATAGTATGTAAACAAATGATCGGAATATACCTTTCCATATGGGTTCGCCGTGCCCTAAGGAAGCACATCCAGAACTTGAAGGTATCTCCAGTTGGTGTAGGTGTCATGGGTTATATCGGAAACAAAGTAAGTTTGTACTTGTATCTAGTGAGTTCATATTATTTGGCATGCTACTTATTTGATAACTTAAACTTTGCTTCAGGGTTCAATATCAGTTAGCATGTCTATATACCAAACTCGATTTTGCTTCACATGTTGTCATCTCTCTTCCGGAGAAAAAAGTGGGGATGAACTTCGTAGGAACACAGACGTGCAAGAAATTCACAGGAAAACACAATTTAGTACCGTTGCTCGGCATTGTGCCGGAGTGCCCAAAATAATCCATGATCATAAGTGAGTTTAAAGAATTTAAGGTTTATCAAGTAGCTAGATTGTCGTTTGTTTTAGAACCGAGATTCTCATTGCTACCTTTCGATCTTTACAGAAGAATTTTTTGGCTAGGAGATCTAAACTACTGCATCGATTTATCATTTGAAGAAACACATGAATTCATTTCGCTCAAAAATTGGAGTATGTTGCTAGACAGGGACCAGGTTTCCAACTCTCTAACTTTGTGGCAGTACTCGATGTGATTCTATTACGTACCTAGTTTTGTTGATTGAAAACACTATATATCTAGCTACAATCTTAGATATTTGTGTGAACAAATTCGATCCTGGAGCTTCATGAAACTAGAGATTTTTGACAAGAACTTCAAAATTATTTCTGTGGCAGCTAATTCGAGAGCTAAAAAAAGGGCGTGCTTTCGATGGGTGGTCAGAGGGTGTCATAAGCTTTCCGCCATCCTACAAGTATGAATTCGACACGACAAGCTATGTGCAGGATGATAACAAGGGTGGGAGGAGAACTCCTGCATGGTATGAACTTGTTTCATCCATGCATTTTCTCTTAATTACAAACAACTAACTGTTTATGACAAATTTATTCTGAATCACAATTAATTGTTTTTGTTTCTTACGCAGGTGCGATCGCATATTATGGTTAGGAAAGGGTGTAAAACTCTTAAACTACAAAAGAGCTGAGTTGAAGCTTTCCGATCACTGCTATAATCTGTTCTTTACACAACATGAGCTCCAACTTTTTATTTTCTATCATCTGTAAATTGGATTTCCATTTATGTCACTGCATGACACTAAGATCTGCATGTTTCTACTAAGCATGTTTATGGTTATATTGGTAGATGTTAGATGAACAAATATATCTTGCACTGGATAATCATGTCGGATTGACAGGTATGGAAATTTAGATGAAGACAATCCGACTGAGCAAAAGTTTTTATGCAACAATACCAACAGAATGGATTGTTCTATTTGATGAACACCACCTATATTTTGAACATACGTGTTTTACAACATAATTATTTGTGTTTATACAGTGCAGATCTAAATTCGGAGCAAGATTTTTGAGAGGATGTTCAGTGCTATACATGCAAGACATCTTGGCAGCAAAAACGAACTGTTCAAAATAGACTTAAGACAGATTGCAAATAGTTAAGGAGTTGAATATTCTTGTTGTAATTATTTCAAAGGAAAAGAATATACTTTTGATGGCTAGTCTTTGGATTGAGCTTATTCAATGTGTCTGCACTAGAATATTGTCGTTTAAGATTTTCAAAGTGTGATTAAGACTATGATTCAAAGATGCCTTTTGTTCCACAAATGAAGAATACTTTTTTTTATATATATATAATTTAAATGTTCGGGTTTCGCCTGATTTTTTTTAATTACAAATTTGAAGTAAATTTTATATATATTCAGAGGTTGATTTTTAGAATATTTGTCACTAATTTGAATTAATTTTATTATCTTATTTCATTTAAATGGTGTCATTATAAGGCAATTACGGAAAATTTAAGGGTGGTTCGTAGATGGATTCAAAATACTCAGAGGTTGATTTTTTGATAAAATTTTAAATCTTGTCCGAGTTTCAAAATACTCAATAATTGAATTATTATCTATAATAATTAATTTTTAATATATTTTGTGCATGTGTTTTTGAACCTTGTCAGATTAAGTTAGATATTTCGTATTTTAAGCTATTTTTAAAATTTTGTTAAATGTTGGATATTTAGAATTTGAAATTTGTTTAAAAAATTATCGTATTTACTTTTTCACCCTCTCTTTTATTGTTTTCTTCCTTGTCCCCGGATTCCCTTCCGCATCAGTTGCTGCGCCCGCCGCCGCTTCTGCCGCCTAACGCCGACGCACGCCGGTCAGTACCCTTCTCCTCCTCCTCTAACCTCTCTTCTTTCTCCGCGGTCTTGTTACTCTCCCTCTGATTTCCATCGCACTCCTCTCATCCTCTCCTTTCCTCCTTTATCTCCCTCGGTCCCTCTTCTCTCCCACGATGTCCGTTATGCCGCCGTGCTGGAGTCGTCTCCGTGCCGGTCGGCGGGCGGGACGGCCGACCGTCACGGCTCGACAGTGGAGACCATCACAAGCATCTTATCTATCATTCACTCTCATTCGCCTTTATTCAGATAGTTTCTATGGTTTAATGGTAGAAAGACAAAACGGAACATTCGTTGGCTTCTAAACTGGCATTGATCTACTACAGGATGACAACATCCAATGAGGAGTACTCGCAAATTGGTGTATCTCAAGAGGTATGTGATATTCCTTCGTTTCTAGTTGTTTCTTCCCTTCTAACAAAGCTGTAGCAATTTGAAACTAAATTGTTTTGCTACAGGAAAAAGACAAGCTGGTAGGAGAAGTAATCCGTTATGTGCTTTTCAAGACCCACCAAAGTTCTGGATGCCCTATAAAGAGGGAAGAGCTGACTCAATTGATAACTAGAAACTACCACCAGCGTTCACTCCCAGCTCTTGTCATAAACGAAGCCAGAGAACAAATCTCAAGCATTTTCGGGTACGAGATGAAAGAATTACAACGTTCTCGCCCTTCCTCAAATAAACAGGGTCGTGCTTCTCAGCAAAGTATGTCATCTCTCCTGTGCCTTAATGTTTTTTCATATTTATTTTGTGCATTTCTGCTTTTAAAATGTCCAACGATGCTACTAAATTAGTTCCATGTGGATTTTTGATATTTTCTATCAAGAATTTCTGCAATGGGATATTGTCTTCCACCTAAAAAGTTACTCCAGACAAGATAACTTGATAGCACCCCGACAATTATGGTAAACAAGAATTTTGCATAAGATGGAGAAAATAAACGATGGAAATTTTTTATGTGAAGGATTCATATGTTTAACTCTAATTTTGCATCGGACTTTGTTGTATTTTTTTATGGTCTAACATGAGCAGTGCATGTAGGTGCCTTCGAGTCAAAATCATACATTCTTGTGAGCCAGCTACCTCCTGATATTTATAGTGAATTTGTTGAGGATAAAGAGTCTTCGCATCTGTCTGGTTTCGCTTTTGTTGTTATCAGCATTATACATCTGTCAGGAGGTAAACTTTCTGAAGGTAATTTATTTTATTTTGTCAACAATGTAGCCTTCTCTATATTTTGTTGCCTAATTTTTTTTCTAAATAATGGTAATAGAAAACCTTTGGCATCACTTGGGAAGATTGGGTTTAAATGAAAATGACCAAAACAACGTGCTTGGTAACACTAAGCAAGCACTTGAAACGCTTATACAGAAAAGGTGAGTACCTTAAAATATTAAACCATCCATCATAGTTGTTCACTATATGTTGAACTACCTTACTATTTCAAAAAAAAGTTCTTAGATTTCTGTACTTGTTTCTTTTGTTAGGTACCTGCAAAAGGAGAAAGTTAATGGTCCTGAAGGCAATACTGTGATGTTTGAGCTTGCAGAAAGAGCTTTAGATGAATCCATTATTGAGAAACTTAAAGACTACATTAGCCAGGTGCGCAATTTAGAAAGGTTAACCATAATAAGTTTGTAATGGATAACTAGGAGTAGGAGCAACTATTTTTCTATGGTTAATAGCAATTAGTTGAATGGAAAACTTCATATGAAATATGCTTCCTGACATGGACATGTGATTTAGTGCAAACTAGATACACGTGAAATGTTGATCCTTATGTATGCTCTTTTTGAATGTGAGTCAATGCATTAAGTTTCACCATGAATTCCTACGAAGAATGTTGGGTGCTAATCGCTTGTTTGCAGTTTAACCAATCGAACAACTTAGTCTGATTTGGTTTTGAAATTACCGATCGCCAGCCTTAAACACCTTCTTGGGCTTTAGAGTTCAAAACAAGAACATTTATACAATATTTTGGAACTTTGAGAAAATGAGAGCTTCCAAATTTTGTAAAATGTAAATTAGTGAAAGTCTTTTTTGTCAACTTTTTTGTTTCAAGATAATAGGGCTTGCTGAGTTTGCTTGCCACAAGAATTTACTATTCAGTGGAACAATCAGAGTCACTATGCTGATGTTTTTCATCGGTCTCTCTTGAATTTTGGTAGTTTAACCAACACTTTAACAACAAATTTTAAAGGTTCTTATGCCATTATTAGCATTATTCACTTCACCACTCTCTAATTCATTCAAGTAATTAAATATTATTTCCCTCATTTTGAGCTTAATTGTGATAAATTTTCAATTTACAGTGATGTTTAGAGGTACCTTTATATTTTAGTTCGAAGTAAGTGTGGATTATATCTAGTGGAATATGTGGTCTTTAGTTGGCTCGGATTTGATTTAATTCTAGTTGAATTTGAATTTGGTGAACTGGATTGGTTTTGAATTGATCCCAGGAGATAAAATGTTGATTAGTTCTAATCTGGTTGCTAGGATTTGATCAACCCCTAGATTACTCTATATTTATAAAATCTACCTCCTTTTTTTTTTTTTAATTGTGATGAAGTGTGCATAATATAAAACAATGTGTTTATCAACAATGGATCGCCCAAACCGCAAAAGTTGTTGATGGAGAATTGTGAATAATGTACCTTCGCAAGCAAGGTTTACGATGGATAGAATAAACATGAAGCAGCTTGACTTTCAAGGTTTCACTTGGGACAACACAGTGCGCACACACTGAAACAACTTAGCACAGATATGCACATGAAAGGAGTACGAGGCACTCATTTATCTCCCTTCTTGCAAAACATTCTCCTCTTTTCACTTTAGATTGTTTTTTTCCTTCTAATCTCTTCTAGTCTTCTTCCTGTTTTGATCCTTTTTGGAGGTTTTGGCATGTGACTGGAAACTACAAATTGATTCCTTGCCAACAAGCAATACCTCTTAAGAATCAAAGGGTTTCTCTCGGTTAAACTATAGACAAAAGTTGTTTAACTTTGATTTTTTTTCCCGGCTTTAGCATATATTCTTTTTAATCTATAAATTTTGCTCTTCGTTATGGATCAGGTACAATTTTTTGGATGAAATCAAATTGGCAAAGGCCGATACTGATCCAACTTACCTAAAACGATCAGAATTGGTCAGTCGAAAACTATGACATGAATGCAGTAATATAAATATCAGCATCTGATTGTTTCTTCATAATTGCTCTCCCATATGCTTTTTGGCATTCAAAGTTAGTCAATTCCTACTGTGTTCAACAAAACAAAATCTATAGAATCAGCAATCAACTAGGTACACTCCTAAGAGCAGCATGCATCTATTGTGTACTATATTTCTTAAGTTCATGAATAGATCTATCAAATTCTGTTTTAGTTGTTATTTAAATTTTTTTTTTGGAAAGTGACAATCTAGCGATAACCAACATTTTTTTAAAGTCATACATTGTTTCTTATATAGAAACAACAATGGCCTTTCTCAGTAACGTTTAAGAAACTTCCCTAGACAATTGGTTATCATGCAGTGTTATTTTTTATATGAAGCTTCAAGTAGCATGATAATTTGCGAATCCAAATATGGATATGGTTCTCTGTTTATTTCACTTTAACCTCATTTTCTGAAGGATGTTGCCGGTGCAGGTTGTTAACAATGATGCAGACACCGAGTCTCAGGCCTGAATCATAGGTACAGAATTTTGTGCAAAGCTGTGATTTACCTTTGCCGTTTAGCTACTACATCTCAAGTACTTTGCAGTTCGAAAGTTCAAAAATGTCATCTGCTGAGCATTTTGTTAACGTCGCAGCAGCATCTCTAGATTGTACAACATGAAAATACCGGCCATTTTGTTAATGTGGCAGCAGCATTTGGAATGGGAAACCATTCGCCTTTTGCATTTCCACCAATTTCAACTGCGAAAAGAAATGCCGCAAATTTATCCCTACTTGAATCTTCTGTTAAAATTAGCCCTCAGTGTCAATTCGGATTGAGCTGGACTTGAGTTGGACTCGAGTTGGACTCAAGTCAGCTCAGATTGTGTGAGACTCGAGTTGGACTCAAGTCACACAAGCCAAATTCGAATTTGATTAAATGGTTATCATGCATGAGATGCATGATTATTAAAAGCTGCATGATCTTTCTTAAAAGAAGAGAAAGATTAGCATGCATGAGATGCATGATCTTTATTGAAAAGAGAAAAGATCTTCTTGCATGAGATGCATGGGAATTAATAAAGTATTAATTTCGTGGATCACAAAATGACAAGAAAAACCCTTCATCCTTTACCCTTATGGTGGGATATAAAAAGGGATGAAAGGCTCTTGATGAAGGGGTTGTTGGTTGCTTTTGCTCTCCTTCCTCTTCTTCTCTTCCACCTTTGGCCGAAACCTCTCTTGTGGCTAGCACCACAGTTTGGTTCTTCTCCATCTCAGTATTCGTGTGGATACCGTGGAGGCGCGAACACACTGATCGTGCTGAGATCCGACGACCTTGAAGGCAAGAGTTGCTGTCGGGATTGCGAAGGGCACGCATCGAAGGTAAACTCGATTCTAGTAGGTAGAATCGTCAAACGAGTATGTTTTTTTCACATGGATCTTCTGGAGGGATCCTGTTTTTCCGCTGCGTTATATGCGGTTTAATCGGTTTTTCGCGCATATAGATCCCTACATCTTCTGTAATTCTAATAACTCTTCGAATGATTAATCGAATGAGATTGCTGGGTTGGAGAAAATTAATTTATACTTAAATGTGAAAACGCTTTGCAAAATATAAATTTGCAAAGTATAATAAAACCACCAGTTTTCAAGGGTGGTTATTTATACTGATGATACTTATAAAAATATCAGATCGACAAGGCGGTTTGACTTGTTGACCTAGATCAGTTCAATCGACCAGGTTAATATTAACATGTGATTTTTATCAATTGATGCACGCCTTCCCTTTCCGTGCGATGGATAGCGGAAGAGGTACCCTGAACTCAGTGTCAAAGTTTCATCCTCGCTTTCTGTGTCTGTTTTCCTGGCACAAATTCCTCTGCTGCAGCGGCTCCCTACCCTTTCTCTGCTCAAGATCGCACAATCTGTCCAGGTGAAGCGATGTGGTGGGTGCTCCTTGCTTCTTCCGATATCTCAATAGTGACAATCTGTATGCTTCATTGATGTTCCCTCTTTCGGTTCTCTGATTAAAGTTTGTACGCCGGGATTCTGATTTTGAGGAGTTTTTAGGTTTTCTAAGTTCACTTATTAAGAAAATATTTTTTCCATCAAGCGAATGTTTGAGAATTTAAAGTTGCGGTGAAAATTGGAGTGGGATAGCCGTCCAGACACGGGATTGCTGTACGGAAATTTCTCGTGTGTTACTTATAATGCAGGATTTTTATTCTTAGAGTAGCTCATGCAATCCGGACAAGCGGAAAAAAAATCTGCGCCAACTTGAAAAGGGTTTGAGAGAAGTACAATATTATGGGTGTAGTGTTTGTATTTTTTTTTATGCTTCTGCAATGAGATTTTATTGGACTGTTCCAAAAATTCTTGAGAAGTAGTGATTTTTCCCAAGGGCATCTAGATTGGGACATCTGCAAAAGTATGCTTCTTATGTAAAATATGAGACTTATAATCCTTTACGATATCTAACTATTTTTTTCTCATTGATTTTAGAGAATGGTGAGTATGTTGTTCGCAAAGGGAAAACTGGAGAGCTTATTTA
The DNA here is from genome assembly GCF_044706935.1 of Curcuma longa. Lineage (NCBI taxonomy): Eukaryota > Viridiplantae > Streptophyta > Magnoliopsida > Zingiberales > Zingiberaceae > Curcuma > Curcuma longa. The sequence goes on from NC_133863.1 coordinate 8,895,986, forward strand.
CTTCATCTTAGAGGCCCAGGTATGGACATAATAAAAGCATTAACCTAAGTTCCATATAATATGTTTTGCTGAAGTTAATGATATAGGATTTCTTTCTTTTTTTTTTCCGTGTTACTTAAGGTAAATTTTATATTTGTTTGTTGATCATTTCATTCATAATAAATATAAATTACTTTTTATTTCTTACAATATTTAAGGGTATTCGTAGTGTATCTACAGATTATCCATTTTTGAGAAAGTTATAATTTAATATATTATAATAAGTGGATTGCAGTCCTTGCTACATAAATTGTGGATTCTTATCTTTCGGATAACTATCTTGTCATAATTATCTCTGTTGCTTTACTCATTCTCTGAAATGAATTTTATTTCTTTATGTTTTATTTTTACAAAAAAATTATCAGAAGAGATGATTGTAAATATAATATATTATCGAGTTAGTGTTTTTCATGTTTTTAGGCTGAAATTTCTGGACCTGCAGATGATGAAGAAGGAAATTATCCTACTGTCTCATTAAAAAAATTTGACAACTTTGGCCACGGTATGGATCTTTCTTATTTAGTACTTCATTTAAGTATTGTAGAATCCTGGATAAAACATTATAGTAAAGTAGTGTGGGATACTTTAGCCTTAGTTACTAGTCATATTTTCATTTTTAAAGAAACAGATTCTACTTTCTAATGCACGACGCAAGGCTATTATATCTTGCACTGGAAGTTTCTGAAGTTCTAAATTACCCAAAAATTTAAATCTTATAAATTTATCAATAGTTTCGATTAAAATTTATTGATAGACCTAGAAAGTTCTAATCAAATTTATTTTAAGTGCTATAGATTTCTGAAGTGTTCTGGATTCTATATATATGCTTAGAGCTATCAGATCCAAGCCATTAACAATAGTGATCAAAAGATTTTTAAATTTTTAAACTTTAAGGTAATTTACATATACATATAATTTATCGTAAGGGTGTTAAAACCAAGCATGAATTTAATAAATACCTTCAATGTACTATCCTTGTCTATTATATGTTAATTTTTAAAAAATTTAAATCTCTTAGGTTCATCAATTTTGATCAAAACACACTAATAAAGCTAAAGAGCTTTGATCATACACATTTCAAGTGTTATATATTTCTCATGTTCCTTGAAGTCTATATCTATCTCGAGCTATCAAGTTGAAATCATTATTAGTATTGATCGGAAAGATTTAAAATTTTTAAATTTAAAGTAATTAACACATCACATAATTTACAATAGAGATAACGAGATATAGAAATCGTAAATACATTCAATACATTATATATTTTCATTGTATGTTAATTTTTTAAAAATCTACATCATATAGGTTCATCAATAAATATCAATTTAAATAGTTATAATTGGTTCCATTTCAACTCTTTTAGACCCTGAAATCTGTATACATGTCCTCCTTTTACTGTTTGAAGGTTTTTCAAATTGTGATAATTTTTTTTAAAAAAACTTTCACAACTATGCGATCCGGATCTTGTTAATTATAACTGCTAAAATTAAATTAGATATTGGACCGATAATTAGTTGGAACGGCTGGAAGATTCAGTTGCCGAATTGAGCAGTCAAAGTCAAAGTAAGAAAAGTCAACCAAAGAGTATCATTGGATTTGATCACCTCGATCGCCGATGAATTGACAGGTGAAAGAAAAACAGGACACGGACAAAGAACCAACAGACAAATATCTCGTTGGTTTTTGATCAAGCAACGGTGTCTACTCCAAGAACCACAATGGATGCTTCAACGATGCATGTCTCGTTGTGAAGAAATCCTCTCGATGGATCTTGTACATCGTTCCACCTTAAGAACTCGGGCCATCCCCAACTGGCACTCTCTGCCGAGTACAAACGTTTCACTAAAAAAATAAATAAGAAAGCACGATCATGATGATTGCTTGATCGAGGTGTAGCGTAGGCATGAAGCGCAATCAAATTAATGTCAAAACCTGTACGCTTCCGGTGCTTGCCATTATCTAGATCCAACAAGCAAAGGCTATACTCCACATAGACACTTGTCTTGGAAGCAAGATTAGCAGATTTGTCCATGTCCAAGAACACAGCAAGGAAGTCTTTGTATGTACTTACGTTTGGATAGAGCGAGATACGCCTAGATATGTCGAAAATCAAACGGAACGAATAAATGTTACGTCTTAAATCTTATATGCTCAAAGTTTATTTAAACAATGATCCAATTAGGAACATGTAATGGAATACCAGTTGTAGCCGCCTGTAGCAAAGGCTTCAGAAATTAGTTCGTCCATCGAATTGGAAACATCCTTAATTACCCAAGTATATATATTTGAGGAGTTAGGTCTTTCTTTAGGGACAAGCATTCATGGATTAATCCTTCTCTGTCTAATTTGCAAGCAAAAGCCTCCACGACTTCAGTTCCAAAGATGCAACAATCGTTGACAAGCAGTCCAGATTTTGAACTGTTGATCTTGTTTAATGCAGTCTTACAACAAAATCCATAATGGGATGTGCTATGGAAATAGTCTTCGCCTACATAAACAATGAATATGACATGATAAATAACTCAACAAGTAGTCCAGGAAAAGAAATATTTATCCTTCCTTCATGAAATATATTAGTATATGTTGCAAAATAACAAGTAACTCTGTATTAAATGTACTGATAATTACCATCCTTTTGTATGTGCTCCGCATGTAGTTGATCATATATGAAGAGCTTGTAGCTAGATTGCTTTGATCACTGAATTTTTTGGTGTTGCATCATCATCTGACAGGTAAAGACATACATATTTCTCACCATCTTCTAAAACTGATTCCAGTCACAACTTCCTGCAATTAACACTTCTTCTCTTAACTATATATCTTTCATAAAGCATTTTCCTACGCAATGTCTTTTGAAGATCTTAAATGTTATCCAAACGAACGGAGAAATTTCATTTGTATTGAATAAAAGCCTGGTGTAGCGTTTGTCTGGTAGAACACTACTCAAAAACTTGTGTATTACCAAAGCTTGGTTTTCACTTGTTAAAGAACATGTTATTTACCAAGTAAAACCACAAGCTGTGAAACTCAAGTGTTCCTAATTAAGTCCAAGATTATGTTTTGGGAAGAAACAAAAGATCTTGATTCAATTAAGTTAAATTTGACTGAATTAAGTCATTAAGTGTTTAATTAAATTATCTTGGGAATTGATAGATTAAATTGCCTAGAAAAATTGCTTTGTCTTCTGTGCCATAATTAATGAGCTTGGGCCAGTTTGATCTTTCGAATTCCCATGTGCCTGTGACAGGTTGAGTCAGGTTAGGCGCAACAGGCTAGAAATGTTGTCAACTAAGTCCACACAAAGCCAATCTAGATTCACCCATTTTGACTTAAATACTTACAATTCTATATAATTATATGCTATAATTTTTTATATTCATATACTACATTTTTTTTAGGTTTTAAATTTATATACTATCACAATTCCACATATAATTTCTACATTCAAAACACTTCATAAAATCATCAATTTTAAATACGTGTAACAATGATACATAATCGTCAGCCTGTATATGATCTACATTCAATAAATTAATATATTGGGAATTCTAATTAATTTTAACAAAAAACTGTGATGTAAGATCTACATTCAATATCAAATTAAGGTTGCTATTCAGACATGCTCGATAAAATGGACTTGCAAAGAAGGAACAAACAAAATCTTAGGACAAGTCGCAACGAGTTCTTTTGGTTCTTGTTAAAGCAATGGTGTTTACTCCAAGAACCACGACAGTTGCTTCAACGATGCATATATCGTTGCGAAGAAATCCTCTAGATGGATCTTGTACTTCTTTCCAGCTTAAGAACTTGGGGTATCCCCAAGTGAAGCTCCCTGATGAGAACAAATTTTTAGCTACAAAATAAATAAGAAAATTAAACACAATCAGATAATTGCTTGATCGAGGTGTAGCGTAGGCAGGAAGTGCAATCAAATTAATGTCAAAACCTGTAAGCTTCCGGTGCTTGGCATTATCTAGATCCAACAAGGAAAGGCTATACTCCACATACACACTTGTCTTGGAAGCAAGACTAGCAGCATTGTGCATGGTCAAGAAAACACCAAGGGCGTCTTTGCATGTGGCTAAGTTTGGATACAGCCAGATACGCCTAGACACGGCGAAAATCAAATCAAACGAAACGAATAATTATATCTTAAATCTTATATGCTCAAAGCTATATATGATTCAATTAAAGAACAAGTAATGGAATACCAGTTGTAGCCGCCTGCAGCAAAAGCTTCAGATTTCAGTATCATGTTCGATTTGGAAACATCCTTGAATACCCAAGTATATATTCGAGGAGTTAAATCTTTGTTTAAGGACAAGGATTCATGGATTCCTTCTTTGTCTGATTTGGATATTGCAAAAGCATGCAAGACTTGAGCTCCAAAGACACAACGATCATTGACAAGTAGACCAGATTTTGAACTGTGGAACTTGTTCAATGCAACCTTAAAACAACATCCATCAAGGGATTTGCTATGGAAATAGTCTTCTCCTACATAAAACAATGAAGATATATAACATGATAAATAATTCCACCAACAAGTCCAGGTAATTATGATCAAATTATTCTGGAACTTAAAATGTGTTGTCACCTTCCTTCTGTATGTCCTCCCCGTGAAGTTGATCATATATGAAGAGTTTATAGATTGCTTTGATCTCTGAGTCTTTTGAAGCTGCATCATCATTTGAGAGGCAAAGACGAACATATTTCTCACCATCTTTTTCTAAAACTAATCCCAGTCGCAACTTCCTGCAGTTAATAGTTCTTCTCTTAGCTATATATCTTTCATAAAGCTTTTTCTTATGCCAAATCTTTCAAAGATCTTAAATCTGATTTGTTGAAGAACATGTGATTTGTTTTAGAAGAACATCATGTCAATACGCGCACACGCACACAAAATAAATAAAATCAGAATTACCAGTTAAAACCACAGGCTGTGAAACTCCTCGAGTAATACGTATCAGCACCTCGATTTACAATGGTTGAGAAACCATCAATCGTCCACCAAAATGGAGATGATCTCCCGCCTGCCTTCTTCTCTTCACCTTCCTGTGAATCGATAACTTTTTTATGAAATGGATGCCAAAAGCAAAATCCTAACATTCTTAATTATACCGTGATAAATTTTAGGTATAGTATACCATGAAATTGCTAAAGTTGCCAAGCTCTCAAAATGATTGTGAAAAGCTCCATGAAGGTTTTGTAAAGGAGAACGGGGCAGTAGAACAATCACAAGAGAAGAGTCGGCGGGGAGGAAGAGGAGTCGGCGGATGTGAAACAGAAAAACAACCTAAGGGTTATATAAGCTGATAAACCCTAAATTTTATTTTTTTTTATCGCTTTTAAATATTTAATACATTAAATCACTTAACGATATACCTTTTAAATTTTTAATAAAAGTCTCTAGCAAAGATATGCATCAATGATAGGAAATGAATCTCCCCTTTTATGGAAGCCAATAGGCCTGAGTATTAGAATTAATTAAAAATCTATTAAACTGAATTTTTTTAAACCAACTAAATCAATCGAATTTTTCAATGAAAATTAAACAAATCGAATCAAAATTTTATCAATTAATTTAATTTTTAATCAAATTAACTGAACAAACTGAATTTTTTAAATACAACAAAAATTTTACTAATTAATTAAGAATTTCTAATTTTATAAAGAATAGTCCGGTGCACGAAACTCCCACCATACGGGATCCGAGGAAAGGATCTGTTGTACGCAACTTTACCTTGCATTTAGCAAAAGGCTGTTTCCAGAATTTGAATGCGTGACCTCTAGGTCACATGGCAACAACCTTATCGTTACGCCAAGACTCCCCTTCTTCTAAATTTATTTATTTAAAAATTTAAAAATTATTTTTCAAATTTGATTAATTCGATTTATTCGGTTTAACCGAATAAAAATCTTTAAAATCAAAACTGAACCAAATTAACCAAATTAATCAATTTTTTTTATAAAAATAATCAAACTTCTGAAATAATCAAATCGAATTTTTTAATTCAACCGGTTCGATCAATTTATTTAATTTAATCAAATTTTTACTAACCCTAGAAGCCAACACCCTCAATGTCCTTTTCTTACGTGTATTTTTGTACGGTTAGCATTGCTCTAATAGATTATTTTCTTGCAGTTATATAAGTGAATCTTTTTGATTCATTCAGTATATATAATCCTTCGCAATAGAAGATAAATCATCATGACTGCGACAATTTTATTTTATTTTTCATTTATTATTCCAACAAACTTTTCTTTGTTTCGTTAGCTCTCGTTATAGTGGTATATTATTTGCTAATATTATATTCGGCACTAAGATTATGTTGTGAATCTATGATTATAAAGCATAATTGGATATATTATCCGTACAAGCTTGCTCACATAGTTAGTACAAGGTAGTTGATTATAACGAGACCTTGGGTTCGAATTCTCCCCTGTGCTAGCCATGATGAAAAGAAGGCCAAAATGATTGTCCATGATTTACCCCCTCTAGACACTTATGGGGCCGAGATCAGGGGGCCGCTAAGGTGGCGGATCTACCTTTTGATTATAATAATTGGAAATATTAAGGATCGATAGCATACATATTTTAAGGCACCTTTGGTATTTTGAATCATGTGATGATCCATTGCATTTATTAATTTGTGGTTGTTTTTAAGACATACCTTAAACATGGACATGAAAAGAGAAATATTTATAAAGATAAGTCGCAATAAATTCTTATAAAGATATCTTCCTTAGAGTTTTCAATGATTTTTTTTATAATTTCAAATACATAAAAATTTATTATTCTCTTTATAATTAAAAAAACCTCCATATAAATTTCAAATCTCATTAGTATTTAATAATCACTCACACCACCAATATGATATTAATTTAGAAAGAAAAATAACTTTGAATTTTCACTATTACTTTTAAATTAAAATTTTCAAATCTCATGTCCACGGTGATTCAAATTTTTATACAACTTTTTAATTTCGTAAATCATTCTAAAAATCTTGCATGACGGGATCCTTTCTTCGAACCTCGCATGGCGGGAGCTTCGTGCATGGCGAGAGATACCCTGATAGAGTAGTTTGCATTTACACGGTAATTATGTGAGCCTTAATTGTAGAGTAGATCTCGCAATGCTTTAGTGATCAGAAGTTTTCACCAATTAGATATACCATTTTATTTGACATTAATTCTTGCATTCATATAATTGAATCTCTTAGATTCAAACTATCTAATCCTTCGTAATGGATTCATCTGAAGAGGTTAAGATTAGGAGATCAAGACTTTAAGTTAGTTAATTATGAGAGCTTTAAGTGATTGTGTGTTATAATCTTATTTTATAATTTAAACATGTAAATTGTAATAATGTGGCGATTCTTTAAGTAGTAGATACGTTATTTAGGATTTAATTGATGAAGAATTTTTAATTTGTAGACCCACTCAAGCCTCAAATTGTTACAGTCTTAAAAATGCTTATAAATCATCGGATGAGGAATTACCTAGTAATGCATGATCTATTAGACGACTAAGTAGTTGACTGTCCAAAAGAGTCAACAAGTCCTATGATCATGTATTTTAACTTGATGATTACACAATACTTTATAAGGGTATATTATCACAGAGCAAAATAAAGAATCATGAAGCTCTAAAAATATCGTACGTGGGTTCCAAAGGACGGATGAAGAACGGAAAAAAATCAACGATGGAAAACTTTCCTTCGGGGAAAGGAAGAGAAAGGTGAAGGGAAAAAAATAAAAGAAGGAAACAATACAGGAGATGGAAAAGGAATCCTTCCGGTTCGATACTCTCTAAAATACCCTGCTCCACCAAACTGCATCTCGATGAAGAAAAGGGAATAAATCCATGGCTGCCAGCTTCTCGTAATCCATGGCTGTCTCACCAGAAGCAACAGTAGTTTCCTTCGCCTTCACAGTGGCTTGCTTCGCATACTCCACAACAGTCTCCCTTGCAGTAGTGTCCTTGGCCACCTGCAGCCCCTGCTGTCTCTTCTCCAGAGATCTTGTTCCTTGGCTGCTGAAATTGCGCCTCTTTTTTCTCTTGTTAGATTTCATCAATCCCTTTTCTTCCACCCGCGATTGTCGTTGCAAACTCCAATCTTTGAATGATTTTTTGTACTTTTCTTCTTGTTCGGATTTCGTTCCATGCCTGCACCTGTAGTTCAGTGAACCCTAGATTTTTTTTTTCTCCACCAGCGATCTTCTTCCTCCGCTTCTGAAATCGCGCCTCTTTTTTCTCTTTTTGGATTTCATCACTCCCTTTTCGCACTTCTGAAACCGCTTCTGAAATCTTCGTTGTCGTCCGCGCGTTGAGGAAGCAAGGAGCAAGCCGAAGCCCTACTACTGTTCTTCTTTCTCGCAGCCGTGAAGGACGTAGGTGGCGGCGAAGTCATGGCGGAGGAGGGATGGCGGAGGAGCGGAAGAGAGCAGGAGGGAGGCTGCGCGATTGGAGAGAAAGAGAGGAGAGAAATGTAATTTTATTTTCCATCCGGGCTTTCCGTCCAATTTTGAAGGGCTCAAAAAGAGAAAAATGATCCACGGATGGATTATATTTTTTTCATACAAAGAAAAACTTTCCTCAATTTTCTTTTTCGCACCTCCAAGCAAACTGGACCTAAAGTCGTGAAACTCCCCGAGTAATGCGTCTCAGAATATTGATTTGCAAATGTTGAGAAACCATCGATCATCCACCTAAATGGATCTGTTCTCTCGCCTGCCTTCTTCTTTCCACCGTCCTTTGGGCTGATAACATACATGGGTGAAACCATAACTTCCCAGTGCTTGTAATTCTTTCAGTCTTTTTTTTAAAAAATTGGATACCAAAAGCCTTTCTTCTTATATATTCAGCTAAATTCTATCATTCTTTAATTAAGTTGGACCTCTAAACTTCTTCCCTAAGTCCAAGATTATGTTTTGGGAAGAAACAAAAGTTTTTGATTCAATTAAGTTAAATTTGATTGAATAAAGTCATTTAGTGGTTAATTAAATTGTGTTGGAAATATTGATAAATTAAATTATCTAAAAAAATTGCATCGTCTTCTATTTCATTAATGAGCTTTCGCCAGTTCAATTCGGTCTTTCAATCGCCATGTGCTTTTGACAGGTTGGGTCAGGTTAGGCTCCACACACTAAAAACAGGTCTACTAAGGCCAAACCAAGCCCAAATCTGGCCATTTTGACACTTCAGTCATATGCTAGGATTCTAAATAAATTATATGCTATAATTTTATTTAGCATTCTTGCGTTTTTATAAGTGAATCACTTAGATTTAACATATCTAATCCTCCATAATGGACTCAAGAGAGCTTATATATTAAGTTAAGCTTAGGAATCACTCCCAGTGGGCATGTTGCGATAATTAGGCCTGTCAATGACAGACCAAGCAGTTGGAGTTTGAGACCTAGCAATGGCGAATTTACGAAGCTTATTCCTCAAATGGGTAGCGAACCGGAAAACATTGGTTGTTGGGATGGATCGTTATATATCTACACTTCCAATTCATTAAGGGACATCTTTTCTAGAGTTTTTTGAGGTCCTATATCATTGCCACCTTTAAATTTGAGAAAAAATGTCTTAAATATAATGCACGATAGTATTGCTTTATTTAGATGAAGCTTGGAGCTTAGAAGAAGTTCAGTGGACTTGAAAGCTCGCTCAGTAGAAGTTGAAGACTCGAAGTTACGAGAGACTTGAGTGATTGCATTGTGTCTAATTTTGGTTTTTGTTGTTGAGCATGTACATTGTAATAATATGGCGATAGTCTTTTGACAATCATTGTCTAGTTGACTAGCCACAGAGTCATTGTAGTCTCGTGCTTGTCTAAAACTGTTTTAATTGGATGATTCCACATTAATTTATAACCATTGTCTATAGAGTGTGCAAAAGCTAGGGTCACAGTTTTAAAAAATAATGTAGAAGTAAAAGATTCTATTGTCAAATCCAAAGTGTCATTGTGAGATAATATGGTTCGTGCATTATATTATTGGCTAATACTATAATTGCACACTAAGATGTTGTGAGTCTATGATAATTAAATTTACCTAAGCAGAGATTATATAATTGAAAATATTAACGGTTGCATACATATATTATTGCACTTTTTTTCAGATATGCTTATACATGGACATGAAAAGAGAAATATCTTATAAGGATAAGTCGCAATGAATACTAGTAGTTCTTTGTTCAAGCAATGGTGTCTACTCCAAGAACCACAACAGATGCTTCAACGATGCATGTATCATCAACAAGAAATCCTCTCGTTGGATCTCGTACATCGTTCCAGCGTAAGAACTCATGCCACCCCCAACTAGTAGACTTTGACGAGAACAAACGCTTCACTACAAAATAAATAAGAAAACATTATCAGATGATCGTTTCATGTTGTAGCATAGGAAAGGAGCGAAATCAAATTTTCTAAACCTGTAAACTTCAGGTGCCTGGCATTGTTTTGATCCAACAAGCAAAGGCTATAATCCACGTAGACACTAGTATTGGCAGCAAGACCAGCAGCATTGTCCAGCTTCAAGAAAACACCAAGGAAATCTTTGTATGTGGGTGAGTTTGGATAGAGCGAGATAGTCCTAGACATAAAAAATCAAAAGAAACGAATAATTATATCTTAAATCTTATATGCTCAAAGTTTACTTATATTATCCAAATAAGGACTAATAGAATACCAGTTGTAGCCGCCAGCATCAAAAGTTTCAGAGTTTAGTACTATCTCCTTCGATTTGGAAACATCCTTGATTTCCCAAGTATATATTCGGGGAGTCAGCTCTTTGTTTAGCGACAAGGATTCACTAATTCGTTTTTTGTCTAATTTGAATGCAGAAGCCTCCAAGACATCAACTCCAAAGATGCAACAATCATTGACAAGTAGTCCAGATTTTGGACTGTTGAACTTGTCTAATGCAATCTTACAACAAAATCCATCAAGGGATGTGCTATGGAAATAGTCTTCGCCTACATAAACAATGAAGATAACATGATATATAGGAATAGCTCCACCAACAAATCCAGGTAAACAAATATCTATCCTTCCTTTATGAAATATATCAAGATATGTTGCAAAATAGCAAGAAACTCCCAGTATTACGATCAGTTATTGTGGAACTTTAAATGTATTGTCACCTTCCTTTTGTATGTGCTCCCCCTGTATTTGATCATATATGAAGAGCTTATAAGTTGCTTTGATCACAGAGTTTTTTGAAGCTGAATTATCAAGTGAGAGGTAAAGGCCGGCATATTTCTCACGACCTTCTTCTAAAACTGATTGCAGTCGCAACTTCCTGCAATTTATACTACTTTTAGCTATGGAGAAATTTAATGTTTGTCTGATAAAAAACTACTTAAAACATAAGTACTACAAAAGCTTGATTTTCAGTTGTTAAAGAACATCATGTATTTGTTTTTGAACAACATGTCAGCACACACAAAAAATCAAAATTACCAGGTAAAACCACAGGCTGTGAAACTCCCCGAGTAATGACGCAGCACCTCGATTTGCAATTGTTGAGAAACCATCAATCATCCAGGTAAATGGATCTGTTCTCTCGCCTGCCTTCTTCCCTCCACCATCCTTGATAAAGTATTTGGGTAAAACCATTACTTCGTGTTCTTGTAATTCTTTCACTGTGTCTTTTGAATTGGATACCAAAAGCCTTTCTTCTTATATATTCATCTAAGTTCCATCATTCTTTGAATTATACCATTAAGGTTTTGTAACTTAAAAACCAAAGCTATTCCTAAGTCCAAGATTATGTCGACGGAAGTGACAAAAGTTTTTGATTCAAGTAAGTTAAATTTGATTGAATTAAGTCATCGGATAAATTTCTCCTAAAGTTATCCGCTTATCAACTATATTTTTTTTTATCCCTTTTAACTGTTTAATAAATTAAATCACTTAATGATATACCTTTTAAATTTTTAATAAAGTCTCTAGCAAAGATATGCATCAATAATAGGAAATGAATCTCCCCTTTTATGGAAGCCAATAGGGCTGAGTATTCGAATTAATTAAAAACCGATTAAATTGAATTTTTTTCGAACCAACTAAATCAACTAATTTTTTTTAATAAAAATCAAACAAATTGAATCGATATTTTATCGATTAATTCGATTTTCGACCGAATTAACCGAATAAATTGAATTTTTTAAATATTACAAAAATTTTACTAATTAATTAGGAATTCTAAATTTATTTATTTAAAAATTTATAAATTATTTTTCAAATTTGATTAATTCGGTTTATTCAATTTAACCGAATAAAAAATTTTAAAATCGAAACCAAACTGAATTAACCAAATTAATCAATTTTTTTAAAAAAATAACTAAAATTCTGAAATAACCGAACCGAATTTTTTAATTCAGTCGGTTCGATCGATTTATTCGATTTAATCGAATTTTTACTCATCTAGAAGCCAACACCCTCAATGTCCTTTTCCCACGTGTATTTGCACGGGTAGTATTACTTTAATAGATTATTTTCTTGCAGTTATATAAGTGAATCTTTTAGATTCATTCAGTATATATAATCCTTCGCAATGGAAGATAAATCACCATGACTGTAATATAAATCTGTTGGTGGCGGCAATTTTATTTTATTTTCCATTTATTATTCTAAAAAACTTTTCTTTGTTTTGTTAGCTCTCGCTATAGTGGTATATTATTTGCTAATATTATATTCGACACTAAGATTATGTTGTGAATCTATGATGATTAAACCCAACTAAGCAAAGAAGCATAATTGGAAATATTAAGGATCGATAGCATATATATTTTAAGGCACCTTTGGTATTTTGAATCATGTGATGATCCATTGCATTTATTAACTTGTGGTTGTTTTTAAGACATACGTTAAACATGGACATGAAAATAGAAATATCTTATAAAGATAAGTCGCAATGAATTCTTATAAAGATATCTTCCTTAGAGTTTTTAATGATTTTTTTTTATAATTTCAAATACATAAAAATTTATTATTGTCTTTATAATTAAAAAAACCTCCATATAAATTTCAAATCTCATTAGTATTTAATTATCACTCACACCACCAATATGATATTAATTTAGAAAGAAAAATAACTTTGAATTGTCACTATTACTCTTAAATTAAAAATTTCAAATCTCATGTCCACGATGATTCAAATTTTTATACAACTTTTTAATTTCGCAAATCATTCTAAAAATCTTGCATGGAGATATACCCTGATAGAGTAGTTTGCATTTACACGGTAATTATGTGAGCCTTAAATGTAGATTACATTTCGCAATGCTTTAGTGATGAGAAGTTTTCATCAATTAGATATGCCATTTTATTTGACATTAATTCTTGCATTTATATAATTGAATCTCTTAGATTCAAACTATATAATCCTTCGTAATGGATTCATCTGAAGAGGTTAAGATTAGGAGATCAAGACTTTAAGTTAGTTAATTATGAGAGCTTTAAGTGATTGTGTGTTATAATTTTATTTTATAATTTAAGCATGTAAATTGTAATAATGTGGCGATTGTTTAGGTAGTAGATACGCTATTTAGGATTTAATTGGTGAAAAATTTTTAATTTGTAGACCCACTCAAGCCTCAAATTGTTACACTCTTAAAAATGCTTATAAATCATCGGATGAGGAATTACCTAGTAATGCATGATCTATTAGACGACCAAGTAGTTGACTGTCCAAAAGAGTCAACAAGTCCTATGATCATGTATTTTAACTTGATGATTACACAATACTAAGTGGGTTCAAAAGATTAAAGTGACATCCTAAGTGTCATTGGGAGATAATGTGGTGTGTACTATATTATTTACAAACAACATTTCACATCAAGATAATCTAACTAATTAGAGCAGAAGGCCAAAGTCATAATTGGAAATATTATGGAAACTGTAGTATTTTAAATCACTTGATGTTTCGATGGATTTAAGAACTATTGAGTGTTGTTTTAGGCAGTACCCTTGATACATGGACTTGCAAAGAACGAACAGACAAAATCTTAGGATAACTCGAAATTCTTTTGGCTCTTCTTCAAGCAAGGTGTCCAATCCAAGAACCACAACGGCTGCTTCAATGATGCATGTCTCGTTGCAAAGAAATCCTCTAGATGGATCTTGTACATCTTTCCAGCTTAAGAATTTTGGCCATCCCCAACCGTTACTCCCAGATGAGAACAAATTTTTCGCTATAAAAAAAAAGAAAACACAAACAGATGATTGATTGATCAAGTTGTAGCCTAGCAAGGGAGAGCAATCAAATTGTCAAAACCTGTATTCTTCCAGTGCTTTTCATTGTGTTGATCAAACAAGCGAAAGCAAAACTTCACATAGACTCTAGTCTTTGAAGCAAGATTAGCCGCATTGTCGAGGTTCAAGAAAAAAGCAGGGAAGTCTTTGTATTTGTCTAAGTTTGGATAGACCGAGATACTCCTAGACATATCGAAATCAAAGGAAACGAATAATTATATCTTAAATCTTAGCTTACTTAAACAATGATCCAATTAAGAACGAGTAATGGAATACCAGTTGTAGCCGCCTGCAGAAAACGATTGAGTTTAGTTTCACGTTCGATTTGGAAACATCCTTGATTACCCAAGTATATAAACGAGGAGTTATGTCGTCGTTTAGGGACAAGGATTCAGTAATTCCCTCTTTGTCTAATTTGCATTCGAAAGCCTCCAAAACGTCAGCTCCAAAAATGCAACAATCGTTGACAAGTAGACCAGATTTTAAACTGTTGAACTTGTTCAATGCAACTTTACAACAAAACCCATCAAGAGATTTGGTATGGAAATACTCTTCGCCTACATAAAAACACGAAGATAAAATGATAAATAACTCCGTTAAAAAGTCCAGGTAAAAACAACTCCTGTATTATGAATATCAGTTATTCTAGAACTTTTTGTCACCTTCATGTGCTCGGCACGTAGTTGATCATATATGAAGAGCTTGTAGATTGCTTTGATCACTGAGCCTTTTGAAACTACATCATCATGTGAGAGGTAAACACCGACGTATTTCTCACCATCTTCTTCAAAAGCTGAATCCAGTCACAATTTCCTGCAAATAATACTTCTTCTCTTAGATATCTTTCATAAAGCATTCCCTTATGCCAAGTCTTTCGAAGATATTAAATCTCATCGAGTGAACTGAGAAATTCCAATTGTATTACATAAAAGACTGAAGAAGTGTTTCTGTTAAAACACTACTCAAAACTTACTTACTACAAAAGGTTGAGTTTTACTTGTTGAAGAGCATGTTATTTGTTTTTGAACAACATGTGAACACACACACACACAAAACAGAATTATCAGATAAAACCACATGTTGTGAAACTCCCCGAGTAATGCGTCTCAGAACATTGATTTGCAAATGTTGAGAAACCATTGATCATCCACCTAAATGGATCTGTTCTCTCGCCTGCCTTCTTTACACCGTCCTTTGGGCTGATAACATATACATGGGTACTGAAACCATAACTTCCCAGTGCTTGTAATTCTTTCAGTCTTTTTTTTTAAAAATTGGATACCAAAAGCCTTTCTTCTTATATATTCAGCTAAATTCTATCATTCTTTAATTATACCATTAACTTATTGTTGGACCTCTAAAAACCAAAGCACGCTTTGGTCAAACTTCTTCCCTAAGTCCAAGATTATGTTTTGGGAAGAAACAAAAGTTTTTGATTCAATTAAGTTAAATTTGATTGAATAAAGTCATTTAGTGGTTAATTAAATTGTGTTGGAAATATTGATAAATTAAATTATCTAAAAAAATTGCGTCTTCTATTTCATTAATGAGCTTTCGCCAGTTCAATTCGGTCTTTCAATCGCCATGCGCTTTTGACAGGTTGGGTCAGGTTAGGCTCCACACACTAAAAACAGGTCTACTAAGGCCAAACCAAGCCCAAATCTGGCCATTTTGACACTTCAGTCATATGCTAGGATTCTAAATAAATTATATGCTATAATTTTATTTAGCATTCTTGCGTTTTTATAAGTGAATCACTTAGATTTAATATATCTAATCCTCCATAATGGACTCAAGAGAGCTTGATTAAGTTAAGCTTAGGAATCACTCCCAGAGGGCATGTTGCGATAATTAAGCCTGTCAATGACAGACCAAGCAGTTGGAGTTTGAGACCTAGCAATGGCGAATTTACGAAGCTTATTCCTCAAATGGGTAGCAAACCGAAAACATTGGTTGTTGGGTTGGATCGTTGTATATCTACACTTCCAATTCATTAAGGGGCATCTTTTCTAGGGTTTTTTGAGGTCCTATATCATTGCCACCTTTAAATTTGAGAAAAAAATGCCTTAAATATAATGCACGATAGTATTAATTGCTTTATTTAGATGAAGCTTGGAGCTTAGAAGAAGTTCAGTGGACTTGAAAGCTCGAGACTTGAGTGATTGCATTGGCACTTGGTTTTGAAGGCTAGCACTAAAAGTTGAATACTCAAAGTTACAAACGAAGCCAACAATCCCACGAACTAAATAGCAACCACGAAATCTTACCTTGCTTTGAAGCCTAGCACTTGTTCACCGGCGAGGGAGGCGGCGGCTAGGTCTTCTTGTCACTCCCTTCCCCTCCAAGCAAATCCACGCAACCAGACGAAGCCGACAGAGCTTCGCGAGCCAGCGAAAGAGGTAGAAGAATAGAAGAATGCGGCGGTTTCCTCTTCTCCTCAACCGCACACCCGAGTAGAGTTTTCCCCTTTCGCCTCTTCCTCGTGTGCGACGACAGCGGTCGACGAGCAAAGGCGGCGGCCAAAACACAAGCAGAGACACCCGAGAGAGGAGGCAGCGGCGCTAGGGTTAGGGTTGGTTTTCGATAAGCCCGTGCCGCCTCCTCCTCCCTTAACCCCTGTCCTCCGTGATTTCCAACCGGCAGAAATCGCGACTCCTCTTTTTGCTTTGTTTTTTTTAAGAATTCCTAACGGGTTTGGGTTATCAGGTTAACGGGTTTAGCCCTCCAATTTCTGGTATTCTACACCATTTCCTCAGAGCAGTGGCCACCCTCTCGCTGAAAATAGTAGGCTTCAGGTTCGTCCCCATCTGTAGAAGATCGATATGAGTTTACGTTGGGTGAGCTTTGTGATTATACTAATTAAATCAAGATCTATATACCTGCGTCACCAATGCATACAGAGGCAGTGTCACATAGCTGCACAAGACCTGAATGAGAATGCTGCACAAAGGAAAACATGTATCAGAAAGCTCACGCTGTCAGTCATTGTAACTCATTTACAGGTTTGGAGATCACTAACCCCATGGAGATGCGAATTCTAATATCTTCGATTCGCTTGTGGAAGCATGAAGGGTAGCCGAATTCGTACTGCCATCGATCCAAGCAAGGAGAATTTAGATTTGTAATCTTGAACAACTTAAGTTTAATTAAAAGAAGAGGCTTTTGTTTCTCACGCCCAACTCCAGGCAAAGAAGGCCAGCTGAAATGCATTCTGCAGAGCAAATTAAGACCATTATTTAATTTGCTATTGAGAGAGAGAGAGAGAGAGAGAGACTTGGAGTTAAAATTCACCTGAAATATGACGAAGTGAATAAGGAAGAGGAGAAGGCCTGTGCGATTGAACCAGAACAGATTGTCTCGAGGTTGAACAACTGGAACGCCCTTAACGACATCTCCACGTTCCATGATCTGTATTGCCATCTTTGTGATAATTACTTGAAATTTTGTTCCGACCATGACAATGATCTGCAAACATTAATTTTAGGCATTTAAAGTGTTGTTGTAGCAATTATAAATTCACAGAAAAAAAAAAAGAATAGAAGAAAAAACATTTTGCACTTCAGAGTTAGTACTCACAATCAAAGGAATGAATGGTTGCCACAAGTAGGAATGCCACCCTGAAAACATACACAGTGAGTTCTCAACGCTATTTTGAAGGCATGCAGAAATGTCAATTGCCTTACCATGGGTATTAAATAGCAGGAAGACCACAGCCATGAACCATATTGCAGGACTGTCAATAGTAAAGAAGGTGATCAAACTAATTTTTCTTCAACAAAGAGTCCTAAGTCTTCGCAACCAGTTTATCGTAAGGTCGATCAGCATTTATATACCTTATTCCGACGACTACTGTGAAATCTTCTTCCAGTGATCTCTTAATGTACTTCTGGAAATTGAACTTGCTTGAGCTTTGTGGTGCCAAGTGTGCCTGAGACATTTTATGTGACTCTGAATCATCTGTGTGTGTTGATCGACTATATATGTTATCATAAGAACTGCAACTTACCATGATAAATCCATGCCTTAACGTCAAGTAGTTGACTTTCGATACCGAGCTCACAAATTGTCTGAAGAAACACACCTGTTTGAAATAATTAAAGGTAACTTCTGGTTAGTTAGTTAGTATCCATATTTCCGCTCTTGTTGTTTAATGTTGTGGACTCGATCTTACAATCCAGATGAGCAATGGCGATTTGCTCCAGAAGTTCAAGTGTCGGCGGCCGAACGATGTATCTCTTGCAAACCGAAACCTGTCAGGATCTTTTGCACAAAGTTGCAGTTGCAATCAGATTTTGCTGCTGATGTTCACAACAACAACAAAACTTTATCAATTTGCTTATTTCTAAGGCAAGTTAGCTACCATGAGTGAATTGGTATTCAGCTGTTCTAGTCTCCATTTCCCAAGCTTTCCACCTCCTCATCTGCATCACAATACTCAAATAAGCATGTGTTTCTGCAAATTCTCTCTTCGAATAAACATGCACTTGTTTACCTTGAGTCGACCAAAAGCCAACGTGCAGATGCAGTAGAGGACATGGGAGACACCAACACGAAGATAAAGATATGAAGCTGATTGATGGCTTCACCAGAAATCAAAGCCACTTTCCCCTGCACGTTTTAAGAACTTGATGATGAACACAAAGGATCGATCTCTGAAAAATATGAACATTAGCCAGTACCGAACTCAGTCTACTTGCCTCTGGGCAGGTATCTGACGACCCCCCTGCGGCCAAAACTCGTCTGAAGGCACGGACAGAACCAGCAGTCTGCAGAAGCCTTCGTCGTCCTCCAGTGTTCTCGTCGGGATCCTCCAAATGTTCAGTGATGTCTTCCTCTTCTGAGGGGCTGCACGGGTGCCATGAGTTGCCGACGCTCATGGGCACACAAATCTTCGAGATGCTGCTCTGTAAGACCGTTAGCAGAAAGGATATGAACCCCATCAGCATCAATTCTGCCAATTAAACAACAACATCAGAATCAATCGCTTCAGCTCTGCTGCAATATTATTGGAGAGATGATGGTCTGGAATCAATTCCATACCAGATTTGATCTTCTCCAGTGCCTCGTAGAGTGCTCGTTTATGACTCTTTTGCAGCCACTGCGAGACGCAATTAAGAATCCCAGTACATCAGGCCAAAGGATCAGCTCTGCTCGTAGACTTAGAAACAAGCAAGGAAGCTTAATTATATACCTTGCCGAGGAGGTGGATGGCATGCTCAATTAGTATAGAGATGACGACGATGACCAAGCACACGACGGCCACGGCCCATGTCGGCGTCTCCTCCATCGACCGGCTGGCTTCTCCTCCTCCTCCGGCCGCCATCGATTGCTAGCTCTTGAAGATACTTCTCTAAGGCGGAAGAGATCTTATGTGAAGAGAACTACTTGTATATGCACGTAGGTGCTAATGAAAGAAGGTATAAGAAGATGTTTTTCATTTCAAGAGAGAGGTGCTTTGACTAGTTTGCCTTTGACATAAAATTCAGACTTTGACCAATCTGAAGCCGTCTTTTAATTACTTCAGAAACTTTTTTCTTTTATTTTTTTTCAAAGTCTTTTCTAATTAATATATATCAGAAGTGATCTTTGATGTTTATATTCTCAACCATGCTCAGTACAACTAGAACGAAATAATTATAATAATAATATTTATTAATTAATCTTCAATGTCAAAATATATATGATGATCATGAATATTGCAAGAATAGATAGACATTAAACTATATATCTATTCTTAGTGCATTAAACTATCTAGAGGAATAAGTCAAATCCCAAAGTAGCACTACTCAATTTTGTAATTGTTTAGCTTTAATTAAACTATTAATTAATCCTTCTCATAATTAAATAATTAAGGAAAAAATATATAAGAATTCAATCATTACATGACAAAAGATGTGGACCAACATACACATCATAGAAACCTACAATTTTTTGTTGGTGAATAAAAAGACTCCTTACCTACCAAGTCAGCATATATATCTCTACGTTCTCAACTATTTGATTAATATATAAAATACAATTGATAATTCGAACCTTAATTAATTAGCTTAATTTCTCCACGAATGTAATTATTTCTGTGAAATGATTAATCCTCTAGCTAACTATGTTTACGTTCTCTAAAGAAGTTATGAGCCTACAGCTACGGCAGCGATCGACACGGAAGATATGCACTCAACTCAACTCAACTCAACTCAACTCCGAACTGGCTCGAACTCAACTCAAGTCAGTTGCCTGTAGGATGGTGCGAAGCTTCTAGTAGGTTCCAGAAGTCGGAAGAAGAGTGTAACGCTATTTAAACTCACCCCGCGCGCTCCTCTCCTCCCGTCTTCCCCTTCCCCTTTCCCATGGCTCGCCGGCGACCACGAAGCTCCAGCCAACTCCGCAAGGCGATCGCCTCCGCCGCCGCAGCCGCCCAGACCGCTGCCGCTGCTGCAGCCGCTGCCGCGGTCGAAGAGATATTAGCGGCAATAAGGGAAGGCTACGTCACTACAAGAAATTCATGAAATAATAACGGAATTAGCAGCGGAATTAAAATCCGTCGCTATAAATAGCGACGAAATATTAATTTTTGTCTCTAATTAGCGACAGAATTAAAATCCGTCGCTAATTAATTAGCGACGGAATATTAATTTCGTCGCTAATTAGCTACGGAAATTAATATTATGTCGCTATTAATAGCGACGAAATTAAAATCCGTAGCTAAAGTCGCGATTTTAGGGCTCCGCCGACCCTTTTCTTTGTGCGCGCGCGTTTCTTTGTTCTCTCTTACAGCGTTCTCTCCTCCCTCCGGCGTACTTCCTCCCTCCGGCACTCTCCTCCGGCGACATCCTACCTCCGGTGAACTCTGCTCCCCAGTCTTCTCTCTCGTGCGGCTGCTCGCGGCGCACAATCCCGCGGCCGGCGTTGTCTCCTCCAGCGTTCTCTCCTCCGGCATTCTCTCCTCGCGCGACGACTTCCTACCTCCGGTGAACGCTGCTCCGGCGTTGTTCTTCTCCAGCAAAGCTTCTCCCTCCGGCGCTCTCCTTCCGGCAATCTCCCTCCTCTCCGGCGCTCTCCCTTCGGCAATCTCCCTCCCCTCCGGCAATCTCCCTCTCCTCTGGCGCTCTCCCTCCGGTATTCTCCCTCACCTCCGGCAGTTCCTCGCGGCTACTCTCCTCCGGCGAAATCTAGGGTTTCTATCCTCGCCTCGCCTCCGGCGCTCTCCCTCCGGTATTCTCCCTCACCTCCGACAGTTCACTAGGGAGAATATCTCCTTATGTTTTTTGTTGGATTGTGATGCTGGATACGTATTGCATGAGTTTCATTGAATGTAGTAGATATGTTGAATGATTTTCCTAACGAGCCACCATGTTGAAGGCCCCACAACTACCTGCATAAAAGAGTTGAGCAAGTGATGACCATAACTTTCATTAGCAATCAACAGTGTTCATAAAAGATGAACTGTGTTTGTTTGTTTGTTTGTTATACTTGCCCATTAATGGAACCAAGAAATTGATATAAAGAATTGGTTTACAATGCTTTAACAAACCTGAACTGGAGATGATGCTAGTAAAATCCCTGCTAATCCACTCACTAGTCTCTGCTGCTCAGTTTTATCCGGGAGAGGGAGCATCAATGTGCCTGTCAGTGACAATATCTCGAACATACCCTGAACACAAACACACAAGAACATGTATGATAAATCCAGTCTAGGTTTCCAAATGTAAGCAACAAAGTGGATATCAATCTTTCTTGTTCTACATTGGTTACTGACAGGAGACTGAGATGATGAAACCACAAACCTGGTAACCTACAATACCACAACCAGTTGTCGTAGGTTGGAAAAAACTTCACTTCAGATGCAACACCACATGCTGAAAGAATGCAGACAGAGTGTGATCCTTGCTGAAAATATGACACAATTTTTGAAACTACGTTCTGCAAATATATATTTAGTCATTGAGAGCAGATAAATGCATTGTTTGTGAAACTTAAAAATTCATCTTCTTAGTTTTGATATTAATTGCTAATGACCTCAATATGAAAAGAACAATAATGTGGTTGCTTACCTCTCCTGCTGGTACATCAATACGATGAGCATGAAGTTTCATTCCTGATGATCCTGTCAACCGATAGGTCGAATTTCAGAGAGGTGAGGAGACAAAAGAATACTCTCAACATGTTTTTTTTTCCTAGAAAAGGATCAAATTACTGGAATCTACAGCAAGAGATGTTAGTATTTACAATATCTGCAATAATCAAAACAATCTTCTTTCTCAACAGATTGCTCCCTCAGAAATTCATTGTAGCATTTTTTCCTTTTCTTCATTTATGATTTTGCAGATATAGATATGTCTTATCAGGCAGCAACACTAGGTGGCCGGACAGTTTTGAGAGTTGTTACCGGGTGGTAAGTATTGGTAGATTTAGTACTTTTTAATTCATAATTTGTTTTATAACATATGTCTAACATTTACATGGTTTTTAATGCAGTTTTACTCCAGAGGGCCATAAAGTTGCCGCATATATTTCTAGTAAGTTCCGTGAGCGAGTATGTCGTTCAGGACATACTTGGAGGTATGTCGATCAGGGCATGCGCACCTTCTACTACGACGAGTTTGTGGTAAGTCAATTTAACCACCTTATAATGAAGTTGTTTTTGTTTCCATTAATTTTTTTTTCTTGCACCCTAACGAGTTTGGACCCTAATGCTCCTGATTAGTAGCTGTCTGCAAGGTAGATTAGCATTTCTATTACTTTTAATTTTTTTAAAAGTTATTACTTGTAAGCATTCATTTTTCAAATAGGTTGTTATAATTAAATTATTACTAACCTATTTTGGCTGGGCTTGTTTAGATAAGTTTTTGATATATTATTATATTTTGGCATTAGATACAGTATCAGTGTATCTACATATTAGTGTTGTATTCAGATATTATTGTATTAATGTTGTATTCAGATATTTTGATATGTGGTATATTCAGATTAATGTGATGTATTTTGATATGTGGTGTATTTTGATATGTTGTATCTAGAGATTAATGTGATTGTAATATTGTATTTAGATATTTTGATATATAAACAGGAAATTCAGAAAAATAAAATAAATTATATTAAAAAAATAAATTAATAGCGACGGAATTTATCATTCCGTCGCTAATAAATGATTTTTTTAAATTTTTTTCTTTAAATTAGTGACGGAATTTTAAATTATAAAATTCCGTCGCTAATCAATATTTATTTTTTTAATTTTTTTCTTTAAATTAGCGACGGAATTAAAAATTTCATCGCTAATTAGCGACGGATTTTTTAATTTAGTTGCTAAAGTGACGTCAGCGACCGAATTTTACGCGACGGTCGATTTCCGTCGCTAATCGGTCGTTAACCTCGATTAGCCACCGAATAGCGACGGAATTGGCCCGTCGCTATTTCCGTTAATTTTTGTAGTGTACGCTCCCACTGCCCCTGTTCCAGCACCGATGAGGCCACAACACATCTATTTTTCTGATTCTGACTGATTGATTTCCATGGCTCTTATTTTTTTACTTTCCAAGATCTGAAATAATTTTCGAGATTCCCAGTACTTGTCACGATGCCTATGTTCCTGGTCATCGACGCTGCGTTCCAGATCGGAGCGCCAGTTCTCGCGATCCTCCGGTCCCGGTATGTGTGTCGTGTCCCTGTTCCTTTCCAATAGGGGGTGAGCAAAAATTCGGTTAAACCGAATAAACCGATCAAACCGAACCGAATTTTTAATTCGGTTCGGTTATTTCGGAAGTTCGATTATTTTTTAAAAAAAAATCGATTAATTCGGTTAATTCGGTTCGGTTTTAAATTTTCTTATTCGGTTAAACCGAATTAATTAAATTAAAAAATAATTTATAAATTTTAAGTAAATAAATATATAAATCTCTAATTTATTAATAAAATTTTGTTAATATTTAAAAAAATTCAGTTAATTCGGTCGAAAACCGAATTAACCGATAAAATATTGGTTCGGTTTGTTCGATTTTTATTGGGAAATTCGGTCGGTTCGGTTGGTTCGAAAAAAATTGGTTTATTCGGTTTTCGGTTTATTCGGTTCGGTTCGGTTCAGTTCGGTTTTAACCGAATACTCACCCCTCAACCTGAGCATGATTTAATAAAATCCTATGTTTTCCAACAAATTGATTGTTCTCATTGATTTGAATGTGATTGTATATATATTAACATGTCAAAATGATTATCATATCCCTGCTTCTGGAAAATCCCCAAGCAATAGGGAAAAATTAATAAGGACGAGGTAATGTATGATATTCAAAATTGGAAGATGAACTGAACAATTAAATTAATAGTTGACATTAACCACCTACATATGCAAAATAATTACCCGTCATGAAAATAGAAAAATCAAAAAGATCAATTGAAGATAAATTATATAAACATATGCTACTGAGATCAATTAGACATCCACTGATCGATTTCCCATCATTAAAAGATATGTAGTAGTAATACAGATAGACCTATATAGAGTCCAATTTGATGATCTAAAATTATTTTAAATAAAAAGGCTAGTGCTCTTTGGCCAATTGTAAATATTGTAAATGATATAAACGATGGAGTGCCAACCTTCATTTCTAGAAATAGTAGCATCTCAAACACAGAGGAGGGAAAGAAAAAGGCAATCAGTAATCTCAGTGCTCTTATATTTGCTTACTTATTTATTAAAAGTGCATTAAATCTAAAGCATTAAATTCCAATAAAAACACAAATTTAATGTAATAAACAAAAAAGATTTCAATGTTCCAAATGAAAAGAAAAAAATATACCTAACTAATATCTTATCAAATTCACTTAATCTTGTTTTCACAACCGGCCGCTAAAAAAGGATTCAATATATCGTCCGACCTCATTTGGAAGTATTCCTAACCGCTGCCTCAAATTCCTTAAAACCTCTTCATTTAATATAAACTTCCTCCCCATCTCTTCAGATTTCTTCTGTTTAGGAGCGCAAACGATTATCTCTTTCTCTCCCTCGGTAGGGTTGAATCTTAAATCGTCATCGTCGTCTAATAATAAATTTTCCCTGCAGCGTCGAATCACACTGTTGTATTCCTTCTTGCTTTGCCAAAACTTATCGCACAAGTTACCGCCGTCAATGGAACTTTCCTGCCCCAAATCCGGTATCTCAAGCCACGTGTCGGAAGCCACGTCGTACACGAGCGCCGATTGCAGCTTTTTACGTTCGTCGTCCCTCCCGCCAATGACTAACAACTTCCCTCCAATCTTGGCATTTCTGTATAACCGCTCTGGAGCCGGGTTTGGAGCGCCTGGGCGCCAGGCCCCGGAGAGTAGGTTGTAGATGTTGACTTCACCAGAACGGCGGTTTTCCATCGCGTCCCATCCACCTATCACCACCAGCTCTCGCCCGACGACCGCGGCATCGCTGAAGGTCATCCTGAGGTTGGGGCGGTCAGAGGGCGGCGGCCGTGGCCGCTCGGGGGCCAGCTGCCGCATGGTGCAGACGTCCGTGTCAAGCTCGTATAGGGCTAGGTGAAGCTTACCCATGGTGTGCGGGAGCTTGCCCCGGAGGAGCAACGAGACGACGCGGGGGGCGAGGCCGGCGGCCCTGCGGAAGTTGTAGAAGGACGGCGAGTCGAGCTCGTGCTTCCACCTCTTGCAGACGGTCCGAGCGTTGAGGATGGCGTGGAAGGGGAGGCGGAGGAGGCACTCGAGAGCGAGGCAGTCCGGCAGCCCTGGAATTAACTCGGCTTCCATGCTCATCATTCGTTGGGCACGGGAACGCTTCTTCATGGCCGGAACAACGGGACCGGAATGATGATTGCCGCCAGAGAAATCGAAGAGCGACGGCGTGGAGGACGCTCCCCGGCGTGGCCTGATCGGGCGGCTCACGGGCTGGCGCGAGCACGAACAGCGCTAGCGGTGGAGGGGTGTGCGCGAGAAGGCACCGGCCGTTTAGGGTTGAGGGAGTTCGATAGATGGTTTTAATAAACAATTTTCTCAATCTAACTCTTATAAATAGATAGTTAGTTCCAACACGATTTTGACAAAGTCTAAACGATTTATTCTATTAAAATATAATAAAAATTATTTTAATTCTAATAAATTTTATCTAATCATATAAATTTATTATATATATATACATATATATAAACTGAATTATCTGTCTTAAAATTTTCTGACTAAATATTATTTCTATAAATAAATATATTTTTCTATATAAAAATAAATTTACACAGCTATAATTGATTGATAATATAATTTTTAATCCATATTAATACCACATATCTTTAAATACATTTTAATATCTTTAAATACATTTTAATTCATATTAAATATAAACTTTAATACTTGAATTATTATTATTAAATGGTAAAACACAGATTCCTAAATATATTAAATAATTTAAAGATACTATCAAATACCATATATTTCAAAATATATTGAATAACTTTGATAGTAAAACACATATTCTTAAAAAAATATAACTTTACTTGCCAGATCTTTAAATGCATTTTAATCCATATTAAACATAAACTTTAATACTCGAATTATTATTATTAAATGATAAAACACATATTCCTAAATATATAGAATAATTTAAATATCATATCAAATATCATATATTCCAAAATAAATTACTTGACTAAGAAAATATTAATTCTTACCAATTAAAAAAATAATATTAAAATTTTAAATTAATTATAAAAATTAATGACTTAAGATAATTTTTAATAAATAAAATTTTAAACTGCTTAAGCCTTAATAAAAATTTAATTAATATTTTTTCATGTCATATATATAGAATAGCATTAAATTTAGATGTTGAAGTATTATTATTAATGCATTAATATTTATCATTTTGAAAACTATTCATTATACCATTTTTGTAAGTCAAATGTGGAAATAAAATTTCTATATTTACTCAATATTATAGGCGTCTGGTTGGGATGTCTTTGTTGTTTTGGCGTACCATATCAATTTTACTTTTCGACGCACTAAAACTTTACCTACATTTTGATGTTTTTTAATAAAAACATGCGTATTATTTATTTTTCAATAGCTTAAAATAATCCTACATCGAAATAAAAACCTCATATTAACGTTATCGATATCTTTTGCGATTTGTTTTATTTATAAGAGCATCTGCAACGCAGAGGAGTTATAACGAGTAAAAATATATTTAAAAAGTATGTGGAACCCACTTTTACCCTATTATAACGTCAAATAATAGAAGCTGGCCCACCACACTGCACATTAACGCGTTCAAAAGAATGAACGCGTAACGTGCAGATGCTCTCTCTCTCAGCCACGTCAGTTTTTTTCTCTCTCTCTCAGCGTTATTAACGCCGATTAACGCACCAATGCAGATGCTCTAACAAAGATTACAAAATTATATTAAAAAAAAAAACTAAATCTTAAAAGCGGCGCATACATTTGCGCATCGCTAAGAACGGATGCATATATGTGTCTATGCGACCTTCCTGATCTAACGCATCTCTTCTCAGACCCCGCCCAACGGACGGCTGATGGAGGGCCGCATGTGCAGTTCATATGCAGTGATGGCTACACTAGTGCAGCATTGACGGCCAACGACATTGCACCCGGCGCGGCTTCGGGTTTGCTTCCTTCGATTCTGTTTCCTCCAATTATCGCCTCACCCAATACGCACGAGGGCTAAAGATACTTGTTCCGGGAAGTCATAGATAGTCAAGGCATTAATCAACGAACAGTAATTTTCTGACAAAGTTTGAGAGAGAATGATGAAGATCTCAAATACATTATTTTAACAGAAGGTGTGAATGATATCGACGAGTCCTGCTAGTCATTCTTTAATTATACCATGATTTAATTCAATCAAATTTAACTTAATTGAATCAGAAACTTTTATTTTTCCCAAAACATAATCTTGGACTTAAGGAATACTTTTGACCAAAGAATGCTTTGGTTTTTAGAGTTCCAACAGGAAGTTAATGATATAATTAAAGAATGATAGAATTTAGCTGAATATATATATAAGAAGAAAGGCTTTTGGTATCAAATTCAAAAAACACAATGAAAGAATTACAAGAAGAGGAAGTAATGGTTTTACCCAAATACGTTATCAAGGATGGCGGAGGGAAGAAGCCAGGCGAGAGAACAAATCCATTTAGTTGGATGATTGATGGTTTCTCAACAATTGCAAATCGAGGTGCTGAGACGCACGTATTACTCGGGGAGTTTCACAGCCTGTGGTGTTACCTGGTAATTCTGATTTTTTTTGTGTGTGTTGACATGCATGTTGTTCAAAACCAAATCCATGATGTTCTTTAACAAGTGAAAATCAAGCTTTTGTAGTACTCAAGTTTTATGTAGTTTTTTACCAGACAAACATTACTCCAGGCTTTTATTCAATACATTTGAAATTTCTCTGTTCTTTCGATAAGATTAAAGATCATTGAAAGATTTGGCATAACGAAATGCTTTTGAAGCGATAGCTAGAAGAAGAAGTATTAATTGCAGGAAGTTGCGACTGCAATCAGTTTTAGTAGAAGGTGGTAAAAAATATGTCGGCCTTTACCTATCATCTGATGTTTCAGCTTCAGAAAACTCTGTGATCAAAGCAACCTATAAGCTCTTCATATATGATCAAATACATGCGGAGCACGTACAAATGGGAGGTGACAATACATTTAAAGTTCCACGATAACTGAGCGTAATACTGGAAGTTGCTTGCTATTTTGCAACATATATATCTTGATATGTTTCATAAAGGAACGATAAATGTTTTTTTACCTGGACTTGTTGGTGGAGCTTTTCCTATTTATAATGTTATCTTCATTGTTTATGTAGGCGAACACTCTTTCTATAGCACATCCCTTGATGGATTTTGTTGTAAGATTATTGCATTAAACAAGTTCAACAGTCCAACATCTGGACTACTTGTCAATGATTGTTGCATCTTTGGAGTTGATGTCTTGGAGGCTTTTGCATTCAAATTAGACAAAAAACGAATCAGTACATCCTTGTCGCTAAACAAAGACCTGATCACTCCTCGAATATATACTTGGGAAATCAAGGATGTTTCCAAATCGAACATGGAACTAAACTCTGAAACTTTTGATGCTGGCGGCTACAACTGGTATTCTATTACTCGTTCTTATTTGGATCATATAAAGGTAAACATTGAGCATATAAGATTTAAGATATAATTATTCGTTTCTTTTGATTGTCTATGTCTAGGAGTATCTCGCTCTATCCAAACTTAGCCAGATGCAAAGACTTCCTTGGTGTTTTCTTGAACCTGGACAATGCTGCTAGTCTTGCTTCCAAGACTGGTCTCTATGTGGATTTTAGCCTTTGTTTTCTGGATCAAAACAATGCTGGGCACCGGAAGTTTACGGGTTTAGAAAATTTGATTTCGCTTCCTTCCTATGCTACAACTAGAAACGATCATTTGATCATGTTTTTTTTATTTTTTTTGTAGTGAAACATTTGTTCTCGTCAAAGAGTACCGATTGGGGATGGCCCAAGTTCTTAAGCTGGAACGATGTACAAGATCCAACGAGAGGATATCTTGTCGATGGTACATGCATCGTAGAAGCAACTGTCATGGTTCTTGGAGTTGACACCATTGCTTGAACAAAGAACCAAAATAATTCATTGCGACTTATCCTTAATTATAAGATATTTCTCTTTTCATGTCCATGTATCAAGCATATCTGAAAAAAAAATGCATTACTATATGTATGCTATCGTTAATATTTTCAATTATGTAATCTCTGCTTAATTAAATTTAATCATCATAGACTCACAACATCTTAGTATGCAAATACACTATTATCATATAATATAATGCACGAACCATATTATCTCACAATGACACTTTGGATTTGGCCATAGAATCTTTTACATCTACAATATTTGTTAAAGCTGACCCTAACTTTTGCACACTCTATAGACAATGATTATAAATTAATATGTAATCATCAAGTTAAAACCCTTTTAGACAAGCACGGGACGACAATGTCTCTGTGGCTAGTCAACTAGACAATGATAGTCAAAAGGCTAATCAATTTCATTCTTGATTAATTGACTCTGTTGTCTATTGTCATGTTCTTGTTGATTAGCTAGTAATTAGGCAATTCCCCTCCATTTGGCTTACGAATCATTCTAAGCCTATGTAAAGATTTGAGACTTGAGCAAGTTGAGATTTACACAATTATCTCATATTTGAAGGTTTCACTAGTTAAACCTCAGATAAGGGATCACCATATTATTACACTGTACATGCTCAAAAACAAAAACCAAAATTAGACATCACCATATTATTACACTGTACATGCTCAAAAACAAAAACCAAAATTAGACACTATGCAATCACTCAAGTCTCTCGTAATAACTTCGAGTCTCCAACTTCTACTGAGCGAGCTAGCTTTAAAGTCCACTGAACTTCTCCTAAGCTCCAAGCTTCATCTAAATAAGTCAATCCTATCATGCATTATATTTAAAGCAGTTTTTCTCAAATTTAAAGGTGGCAATGATATAGGACCTCAAAAAACTCTAGAAAAGATGTCCCTTAATGAATTGGAAGTGTAGATATATAACGATCCATCCCAACAACCAATGTTTTCAGGTTCGCTACCCATTTGAGGAATAAGCTTCGTAAATTCGCCATTGCTAGGTCTCAAACTCCAACTGCTTGGTCTGTCATTGACAGGCCTAATTATCGCAACAAGCCCTCTGGGAGTGATTCCTAAGCTTAACTTAATCAAACTCTCTTGAGTCCATTATGGAGGATTAGATATGTTAAATCTAAGTGATTCACTTATAAAAACGCAAGAATGCTAAATAAAAGTATAGCATATAATTTATTTAGAATCCTAGCATATGACTGAAGTGTCAAAATGGCCAGATTTGGGCTTGGTTTGGACATAGTAGACCTGTTTTTAGTGTGTGGAGCCTAACCTGACCCAACCTGTCAAAAGCACTTGTGTCCATTATGGAGGATTAGATATGTTAAATCTAAGTGATTCACTTATAAAAACGCAAGAATGCTAAATAAAAGTATAGCATATAATTTATTTAGAATCCTAGCATATGACTGAAGTGTCAAAATGGCGAGATTTGGGCTTGGTTTGGACTTAGTAGACCTGTTTTTAGTGTGTGGAGCCTAACCTGACCCAACCTGTCAAAAGCACTTGTTTAGTTGACCCTTTTGTCTATTGTCATGTTCTAGTCGATTAACTAGTAATTAGGCAATTCATCTTCAGTTGGCTTACAAACCAATCTAATTAAGCCTATGCAAAGATTTGAGACTTGAGCGGATCTACAAATATGATTTAGAAATTTATATATCACATAGTTGAAGGCTTCGCTAATTAAACCATAGATAGCTTACCCCTACCTGAAAATGTACATGCTCAAAAATAAAAAGCAAAATTATATATACACTATGCAATCACTCAAGGCTCTCCTCATAAGGTAAAGTCTTCAACTCCTCCTTAGCTACTTTTCAAGTCCACTGAGCTCCAAGTGAAACAATTAACTTGATATGTGTCCACCAAGCTCCAACTCAATAAGTCGACGTTGCCATGCTAGAGGACCTAGCTTAACTGAGCTTTTTCCCTTGGCACAAAAGTGGGCATGCATGTCTTGGTCAGACCTACCGAAACATGCCTAGCTCAAACAACACCCAAAAGTTCTTAATTAATTATATGCATCGAAACATCACGTGATTTAAAATACTAAAGGCACCATCATATTTTCAATTATGACTTCAGGCCTTCTTCTCTCGTTAGGTAGATTTAATTAATCATCGTAGGCTCACGATATCTTGGTGTGAAATGTCGTGTTTGTAATTAAATAATATAATACACACACCACCATGCACGTTATCTCGCAATGACACTTAGGATGTCATGTTAATCTTTTGAAACGACGTACGGTAAATTTTAAAACTCCATGATTTCTTATTTGCCTCCGACCCTAGCTACCCTTATAATGTATTATTGTGTAATCATCAAGTTAAAACATATGATCGTTGGACTTATTGACTAGCTCGTTTCGTTAGTCAACTATCTAGTCAATTTGTCAAATAAAATAGTATATCTAATGGGTGAAAACTTCTAGTCACTAAAGCATTAGCCAAATGAACTCTAAGTTTAAGGCTCACATAATTACCGTGTCATGCAAACTCATCTATTATAGCTAGGCTAACCGAGCAAAGTCACATGGCAAAATTAGGACATTAGAGCTAGGGTTCTGACTCCCATAAAAATGGAGGTTTCCGATCACCAAGGGACAACTTTTCTAAAGACTTTTAGAGCCCTCCCCACGTACTATTGTTATATGTATTAAGTTTGACGATTTTATCAAGTGTTTTGAATGTAGAAATTATATGTGGAATTATGATAGCGTCTAAATTTAAAAACTAAAAAAAATGTAGTATATGAATATATAAAATTATAGCATATAATTATCTAGAATTGTATATGACTAAAGTGTCTAAATTAGCTAATTATCTACTATATGACTAAGTGTCTAAATGGGCTGATTTGGGCTTAGTTTACACTTAGTTGATCTCTTTTTAGTGAGTTGGGCCTGACCTGACCCAACCTGTCACAGGCAAGACCGAACTGGCAATTTGTCTAGATAATTTAATTTAGCAATTTCCAACATAATTTAATTAACCATTAGGGAATACTTAATTCAATTGAATTTAACTTAATTGAACCAAAAACTTTTGTTTCTTCCCAAAACATAATCTTGAACTCAGGGAATACTTTTGACCAAAGCATGCTTTGGTTTTTATAGTTCCAACAGGAAGTAAGTAAATGGTATAATTAAAGAATGATAGAATTTAGTCGAATATAAAAGAAGAAAGGTTTTTGATATCCAATTCAAGAAACAGAGTAAAAGAATCACAAGAACTCAAAGTTATGGTTTCACCCAAATTTGTTATCAACCAAAAGGAAGGTGGCAAGAAGAAGGCAGGCAGGCGAGAGAACAGATCCATTTAGGTGAGGGATGCAATCCCTAAACTAAACGCATCGACAGTCCATTGACAAAATTAGATAGTAAATAATTCCTTAAAAAGAAAAGTTAGTTAGCTAGCACAATTTTGAGGAGATCTACAGTTACAAAGAGGCAGTTCGGAGAATTTTAGATCCCTGTTTGCTTCGCGCCGGCGTCGGCCGCTCCGCGCTCATTTCCGACCGGTCCACCTTCCCCACCGCCTCCGAACCACCACCATGCCCGCTCCCGAACCAAATAATACTTCTTTTCTTAGATATCTTTAATTTCATAAAGCATTCCAAAATGCCAAGTCTTTCGAAGATATTAAATCTCATCGAATGCACTGAAAATTTTCAATTGTATTAAATAATAGACTAGCGAAGTGTTTCTGTTAAAACACTTCTCAAAACTTATTTACTACAAAAGGTTGAGTTTTACTTGTTGAAAAACATGTTATTTGTTTTTGAACAACAACATGTAACCACACACAAAAAAAAAAAAAGAGACAGAATTACCAGGTAAAACCACAGGTCGTGAAACTCCCCCAGTAATGCGTCCCAGAACATTGATTTGCAAATGCTGAGAATCCATCGATCATCCACCTAAATGGATCTGTTCTCTCAACTGCCTTCTTCTTTCCACCTTCCTTTGGGCTGATAACATACATGGGTGAAACCATAACTTCCCAGCTAGTGTAATTCTTTCAGTCTTTTTTTTTTTTTAATTGGATACCAAAAGTCTTTCTTCTTATATATTCAGCTAAATTCTATCATTCTTTAATTATACCATTAACTTACGTTGGAACTCTAAAACCAAAGCACGCTTTGGTCAAAATTCTTCCCTAAGTCCAAGATTATGTTTTGGGAAGAAACAAAAGTTTTTGATTCAATTAAGTTAAATTTGATTGAATAAAGTCATTTAGTGGTTAATTAAATTGTATTGGAAATTGATAAATTAAATTATCTAAAAAAATTGCATCGTCTTCTATTTCATTAATGAGCTTTCGCCAGTTCAATTCGGTCTTTCAATCGCCATGTGCTTTTGACAGGTTGGGACAGGTTAGGCTCCACACACTAAAAACAGGTCTACTAAGGCCAAACCAAGCCCAAATCTGTCCATTTTGACACTTCAGTCATATGCTAGGATTCTAAATAAATTATATGCTATAATTTTATTTAACTTTCTTGCGTTTTTATAAGTGAATCACTTAGATTTAAAATATCTATTCCTCCATAATGGACTCAAGACAGCTTGATTAAGTTAAGCTTAGGAATCACTCCCAGTGGGCATGTTGCGATAATTAGGCCTGTCAATGACAGACCAAGCAGTTGGAGTTTGAGACCTAGCAATGGCGAATTTACGAAGCTTATTCCTCAAATGGGTAGCGAACCCGAAAACATTGGTTGTTGGGATGGATCGTTATATATCTACACTTCCAATTCATTAAGGGACATCTTTTCTGGAGTTTTTTGAGGTCCTATATCATTGCCACCTTTAAATTTGAGAAAAAAAGCCTTAAATATAATGCACGATACTATTGCTTTATTTAGATAAAGCTTGGAGCTTTGAAGAAGTTCAGTGGACTTGAAAGCTCGCTCAGTAGAAGTTGAAGACTCGAAGTTACGAGAGACTTGAGTGATTGCATTGTGTCTAATTTTGGTTTTTGTTGTTGAGCATGTACATTGTAATAATATGGCGATAGTCTTTTGACAATCATTGTCTAGTTGACTAGCCACAGAGTCATTGTAGTCTCGTGCTTGTCTAAAAGGGTTTTAATTGGATGATTCCACATTAATTTAAAACCATTGTCTATAGAGTGTGCAAAAGCTAGGGTCACAGTTTTAAAAAATAATGTAGAAGTAAAAGATTCTATTGTCAAATCCAAAGTGTCATTGTGAGATAATATGGTTCGTGCATTATATTATTGGCTAATACTATAATTGCACACTAAGATGTTGTGAGTCTATGATAATTAAATTTACCTAAGCAGAGATTATATAATTGGAAATATTAACGGTTGCATACATATATTATTGCACTTTTTTTCAGATATGCTTATACATGGACATGAAAAGAGAAATATCTTATAAGGATAAGTCGCAATGAATACTAGTAGTTCTTTGTTCAAGCAATGGTGTCTACTCCAAGAACTACAACAGATGCTTCAACGATGCATGTATCATCAACAAGAAATCCTCTCGTTGGATCTCGTACATCGTTCCAGCGTAAGAACTCATGCCACCCCCAATTAGTAGACTTTGACGAGAACAAACGCTTCACTACAAAATAAATAAGAAAACATTATCAGATGATCGTTTCATGTTGTAGCATAGGAAAAGAGCGAAATCAAATTTTCTAAACCTGTAAACTTCAGGTGCCTGGCATTGTTTTGATCCAACAAGCAAAGGCTATAATCCACGTAGACACTAGTATTGGCAGCAAGACCAGCAGCATTGTCCAGCTTCAAGAAAACACCAAGGAAATCTTTGTATGTGGGTGAGTTTGGATAGAGCGAGATAGTCCTAGACATAAAAAATCAAAAGAAACGAATAATTATATCTTAAATCTTATATGCTCAAAGTTTACTTATATTATCCAAATAAGGACTAATAGAATACCAGTTGTAGCCGCCAGCATCAAAAGTTTCAGAGTTTAGTACTATCTCCTTCGATTTGGAAACATCCTTGATTTCCCAAGTATATATTCGGGGAGTCAGCTCTTTGTTTAGCGACAAGGATTCACTAATTCGTTTTTTGTCTAATTTGAATGCAGAAGCCTCCAAGACATCAACTCCAAAGATGCAACAATCATTGACAAGTAGTCCAGATTTTGGACTGTTGAACTTGTCTAATGCAATCTTACAACAAAATCCATCAAGGGATGTGCTATGGAAATAGTCTTCGCCTACATAAACAATGAAGATAACATGATATATAGGAATAGCTCCACCAACAAATCCAGGTAAACAAATATCTATCCTTCCTTTATGAAATATATCAAGATATGTTGCAAAATAGCAAGAAACTCCCAGTATTACGATCAGTTATTGTGGAACATTAAATGTATTGTCACCTTCCTTTTGTATGTGCTCCCCCTGTATTTGATCATATATGAAGAGCTTATAAGTTGCTTTGATCACAGAGTTTTTTGAAGCTGAATTATCAAGTTTGAGGTAAAGGCCGGCATATTTCTCACCACCTTCTTTTAAAACTGATTGCAGTCGCAACTTCCTGCAATTTATACTACTTTTAACTATGAAGTAATGTTTGTCTGATAAAAAACTACTTAAAACATAAGTACTACAAAAGCTTGATTTTCAGTTGTTAAAGAACATCATGAATTTGTTTTTGAACAACATGTCAGCACACACAAAAAATCAAAATTACCAGGTAAAACCACAGGCTGTGAAACTCCCCGAGTAATGCGTGTCAGCACCTCGATTTGCAATTGTTGAAAAACCATCAATCATCCAACTAAATGGATCTGTTCTCTCGCCTGCCTTCTTCTCTCCACCATCCTTGATAAAGTATTTGGGTAAAACCATTACTTCCTGTTCTTGTAATTCTTTCACTGTGTCTTTTGAATTGGTTACCAAAAGCCTTTCTTCTTATATATTCATCTAAGTTCCATCATTCTTTAATTATACCATTAACTTCTTGTTGGAACTTAAAAACCAAAGCTATTCCTAAGTCCAAGATTATGTTTTGGGAAGAAACAAAAGTTTTTGATTCAAGTAAGTTAAATTTGATTGAATTAAGTCA